>NC_090443.1:12967521-13270556 GCF_031143425.1 Pleurodeles waltl | reverse complement strand
AAGTGGATACCTCACTTGAAAAATTAAATAAAGCCAAACTGCCAAAGCTATGGGAGCACTCCAAGCCAGCACACACACGGGTACTTTTTGTCGCAACGGATTAGCAAGGGGCTTTCGGTCATCATTTCAGAAACAGTCTTCCACTCAAACAAAGCCCACCTGTCAATACACCAGAGGTTATTTTAGAGGTTCCTATAGAGGCAACAGTAACAAGGAAAGAGGAAAGCCATCTACCTCTGGAGTCTCCTCAACCACCACTAAGCAATGACTTCCGCTAAAACCTACCAACTCACACCACTCCTGTAGGGGGAAGGTTACAACATTTTTATCCGCAATGGTCTCAAACTACCACAGATCAGTAGTTACTTCAAGTTATCCAAAATGGTTACTGTCTGGAGCTCACTCCCACTTCACCAAATATACCCCCTTGTACTCAGACTCTTACAACATCATCTCACTCTTCTCAAAGAGGAAGTACATTCTCTTCTTTTGAAAGGTGCAAAAGAACCAGTACCATTACAGTATAAGGGAACAGGAGCCTACTCCCTGTAATTTTTAATACCCAAAAAATACATGTTTCCAGGGATGTGGAATTCCTATTGCCCGATGCCCTGGACATATTGTTTTGGGTCAAGTGCAACAAACATTCATGTTTGTTATGTCCTTGGGACAAGTAGGCCCAACCCCCTGCAGCACAAACCCTTTGGCTGCCCGTTTACAGACAAGAGAAATGTCTGTAGTTGAGGTAATAGCCATAAGTTAATGCTGTCGGAACTTGTATTTATGGTTCATTAACTAAAAGCCTTCATTATTAGGGTGAGCGCTGTAAATAAACGTTTAAAGGTCACACTGCACTACTGACAGTGGTTCCAGTAAAAAATAAAAGTTTGAAAAGTTTAATACCATGAGGCTAAGTATAAATGCTCCCAGAATGCCCTCTGATTAGATGCAGATGTTTGCAGAAGCTTGTAAGCAAGAGTGATAATTATTTGCTTTCAAAATAAAATTTTCAGAAATAAAATGGAAGTAGGAAAATAAACTACTATGAAATTATAGGTGCTATTTCTTTGAAGCGTTATTTAGTAAAATATGTTGATGCATGCTAATATTTCCAAAATATATTCCTAATGGAAAATCAGTGTAGCCATTTTCAACAAGATTATCGTAAGCATGAAAATAAACAAGCACTGGCAAAGCCAACCAGTTCAAAAAAATGTTTGAGTCTTTTGGTTTCGTCAATGCGTGTCTTGTTTTGACATGGGTTTTGTAACACTAAATTGTTGGGGGAGCTGCCAAGCTCTCAACATTGTAGCAAACAATGGCAAAAAGAAAAAAACGTTTTGGTCTCAAAACAGCACACATTGCTACCAGTGGCATTACAAAGACCCTGCAGCCCCCCTCCAGAGGGACCCCTCAGCACAGCACCTGTCCTGAGTTATTCTGGGAGGTGGGGGGGATCCATGTTCTTTGCAGGGCGCCCCCTCCAGTTTTATTACTCCACTGATTGCCACAGTAGTTCCTGGCAACGAACAAAACTACTTTGTGTGCCAGTATGCTCCTTGTGGAAGAGCAGAATGCGATCACCCACAGTAAACCCAGGCGATAGATAGAGAAATTAGTTTAATAAAAAAACAAAGGCCCTCATTACAACCCTGGCGGTAGGTGATAAAGCGGCGGTAATACCGCCAACAGGCTGGCGGTAATAAAAAATGGGAACACGACCACGGCGGATACCGCCAACACAGACAGCCACTTTAATAAAACCAACCGCTACGTCGGTAGCAACAAACACTGGGGCGGTCACCGCCAACAGACAGGCGGAAGACCATGTACTGCCCACCCCATTACAACCCGCCAATCTACCAGCTTTTCCAGGGCGGTACCAACGCCATCAAAAGCACAGAGGAAACAGTGTTTGGAAGGGAAACCACTCACCTCTTGACACTCAACAAAGAACCAGGACGCCATGGATCCCGAGTTACAGGTCCTGCCCATGCTGGTCTACCTTATACACCAGGAATATCAAGGGCGGCGGCGACGACCATGTGAGTACTGCACCTAGCACACAGGGGAGGGGGGGAAAGAGAGTGACACACACACACACACACACGCAACACCCCCACCCTCACCCACAACACCATACACACAAACACATGCAGCAACATTATATTTACACCCCGTAACACCCGTGGAAGAACGCAAGGACAAAAGGAATAGAGTCCAATCAGTGATATATTAGAAATAGGCAGATATACCTAACGAATATAAAAAAGCATTTACAAATATTTACAATATGTACAGAAGGGCGTACATTGTCCTTTCCAAATGTCCGTGGGCAACTGAGCCAAAAATCATGGGCCAAGCCCACACTTTACTCCTGCCTCAATACAGATAGAACACTGCAGGGGCATCAGGTCGTAAACACACAGGCACCTCAATGGGGATGAACAAGGGGGGGGCACCTCAGCCAGAAGATGGAATAACGCCACTGCTCCTGGAGGGGGTTTAATGCCCACTGCTTGGTCCTGGAGAGTGCAAAGCCACAGTCTCTCAAGTGGGTGGTTTGCCCACTGCTTGGTCCTGGGGAGTGCAAAACCACAGTCTCTCAAGTGGGTGGCTTCTCCACTGGTTCTGGAGGGGGCTTTGTGCCCAGTGTGCTTCATCCTGCCAAGGAAAGGGTGAGTGGATGCATATCTCCACTGGTTCTGGAGGGGGCTTTGTGCCCAGTGTGCTTCATCCTGCCAAGGAAAGGGTGAGTGGATGGCTTCTTCCACTGGTTCTGGAGGGGGCTTTGTGCCCAGTGCCCTTCATCCTGCCAAGGAAAGAGTGAGTGGATGGCTTATTCCACTAGTTCTGGAGGGGGCCTTGTGCCCAGTGATGCAGCACTTGGGGTGTGGCAGTTCACATTCCCTCACCTGGGTGTCTGAGGCACGAGATTTGCAGGGACCAGGTAGTATGATACTCCATGGAGGCAGGGCCAGACTCCATCCTGCAGCGACTAAGGCTGCAAACTGATGGTAGTGCTGGGGCTGGTGGGGGTGCTGCCAGTGGTGGTGGGAGGCTCCAGCCCGTCTCCTGCAGCCTCGGACGGACGCACACTGGGGCTGCTGCTGCTGGTAGTGGTCTTACTGTCAGCGGTGCAGGTGGCGGTGCTTGCGGCAGGGATGCTGGCGGTGCTGGCCGTGGTGCAGGTGCCGGTGCTGCCAGTGGTGGAGGGAGGCACCAGCCCGTCTCCTGCAGCCTCAGACGGCTAGCCACTGGGGATGCTGCTGCTGACAGTAGTGGTGGCAGCGGCAGTGCAGGTGGTGGTGCTTGCGGCTGGGATGCTGGCAGTGCTGACGGCGGTACAGGTGGCGGGGCTGTCGGTTCTGATGGTGGCCACCAGGCCCTCACCTGGAGCCTCCGACGCCGGAAGTGCCTTGGCTTGGCTTTTCTACCCCTTCCTCACCTTGGCAGATGCTGCTGGGACCTTGGCTCTGGCAGCTGGAGTTTTGGAGGAGGCCTTGCTGGGTGGGTTGTGCTCCTTGCCCTTGCTGCATGCTGTCCCTTTCTTCACCTTGGCAGGTGGAGAAATTGTTTGGTCCTTTGCAGGGGTCGTGGCACACTGGCTGTCCTGACGGGTACCCCCTTTGAGCCTCTTGGAGTTGCAGGTACCACAGCGGATGCCGACTTGGTGGCTGAGGTGCTGGCCTAGGTTCTGGACACCCTGGCCGAGGGGAAGGACAGGGGAGGGGTAGGGAACAGGTCAGTGTTTGCAAGGAAACATTTTTTAGACACACTGGGGCGAGAAGATGGGGAGGGTTTGGTAGTGGAGGAAGAGGGAGTGGTTGTAGGAAGGTTCTGTCTGCTGAGTTTGGGTAAAGGTGCATGGGCTGGATGCTGTTGTGAGGTGGATGCCTGTTGGGTGGTGTTCTGCTTTCCCTCTTATCTCATAACCAAGCTTACAGAACCTCTCTGGAATGCACTTCTGAGTTTAAAGAAGACATTTATTGTTATTAATTCCCCACCCACAAGTTCCTGAGACACGAAATTAGTAGATTGGAAGCACACGTTCAAAAGTAGTCGCAGCAATGAAAGCAAAATATATCAAAGTACTTCTCAGTTGCAATGTACACAGCAAATATAGGTGAAGACATTTATTATAGAATAACTTCAAAGCAAGGCATAAAAGTCAAATTCATCACCGTATGGGCAAGGCGGTAGGGCCTATACTCAGCTTCATCTTTCTGGGGCCTGCAAGTTGATGACTCCGGTCATCTGCGAAAAAGAGATTCTCTACCCAAACGGGAGGCGCAGGCAACTGACGTCTAGTTCCTGTCTGAAGTCAAGCAGATTTGAATCTAACTCACTGTAGCCCAGAGTCATCCTTAAAAGCAAACTCAGTGTGAGAGCCGAAGAACCTTGGAGAGGGGCCAATTCTCCTGAGCTCACTCGCTCTCAGACTGGATTGCGAGGTAAACACAAAGACTACATGCTCTTATCAGCTAAGGTCTGGTGTGAAGAAAACAGCTTGGCCCATCTTGTGGAAAAACACAGCTTGGAAAAACACAGCTCATCTGCAATGTCTCAACTGCAATGTCTAACCCCACGTTAAAGCCAATAGGCAGCTAACCTAAATTTCAAATGTAATGTCTAATGTCAAGTCAAAGCCAATAGGCAGCTAAACTGAATACAGAATGTAATGTCTAATGCCATGTCAAAGCCAATAGGCAGCTGAACTGAATACAAAATGTAATGGCTAATGCCATGTCAAAGCCAATAGGCGGCTAAACTGAACAAAACATATAGGGGGTCATTACGACCCTGGCGGCCGGCGGTAAGTTGGCGGTAACACCGCCAACAGGCTGGCGGTGTTCCGCCAGCAATTATGACCGTGGCGGAAAAGCCACGGCCATACCGCCGGCCCCTCCACTTTCCCGCCAGGATTGCGCCTGGCGGTCATAGTCCCCAGGGCAGCGGTGCATGCACCGCTGCCCTGGGGATTATGAGTCCCCGACCGCCAGCCTGTCCGTGGCGGTACACACCACCATTGAAAGGCTGGCGGTAAGGGGACTTGGGGTGCCCCTGAGGGCCCCTGCACTGCCCATGCACTTGGCATGGGCAGTGCAGGGGCCCCCAGGCATAGCCCCGTCGCGCATTTCACTGCCCGAATTTCAGGCAGTGAAATGCGCGACGGGTGCTACTGCACCCGCTGCACATCAGCATTGCCGCCGGCTCTATTATGAGCCGGCAGCAATGTTGATATGACATTTCTGCTGGGCCAGCGGAAATGTCATAATAGGGAGCCAGGAATACCGCAGGCAATGGCGGTATTCTGTCTCCCGCGGCCTCGGCGGTCTTTTTCAAAGACCGCTGAGGTCGTAATGAGCCCCATAATGTGCTACTGGTGAACATTGAGCAACTAATATGCGCAGTGGTGAAACACAAAGTCATTGGTCAAAATACAATTAATAGCATCATATTCCACCCTATGACCAATGAATTTTTGTTTCACATACCTCTTCTTTCAAACAAAAACAAAAAACAAAAACATCAACACAAAAAAACAATATCAGCAAATCAGATTTGAATGATCAAAGCAATCACTGTAAAGCAATGGAAGTGGATAAACATATTGATCTCATAACCTTTCACATCAGATACATCTACACAGAAAAGACTGAAACTTAATAGTGTCTCTAAAATAGCAATTTGATGTAGCATGAGTTCTACTCATGTAAAGGTGCACGGTCCACCTGAAAGGTTTGCAGGAATGTAAGTGAAAGTCAGAGTTCCATACGAAAAAACACAGACAGTTAACTGTTAAGGTTGCTTAGTTCCAGTGGAGGAACGTAATCAAACAAGTTGAACTTGAACTGAAGGCGCTAGTTGCGCAAAATGGATCCATGGGGTCTGTACTTTAATCAATCAGGTTCATGTTGGGGGTTCGGTCCCTTCCCTGACCCCACACGCACACACCCGAAGGGAGACCACACAGCACACTCATGGTCAGTGGCGAAACGTGGTAGGATCTGCAAAAGAAAAAAGTATGACTTTTCTTGCAAATAACATTTGTCATCTGAAATGTGCCCTTCCTCTTCCTTTCCATGTTTTATAACCAGCAGGACGTTTTTGGGGCCCTTTGTTATGATTTCTGCAGGTTCTGGAGGGTCATCTGGGGATTCAACCCACACCTCAGCACTGAGGCTTTTATCTGCTGCACTACAGCTTCCCTTTCCTTGCACTGTCAGAAGAGCTGGGAGAGACTCCTTCACCAAACCTCCATTCACTGCACTTTTGACAAGTTGGGCAATTCTGTCTCCAATTTGTATGAATAAATCAGATTCTTTTCTAGTTATCAGCATAATTTTGATTTCTCCTTGGTAATCTGCAGCAATCACTCCCCCTACAACCTGATCAATTTGCCATATCTGTCCTGGTAACTTTCCTCTCTCCAACTGATCTTTTACTGTTTGTGGGACAGATTGCTCTTGTGCGTGCTGCACAGTTTTTATCAAATCTAGAGGAATGTGCATCTCTCTCATCTCTGCCCACCTGTAACTGTCTTTTTCTCCCAGCTGTCCATATTTCTGGTACACCCACTTAGCCATCCCCACTAAGTCAGAACGCTGGATGGACACTTCAGACTCTGAATTGTTCTCATTAACATCTGCAAGGGAATTGAACCAGTTATGTACAAGCCATGTGGAAAACCAAACGGCTAAACCATTGGCAGTGAACCAAGAATCAGTGTCAAAATGACACATCTCAAGCAGCTCTTGCTTTAAAGTCTGATACACATTGTACAACACTGTTCCTTCTCCTGTGCTAGAAAACAACTTTTCAGTCAATGAATCATTAGTCAAACAAACATGCTTTTTATCCTCAGGGGACACGAATTCAAATTGTGCACTCAATTTCACTAGTGACTCTTTTACCTATGGTAGTCCCTGCACCCTCTCCACATCCTGAAAAGGGGCTTGTGGCACCTGTTCATGTAGGGCTGCAGTGACTCTAGCCCTGTCTTGCATGTACCAGATCCAGTGTATGATACTAGCTTCCTGTGCCTGTCCTAAACTGTGAGATTTAGGTGAATTCATCACCCACTGCATGCTTGATATTTCAGATTTCATACTCCAAAGTTCCAGGGGCACTCTTGTCTTCCCCTGTTCCTGATTTACATGTAAATCAGTGTTTCCCTCTTGCACTGCGCAGAAACCTAAAGTCTGAATTATTTCATTTGCCAAATCACAAGCGCGCAGCTGCTTATATTTTTTCCTAGTGACTTTATACCAAAGTGTTAGGATTTCACTCAGATGAGGGCTATACTGTTTCCAAAAATCAAACAAGCTAATGAAACTCAGTGTAGTGCAAACAGTAAGAAACTCTAAAATCTTTGGTTTTACTTGTGCCAGTAACTGCACATTCTGATGGATACAACTACCTGTGGATTCCTCACCTAATGAATACTCCCATGGCGCCAGCATTCGACGGAAATCTTCTTACTAGTCTCTGCACGTCGACGAGGACGTCACTCTAGCCCACGCGACGCCGTCTGACGTCATACAGGCAATAAGAGGTCCTCGACGACGTGCGGACGTCAGTTCCCTTTTTTCCGTGCATTCGAAACGGTTATCTTCGAGGGAGCAACTGTTACTTTTTTGGTTACAGTGTATTTTTGCTGCGTAGTCTTTCGCTGTGGTAATAATGTCGCAGAGAAAGTCTGGATTTAAGCCTTGTCGTGAGTGTGGAGGCAAGATGTTGGTGACGGATCCTCATTCCGATTGCCTTTGGTGTTTGAGCTCCGACCACGACGTCTCGACTTGTGATTCATGCCAGCACATGAATCCAAAGGCCCTCAAGGAACGTGAGGCGAAGCTGTTTATGGCTAAATCGAAGGAGAAGCATCACAAGAAGTCTTCTTCTCCAAGACATTGGCGTCATCGAGACTCCCGGCGCCGTAGAGAATCTCGGCGTCATTCGAAGGAGACTCGTTCCAGGTCTTCGGATCGGCGCCGAAGGACATGGGAGATCAGTCCCACGGTTACGCCGCATCCTTCGACGCCGTTGCCCTCTCCGGCGTCTCCAACTTCACCTGGACAGGCGTCGGTGATTGAGGTATTGGAGCCTCAGGTGTTTTCTCCGGCGCAGACGCCGAGAGCCGGCGTCGGGGTCGCCTCCGAGACAGGCACCTCAGTATCCGGCTTTTCCCACCCCTGGAGCCGATAGTTCCGCATTCTTGAATGCGATGTATGCCATCTTCCAACAGATGGCTCCAGGGGGTGCTCCGGCTGGGCCTTTGGCCTTTTCTTTGGGTGATCCTGCGCCTCTTCGGCCGGCACCCTTTATGCCCTTTCTCCCTTTTGGGAACGTGGGCTCGGCGCCAGTGTCGGCGCCGGTGGCCGCTCCGGTGGCTTCAGAAGGATTGGCCCCGGGGATTTCCATCCCGTCGACGTCGAAGTCGGGATTTCGGCCTGTGACTCCGGTGGGTCCATCTGCTTCAGCTGCTCTTTTGTCGGCGCCGAAGTTACCTGTGGCGCCGGACGCGGCGTCGGTGGCTTCTGAAGATCGGCGCCGATCTTCGACTTCGGCGGAGGCATTGTCGACTCCGCGTATTGAACAACGACTTCATTCCAGGAGACGTGCTCTCCGTGTATTAGAAGAGCAGGAGTACCAACGAGCCCTGGAGGAAGGAGAGCTAGAGGACTCGGTGATGGGCTGCGTGGACTGGAGTCGGCCAGTGGGCTGGACACTTCCCCTGAGTGGGATCTTTCGTCCCCGGGGGAATATACTGAGGAAGCTGCTTCCTTTCATGCAGTGGTACGGAAGGCAGCTAGTTTTTTGGACCTGCCTTTGCCGGTGGTGGAGGCTACACAAAACCTTTTAACAGAGGTGCTACATCCGGCCTCAGCTGCGGCGGAGCCTCTGTTGCCATTTAATGACGCTCTGCTGGATCCGGTGTTAGAGGTGTGGAAGAGGCCGGTATCTTCCCCAGCAGTTCACAGAGCCGTGGCCAGGAGGTATCGGGCGGCTCCGACTGACCCTGGGTTTCTATCTAGGCACCTTACGCCGGAGAGCTTGGTGGTGCAGGCCTCCTGTTCATCCAAGTCAGCGCCTGGTTCTTTCCCGACGGTGCCTGGGGACAGAGATTCAAAGAAGCTAGAGGCGCAGTCGAAGAAGATTTTTTCGTCCTGCAGTCTGGCGTTAAAAGCCACCAATGCAACCTGTATCCTGGGAGGTATATTCATGCTCTGATGGATGACATTTCCTCATTGTTTACAGAGCTTCCCCAGGGTCTTTTGGATCTTGTCTCAAATGCCCAGGCTGCTGCGACCCAGATTATCCAGACGGGACTGGATACCACCGACTCGGTAGCCAGAGCAATGGGCACAACTGTGGTGGCAAGGAGACAGGCCTGGCTCCGTAACTTGGGCTTTTCTGCAGATGTACAGTCCACATTGTTGGATCTCCCGTTTGATGGGGACAAACTGTTTGGAGCCAAGGCTGATTCGGCCTTGGAACGTTTTAAGGAAAGCAGGGCCACGGCTAAGTCGTTAGGGCTCCAAGCTCCTTCTTCCACGGCCTCTTCCAGATTTTTCAGGAGGTTTCGTGGATTTGGGCGTGGCTCTTCCTCCTCTTCCTTTCGGGGAAGATATCAGCAACCTGCCTCTTCCCATCCCTATAGATCTTTCAGGGGGAGAGGTAGGGTCCGCACCAGAGGAGCCTCTCAGCAGCACTCTGCCTCTTCCTCATCCTCTGGCGGGGTGCAGCAGGGGAAGCAGCCTTAGGCTTCCACCATTTCCCACTCACTCCTCTCCTGTAGGGGGAAGATTACAGCATTTTCTCACCAAATGGAAGACTGTTACAACGGACACTTGGGTTCTCAGTATTGTGGGAAAAGGCTACACCCTTCCCTTTCGGGAGTTCCCGCCCCTCATCCCGCCTCGCCCTTCTTATTGTTCAGAAGAACACCTCCTGTTGCTAGAACAGGAGGTACAAGCCCTCCTTTCCAAGGGCGCGGTGGAGTTGGTCCCAGAGCAGGAAAGGGGTCGAGGATGTTACTCAAGGTATTTCCTGATTCCCAAGAAGGATGGTCGTTTGAGACCAATTCTGGACCTGAGGATCTTGAATTGGTTCCTCAAGCAGGAAAAATTCAAGATGCTGACCCTAGCACAGGTGCTTTTGGCGTTGAACAAGGAAGACTGGATGGTGTCTGTCGACTTGCAGGATGCTTACTTTCATATCCCGATACTCAAGTCACACAGGAAGTATCTCCGGTTTGTGGTGGGATCGCAACACTATCAGTTTGCGGTCCTTCCGTTTGGTCTTACTTCAGGACCTCGAGTCTTCACGAAGGTGATGTCGGTGGTTGCGGCAGAACTCAGAAGGAAGGGGATAGCAGTATTCCCTTACTTGGACGACTGGTTGATCAAAGCCAAGTCCCCGGAGCTTGTGTCGCATCATCTGCAGTCAACAACCCAGTTGTTGTTCGACCTGGGTTTTTCGGTGAACGAGCCCAAATCTCACCTAGAGCCCTCTCAGCGCCTCCTGTTCCTAGGGGCAGTACTGGATACAACATTGGGTCGGGCCTTTCCTCCACCTCAGCGGATTCAAGATATTCAGGATTTGGTTCCAATGTTTCAAAATGGAGCGGTAGTTCCAGTTCTCAAGGTCCTTCGTCTGCTCGGTCTTTTTGCCTCCTGCATTCTGTTGGTCATGCATGCTCGCTGGCACATGAGGGCTCTTCAGTGGTGCCTCCGAAGGCAGTGGTCTCAACACAAAGGGGATCTAGAGGGTACTGTCAAGATCTCCAGAGATGCTGCTGTGGATTTGAAGTGGTGGATTGCAAGCAACAATCTTTCACAAGGAAAGCCGTTCCAGCAGTCGCCACCAGTGGCCACAGTCATAACGGATGCTTCCACTCTAGGGTGGGGAGCTCATCTGGGGGATCTGGAGATCAAAGGTCTTTGATCTCCAGAGGAACAGATGTTTCACATCAATCTGTTAGAGTTACGGGCTGTACGTCTGGCTCTCAAGGCCTTCCTCCCTTCCCTTCGTGGTCAGTCGGTACAGGTCCTAACGGACAATACTACCACGATGTGGTACATAAACAAGCAGGGAGGAGTGGGGTCGTACCTTCTCTGCAGAGAAGCTCTTCGACTATGGTCCTGGGCAAAGGACCATCAGATTTGCTTGATAGCAAACCATCTGGCCGGAGTCTTGAACGTGCGTTCGGACAGTCTCAGTCGCCATTTCTCGGCAGACCACGAGTGGCGTCTCCATCCAGATCAAGTCCGTTTAATCTTCCAGAGGTGGGGGTTTCCTCGGGTAGATCTGTTTGCCACTCGAGAGAACGCGCATTGTCCGTTGTTCTGCAGCCTCCAGTATCCGATGCAGGGAGCGTTGGGGGACGCGTTTCAAATAACCTGGTGCGGCCAGTTGCTTTACGCGTTTCCTCCCATACCCTTGATTCCTCGAGTATTGAGGAAGATTCGCCAGGACCGGGCTCTAGTCATCCTAATAGCTCCGGATTGGCCAAGGAGGGTATGGTACTCCGACCTTCTCCAACTCTCAATGTGCCCTCCGCTCCGTCTCCCTTTCAGGGCAGACCTCCTCACGCAGTCGCAGGGGCAGGTTCTACACCCCAACCTCCAGAGTCTGCACCTACATGCCTGGAGATTGAACGGGGCAACCTGAGTTCCTTCTCTCTCCCGCCTGAGGTAGTGGATGTTATATTAGCGGCCAGGCGACACTCCACTAAATCTATCTACGCTAATAGATGGTCTAAATTTGTTGCGTGGTGTGGAGAGAGGCAGATTGATCCTTTGCATTCTCATCTATCGGACGTTTTGTCTTTTGCTCTGTCTCTAGCGCAGAAAGGTTGTGCAGTGGCTACCATTAAGGGTTATTTATCGGCCTTGTCAGCCTTCATATGTCTTCCAGACCAACCATCTTTATTTAAATCCCCTATTGTTATCAGATTCCTGAAAGGTCTTCTAAATAAATATCCTCCAAAGCCATTCGTTATGCCGCAATGGGATTTGTCCTTGGTCCTGACTTTCCTTATGGGGTCCCCTTTTGAACCTATGCATTCTTGCCCCTTAAGGTATTTGGTTTTAAAAACAGTCTTCCTGATAGCTATAACATCAGCAAGGAGAGTGAGTGAGTTGCAGGCCTTATCAGTAAAGCCCCCTTATACAACTTTTTATGGGGATAAGGTGGTGTTGAGGACCAAGGCTGCTTTCCTCCCGAAGGTTGTTTCACCCTTCCATTTGGCTCAGGCAATTACTTTGTCCACGTTCTATCCTCCGCCTCATCCTTCCAAAGAGGAAGAAAGACTGCACCGTCTGGACCCAAAGAGAGCGCTGAGCTTCTTTATTGATAGAACAAAGGATTTCAGGCTGGAGGATCAGCTGTTTATTGGATACGTGGGCAAGAGGAGAGGAAAGGCAGTCCACAAGAGAACACTATCCAGGTGGGTTGTTCTTTGCATTAAAATCTGTTACTCTTTGGCAAAGAAGGATCCTCCTGAGGGCATTAGAGCTCATTCCACCAGAGCTAAGTCGGCCACTTCGGCCTTGGCCAGAGGTGTTCCTGTGGTCGACATCTGCAAGGCCGCAACTTGGTCGTCCCTTCACACTTTTGCAAAACATTACTGTTTGGATTCTGAGGTTAGAAGGGACGGCCATTTTGCACGGTCAGTGCTGCAGGATTTCTTGGTTTGACCATTTAGGCACCCACCGCCGGGCGTGGTACTGCTTTGGGACTCTATTCATTAGGTGAGGAATCCACAGGTAGTTGTATCCATCAGAAGAACGAGTTACTTACCTTCGGTAACAACTTTTCTGGTGGATACATTAGCTACCTGTGGATTCCTCACGGTCCCACCCGCCTCCCCGTTGCCTTTCTGGTTTTACCAAGTAATCCTTGAGTACGCTCCTCTTGGTCTTTGAGGGTGCAATAGATGTTGTATATAATATATTTATATATATGTATATATCTTTGTGTATATACTTGATGTGTATATATATTTTAAAAAGAGAGAGTTATATATATATATATAAAAGATTTACAGTTATTCATGCAATGTTGTGTATTTTTACAATATAATGGGATGTTGCCTTGCTCTTTCATTGCATTGCCTGGTTGTTCTCATGCACGTAAAAAATGATTGGTACTGAAGTCCGCACGTCGTCGAGAACCTCTTATTGCCTGTATGACGTCAGACAGCGTCGCGTGGGCTAGAGTGACGTCCTCGTCGACGTGCAGAGACTAGTAAGAAGATTTCCGTCGAATGCTGGCGCCATGGGAGTATTCATTAGGTGAGGAATCCACAGGTAGCTAATGTATCCACCAGAAAAGTCGTTACCGAAGGTAAGTAACTCGTTCTTTTGCGACGGTACCTCTGCCATGTAATTAATTTCTCTTTGCAGAAGCGGTCTGTAAATAACATTCTGAGCTCTGTTCTCAGTGTTATCAGTTAAGGAATGCACTTCAACTGCCAAAAACGGAGGGGTATTTTGTTCCATGCCCGGCACACACGGAGGCTCAGACTGGCTCACAGCTGTCTTAACCCCCTCATTACTGGAATGGGAAAAGCCAGATTCTTCTAAAACAGCAGTTTTATAGATTTCAGCATTATCCCGCATTAATGTGTTCTGGGTAATTTGCTCACGTAAATTCGTATTTTCATGTTCTAACTGCCTACATCTCTCCTGCATTTTTCTGTAAGCAGATAAAAGTATCCAAACCCTTCTGTCAAAAACAAAAGGAACATCATTTCTTTCGAAAGGCACATTTTCTAAACATGCTTTATCACAGCAAGAAAACATGTTTCTCACAGCACCATCAGACAGTTTAACTTCACATGCATTTTCAAACATGGTCTGCTGTGCTTCTGTAATTCTCTAAACAACAAAAAACAATTACACTTTTAAATAGTGCACTTAGAAATCTCTAATTTCCCGACTCTGAAAACTTACGACTAATCCATAATGTTCTGCTTTCCCTCTTATCTCATAACCGAGCTTACAGAACCTCTCTGGAATGCACTTCTGAGTTTAAAGAAGACATTTATTGTAATTAATTCCCCACCCACAAGTTCCTGAGAGACGAAATTAGTAGATTGGAAGCACACGTTCAAAAGTAGTCGCAGCAATGAAAGCAAAATATATCAAAGTACTTCTCAGTTGTGATGTACACAGCAAATATAGGTGAAGACATTTACTATAGCATAACTTCAAAGCAAAGCATAAAAGTCAAATTCATCACCGTATGGGCAAGGCGGTAGGGCCTATACTCAGCTTCATCTTTCTGGGGTCTGCAAGTTGATGACTCCGGTCAACTGCGTGAAAGAGATTCTCTACCCAAACGGGAGGCAGTCAACTGACGTCTAGTTCCTGTCTGAAGTCAAGCAGATTTAAATCCAACTCACTGTAGCCCAGAGTCATCCTTAAAAGCAAACTCAGTGTGAAAGCCGAAGAACATTGGAGAGGGGCCAATTCTCCTGAGCTCACTCGCTCTCAGACTGGATTGCGAGGTAAACACAAAATCTACGTGCTCTTATCAGTTAAGGTCTGGTGTGAAGAAAACAGCTTGGTCCATCTTCTGGAAAAATAGAGCTTGGAAAAACACAGCTCATCTGCAATGTCTAACCCCACGTTAAAGCCCATAGGCAGTTAACCTAAATATCAAATGTAATATCTAATGTCATGTCAAAGCCAATAGGCAGCTAAGCTGAATACAGAATGTAATGGCTAATGCCATGTCAAAGCCAATAGGCAGCTAACCTAAATATCAAATGTAATGTATAATGTCATGTCAAAGCCAATAGGCAGCTAAACTGAATACAGAATGTAATGTCTAATGCCATGTCAAAGACAATAGGCAGCTGAACTGAATACAAAATGTAATGGCTAATGCCATGTCAAAGCCAATAGGCGGCTAAACTGAACAAAACATATAGGGGGTGATTCTGACCCTGGCGGTCGGTGATAAAGCGGCGGCCAACCCGCCAACAGGCTGGCGGTCCGAAAAATGGAATTCTGACCCTGGCGGGAACCGCCAACAGAGACCGCCAACTTAACACTCCGACCGCCACGGCGGGACAAACAAACAGCGCGGCGGCCACCGCCAACAGGCAGGCGGCAGACAATGTACCGCCCACCCTATCACAACTCACCAATCCGCCACCTTTTCCGGGGCGGGAGCACCGCCGATAAAAACACGGCAGAAACAGACTACGAACGGGAAAACGCTCACCTCTACGCACTCCACGAGGACGGAGGACAGCATGGAACCCGAATTGAACATCATACCTGCTCTCTTCTACCTGCTCATCTACCACGAGTACGAACTCCGCCGCAGACGTCAACGGTGAGTACTGCACCTACGACACACGGGAGGGGGGGAGGAGGAAAGGTTACGGGCACACACATATGCGACCCCCACCCCTCCCCCAAGATGTACACACCAATGCAGAGCAACAAGTCACAGTGACACCACCCAAACCCCCATAAAAAATACAATCACATAACCAAATTGAGAATAAATATTTATGAACAAAATAGTCTCAGAAAAGTATTATCAACCATCAAAACTTTCTTCTGATAAACAAATTATTTACACAGCAGTGGATAACTGAAGCAAGTAGTCCTGCACATCTTACGAATCCATCATGTCCGTGGGCCAAAGTGTAGCGAAACAAGGGCAAAGCCCACACAGGAGACCTGAGTCCTTTGGAGAGAACACTGCAGGGGCATCTGGTGACAAAACTACAGGCACCTCAGGGGGAAGGGAAGGGGGGGGCACCACAGCCACATGAGTCCACGACGCCAGATCCACGATGGGCCCACCATGCCCACTGTGCCATCCTGGGGAGTGCAAAGCCACAGTCTCTCAAGTCTCTACAGTGGGTGGCTTGCCCACTGTGCCATCCTGGGGAGTGCAAAGCCACAGTCTCTCAATGTCTCTACAGTGGGCGGCTTGCCCACTGTGCCATCCTGGGGTGTGCAAAGCCACAGTCCATCAGGTGGATAAATGTCCCCACTGGACAAGGAGGATGCATGGTGGGCACAGTGAACCCTGAACAGTGCCTGACAGGAAGGGCCCAGCGGAGCGGTGCTTGAGACGGCGGGCCCAGCGGAGCGGTGCTTGAGACGGCGGGGCCCAGCGGAGCGGTGCTTGAGACGGCGGGGCCCAGCGGAGCGGTGCTTGACAGGAAGGGCCCAGCGGAGCGGTGCTTGAGACGGCGGGGTCCAGCGGAGCGGTGCTTGACAGGAAGGGCCCAGCGGAGCGGTGCTTGAGACGGCGGGGCCCAGCGGAGCGGTGCTTGACAGGAAGGGCCCAGCGGAGCGGTGCTTGACAGGAAGGGCCCAGCGGAGCGGTGCTTGAGACGCCGGGGCCCAGCGGAGCGGTGCTTGAGACGGCGGGGCCCAGCGGAGCGGTGCTTGACAGGAAGGGCCCAGCGGAGCGGTGCTTGAGACGGCGGGGCCCAGCGAAGCGGTGCTTGACAGGAAGGGCCCAGCGGAGCGGTGCTTGACAGGAAGGGCCCAGCGGAGCGGTGCTTGAGACGGCGGGGCCCAGCGGAGCGGTGCTTGAGACGGCGGGGCCCAGCGGAGCGGTGCTTGACAGGAAGGGCCCAGCGGAGCGGTGCTTGAGACGGCGGGGCCCAGCGGAGCGGTGCTTGAGATGGCGGGGCCCTGTTCAGCGGTGCTTGTCTTCACGGTGGGGCCCTCTTCAGCGGTGCTCTTCTGCACGGCGGGGCCCTGTTCAGCGGTGCTTGTCTTCACGGCGGGGCCCTCTTCAGCGGTGCTCTTCTGCACGGCGGGGCCCTGTTCAGCGGTGCTTGTCTTCACGGCGGGGCCCTCTTCAGCGGTGCTCTTCTGCACGGCGGGGCCCTGTTCAGCGGTGCTTGTCTTCTCGGCGGGCCCTCTTCAGCGGTGCTCTTCTGCACGGCGGGGCCCTGTTCAGCGGTGCTTGTCTGCACGGCGGGGCCCTCTTCAGCGGTGCTCTTCTGCACGGCGGGGCCCTGTTCAGCGGTGCTTGTCTTCACGGCGGGGCCCTCTTCAGCGGTGCTCTTCCAGTCAGTGTAGGGAGTCAGACCTGGCCTGGACAACCTGCTCACTCGCCCTCCGAACGTGCAGTGTCAGGCCCCTTCAGAGACGGAGTCCTGGGCCCTTTGGTGTCGTCCCTTGCAGCCGGGATGGGGCGTGTGGGGCCCTCCTGCTCCGCGCTCCTGCTGGCTGGCCTCTCCGCCCTGCTGCCCTTCCGCTCCTTAGATGGGGCGCTCGGGCCCTTGCCTCCCCTGGCTGTTGTGGCAGGTGAAGTGGCCTGAGTCACCTCCTTGGGGGCAGCCGTCTCAGTCCGCTCACGGCGGCCCTTCACTTTCCGGGTCCTCTTGCCTGGGGGGGGCTGCCAGTCCCCTTGCTGCTCAGTGAAGTGTCACTGCCGCCAAAGGGTGGACTCCATATTCCATGCACCACTTGTACCTTGGAAGCTGGGCTGGTGGTGGCTGAGGTGCCTTTGGGACTTTTCCCAGATGGAGGGGGTGGGTCAGGGGAGGGAAAGAGGTCAACATTTGTGAGGTAATATTTCTTTGGACCAGGGTAAAGGGTAGGAGTAGTGGAGACAGAAGTGGAGGAAGAGGATGTGGTTGTAGGAGAGTCAGGTGTGCTGTCCTTGGGTGCAGGTGACTGAGACGTAGGCTGTCGTGAGGTGGTTGGCTGTTGTTTGGGTGTCTGCCTGCGTTTATGTGTCTTGGAAGAGGGGGTGACAGACACAGTGGGAGAGCACACAGGGGACGTGTACATGGCAGTGGGGGTGGTGACTGCACGTGTGAGGACTGTAGTGGAGGGTGTGCTGGTGATGGAAGAACTGGCTGATGTTGGTGTGCATGCAGGTGTGAGTGTAGACGTCACAGGGAGGGAGGAGGGAGACGAGGAGGAGGGGGACACAGAGGTGGTAGTGACTGTTGGTATGTCTGCAACTGGGTGTTGCTTGGGTGAATGCTTGTGTGTTCTGTGGTGCTTATGTTTGGATGAGCTGGCCTTGGGTGTTGAGGTGTGTGCAGGCTGGTCAGATGGTGTGGATGGGATAGGCTGAGGAACAGGAGACAGAGAAAGGCTGGAGGCAGTTAGAAGAGGGAGACTGGAGACAGGGACAATGGCTGCCGTCAGTGCTGAGGCCAGAGAAGTGAAAGCTCGTTGATGGGCAGCCTGACCCGAATGAATGCCCTCCAGGTAGGCATTGCTCTGTTGGACCTCCCTTTGCACCCCCTGGATGGCATTCAAAAGGGTAGTCTGCCCAACAATGAGCGTCCTCACGAGGTCAATGAGCTCCGCACTGAGGGCAGCAGGGGTAACAGAGGCAGGGGCTGAGGTGCCTGGGGCGAAGGAGACGCGCGCCTTCCTGGGCGAACGGGCACGGAGCGAAGACTGAGGGGCTGCTGAGAGGGCGGTGCTGGTGCGCTGGGTGGCGGCTGTACCTGTTGTTGCTGGGGGCACAGATGTTGCCGCCCCCGCTAGGGAGCTCCCAAACGAGGACGTGTCCGTGTCGCTGGTGTCTCCACCGGCCCCCGTTGTGGTGCTCCCCTCGCCCTCCGGATCACTGGTGCCCTCGGTGTCTGTGTCAGTGCCCACCGGGGCCTGGTGACCTGCAGCTCCCTCGTGCTCCGACGCCAATTCTCCTCCGCCTGATGATGCTAATGCACAAGAAACAAAGAATAAGGGTGGGGGGAGAAAGGAAACAAAGTTGAATGCATGCCTTGTCAATAGCCTTGGCGGAGAGGACAGACACAGGTGCCTCATGCACTAAGCCGCGAACTTGGGGTACACTACTCTGTACTTCTGACTAGGCCAACAGGTCGAGGGACAACAGACGCGCTCATGGGTGATGTTGGACCATGGATAGCTGCACTTGGCACCCTACAGAGGTGGTGGGCGGGGGCACAGGGCCATGTCTAAGGGAGGGGACTACACTACAGAAAGCGCCCTGGCCTACTGTCACCCACAGCCCTCCTCCCCCACCCAGACGCCTCCACTGCGCGTATAGATAGGAGAATGTACTGATACTCACCCCCTTGTGTCTGCTGTGATGTCCTCAAGCGCCCATCCAAATCAGGGTAGGCCACCGCCAGGATCCGGGCCATCAGGGGGGTCAGGGTACGACTGGCACCCCTCCTAGGTCGGGAGGCCATCCCCAGCAGTGACTCGGCGGTCTTTCGGGTTCCGCGGCGGATGTCCTCCCACCTCTTCCGACAGTGGGTGCCCCGTCTGGTGTAGACCCCCAGGGCCCGGACTTCCTTGGCGATGGCACGCCAAATATCGATTTTCTGATGGGCCCTCACCTGTTTGACATGTACAGGGTGGGAAAGAGAAAACGTCACATTTCTGCATGTTTGGAGTACATGCCCCCCCTCCCCACCCTTGCCATTTGGCCCATACTCTCATCAGTCGTGCGTTGCATTCCTCATTTTCTCCCCACCCCACCAACTGACAGCCACCCCACTCCACACAGGCATTACCCATTCAATGTGCACTCAGTGTACTCACCTGTTGGTCTGGAGCACCGTAGAGTAGCGCATACTGGGGGAGGACCCCGTCCACGAGTTTCTCCAACTCTTCAGACGTGAAGGCAGGGGCCCTTTCCCCAGTCGCAGCAGCCATTGTCACTTCCAGACCGAGTTCACAGCAGCACTTGCAGTATAGGTCCTCTCCTGTGGATGATCAGGTCTCGAGTGATTAAGCAGATAGAAAATGGCGGTCACGCCCGCGGCGGTGCGTACCGCGGCGGTGCGTACCGCGACCGCCGGCAGCGCACATCGTCATTGGCTCCTGAATCCCATAGGGTTCAATGTTAACCAATGCGACTTCGTACAGCGGTCTTCGACCGCCTACCGCCACGGTGTGCCACGCCAGCGCATTGACCTCACATCCCATTGTCCCAGTTTAGAGGTCAGGCAGCCGCCATTTCAAGGGCCCACATGGCTTAGATTCTACTGCGTCACACAGGCCTAGGCCTTGCATTTGCACACATACAAACATAGCAGTCAAAACATTTTCGTGTACTGTGCAAGCTGTGTTGTACGTACCTGTGAGTTGATTGACTCAGTGCTCCATGTTGTCCTTCCTAGGCACCGTCCGCAGGGACTTGCGAGGAGAAGGAGGAATCCTCCCGTGTACCGGCCGCTGGTTGACCTGTCGACAATGGAAGAACGCCATATAATACTCCGATACCGACTTGACCGAGCCACTATACATGAACTGTGTGCCCAGCTGGAGCCAGACCTGATGTCACCCATCCGCCAACCCACAGGAATTCCCCCTCTAGTGCAGGTTCTATCAGTCCTCCATTTCTTTGCAAGTGGCTCATTCCAGACAACAGTGGCCATGTCATCTGGAATGTCTCAGCCTATGTTTTCAAAGATTCTGTCTAGAGTGTTGTCTGCCCTGATGAAACTCATGAGGAGCTACATCATATTCCCAGAAGAGGGTGATTTGGCCACAGTGAAGGGTGATTTCTATGCCCTTGGACATATCCCCAACATCATTGGTGCCATTGATGGGACCCATGTGGCATTAGTACCCCCAAATGACGATGAACAGGTGTACAGAAATAGGAAGAATTACCATTCTATGAATGTGCAGGTTGTCTGTTTGGCAGACCAGTACATCTCCCATGTAAATGCCAAGTTCCCTGGGTCAGTGCATGACGCGTATGTTATGCGTAATAGCAGCGTCCCCTATGTGATGGAACAGCTACAGAGACAGCGTGTGTGGCTAATCGGTGACTCTGGTTACCCCAACCTGCCGTGGCTATTGACCCCAGTGAGGAATCCCAGGGCAGAGGAACGGTACAATGAGGCCCATGGGCGTACTAGGAGGGTCATTGAAAGGACCTTCGGCCTCCTGAAGGCCAGGTTTAGGTGCCTGCATATGACAGGTGGATCCCTAATGTACTCACCAAAGAAGGTGTGCCACATCATCGTGGCCTGCTGTATGCTTCACAACCTGGCTTTGCGACGCCAGGTGCCTTTCCTGCAGGAGGATGGTCCAGATGGTGGTGACGTAGAAGCCGTGGAGCCTGTGGAGAGTGAAGAGGAGGAAGACGACGGTGAGGAAACAGACAACAGGGAAGCTGTCATACAACAGTATTTTCAGTAGCACACAGGTAAGGTTCAGCCACGCCATTTCCCAGTTACTTAGAGCCTCATGCATCTCAACTTTATGTATTTCCCCCCAGCTCTTTTAAATAACATATTCTTTTTCCCTTCCCTTCTCAGTGCTTAATGACTCATAGCCCGACTTCTGCTTGGTTTGGCCATGTACTACAGCGTATTGACATTGGTATGTTGTCATCACTAACTGACATCACATATTGTGAACTGTTATGTGTTGTACGATTTTTTGAGAATACAGCATGACTCCAAACGGTTTTCTGTGCAATAATTGTTTTATTTTGTGTGCTTAGATAATGGTACATTATATGATGACGGTGATGGGTGGGGGTGGAGTGATGTCCATGGCAGAGTCCAGTTCTCAGTCTGACAGGTCTATTGTCCATATGCCTGTGGAAGGATGGAGCAGGGGCTGTTTGAGTTTGGACAGGGTGGCAATGTGGGACAGTGGGATGACTTCTGGGGGTATCTCATGCTGGCGGTGGTCTTGGCATGCTACTCTGTTTTTTTTTTGGGTCTTAGGCTCCTCTTGCGGGGTGGTTGTTCTTCAGCAGGAGGTGGGGTTCTTGTGGCCTGTCGTTGTGTGTGGGCCTCCTGTCCACTAGCGCCGGCGGAGGTGGTAGGCTGTTCCTGGCTAGTGACAGTGGCCCTGTGTGGTGCCACATGGTCCCGCAACGTGTCTTCTATCCTGTTGAGGGCCTGGACCATGCTCCCCATGGCGGTAGCGATGGTGGTGAGTTGGTTGCTGAACTCCATGTAGCGTTCTTCCTGCTGTGCCTGTATCTCGGTGAACCTGGCCAGTACCGTCGCCATCGTCTCTTGGGAGTGGTGGTATGCTCCCATGATGGTAGTGAGGGCCTCTTGGAGAGTGGGTTCCCTGGGCCTCTCCTCCCCCCCCCTGTCGCACGGCAGTCCTCCGAGTTGCCCTGTTTGCCTGGGCCTCTGTCCCCTGGACGGTGTGCCCACTACCACTGCCCCCAGGTCCCTGTTGTTGTTGGGGTGTTGGGTTAGCCTGGGTGCCCTGTAGTGGCAGACACACCGCTGCTTGACCTGTCCTAGAGACTGAGGCATGGGCCCGCTGGGTGGGAGCTGTGCTGTTGTTCCCAGGGGGGGTTGGGTCTGCTGTGGCCTGTGTCTGTGTTTGGGGAACCCACTGCCCAGAGGTCCCCGATGGTCCGGGCTGGTCATCAGGTTCCAGGTCGCCAGAGCTGCTGTCTTCACTGGGGGCCTGTTCCGGGGGTGGGATGGACATTTGAGGACCCTCCTGACCGGTGTGTTGGCGTTCGGGTCCTGCATGGGGTGGGAGAGTATGGTTATTGTTTCTGTGTGTGAAAAAGCGTGCGAATTATGGGTGCCCTTGTCCCCCAGTGCAGGCATTCCCTTGTGGGTGGTGTTGTGAGGGTGGTTTGTGGGGGGGATGGGTATGTGCAGTGGTCATGCTTAGGTAATGGGTGTCCAATGTTTGTGGTGGCATGCAAGGGTTGGTGAGGGGTTGGGTGGGTTGTGCTAGGGATACATTCTCAGGGATGATGTGTGATGGTGGGTTGGGGGTGAGGGTGGGGGTGTGGGTTGGCATGCTGGTGGGGTGGGGGGGATGAAGTATATGAGATAGGACTTACCAGAGTCCATTCCTCCGGGTACTCCAGCGAGGCCCTCAGGATGCAGGATGTTTAATACTTCTTGCTCCCATGCTGTGAATTCTGGTGGGGTGGGTGGGGGTCCTCCGCCAGTCTTCTGCACCGCGATGTTGTGTCGCGACACCATCGAGCGCACCTTCCCCCGTAGGTCGTTCCATCGTTTGCGGATGTCGTCCCTATTTCTGGGATGCTGTCCCACCGCGTTGACCCTGTCCACGATCCGCTGCCATAGCTCCGCCTTCCTTGCTATGGTGGTGTGCTGCACCTGTGAGCCGAAGAGCTGGGGTTCCACTCTTAGGATTTCCTCCACCATCACCCTGAGTTCTTGGTCCGTAAAGCGTGGGTGTCTTTGTGGTGCCATGGGGTGGTGTGGATGAGGTGTGGGGTGGTGTATGTGGTGATGAGTGTGTTGGTGTGTGGTGCTTTGTGCTACTATGTGGTGTGTGTGATGTTGTAGTGTGCCTCTGTGTGTCTGGCTCTATTCTCTGATGTGTCTCTCTCTCCTTCGTCTCTGATTTTTGGTAGTAGGGGTTTGTGGGTGATGTGGGTGTGTGTTTTATATTGTATTGGATGTGTGGGAGTGTTGTTTGTATGTGTATCAGGTGTGTGTATTTCAAATTGTCCAATGTGGTAGTGTTTTGTAAAGGTGTGGGTATTTTGACCGCGGCGGTGTGTACCGCCAATAGACTACCGCGTTTGAAAGACCGCAGCGTGGATTTGTGGATCGTAATGGCATGGGCGTATTTCTGTTGGCGTGGCGGTGGAGGTTTGGTCATCTCCTGTTTATCGCGGGCCGCTGATGTGGCGGACTGCGATGGAGGTCGGATTTTTGGAGGTTTGGCAGTTGTGGGTCAGAATGACCGTGGCGGCTGACCGCGGCCGTGGCGGTATTGTGGCGGTCTTCTGACCGGCGGTAAGCGGCTTTTACCGCCGAGGTCAGAATGACCCCCCATAATGTGCTACTGGTAAACACTGAGCAACTAATATGCGCAGTGGTGAAACACAAAGTCATTGGTCAAACACAATTAATAGCATCACAGGTCGGTGGGTGCTTGTGTTTGTGTACTTTGGGAGGAGGGGTCACAGACACACTGGGAGAGGACACGGGACGTGTGCATGGTTGTTGGGGTGGTGACTGCTCGTGAGGGGTGTGTTGTGATGGGCGTGCTGGTGATGGAGGTAGTAGATGAAGATGTAGTGCATGCAGGTATGAGTGTAGATGCTACTGGGAGGGAGGTGGACGAAGAGGAGGAGGGGGACACAGTGGAGGCAGTGGATGTTGGTGTGCTGCATGGGTATGGTGCTTTTGTGAGTGTGTGAGATGAAGTGTGGTGCTCATGTTTGCCTGAGCCACTTTTGTGTGGTGATTTGGGTGAATGCTGGTCTGAAGGTGTGCTTGGGATAGGCTGGGGTTGAGGGGATTGGGTCTGGGTAGTGGAAGTTGGAGGGGGAGGCTAGACCCAGGGACAAGGGCTGCCATCAGTGCTAAGGCCAGAGCCTGAAATGCTCTCTGTTGGGCGGCCACGCCAGAGTGAATGCCCTCCAGGTATGCATTTGTTTGTTGCAAATGCCTCTCGACACCCTGGATGTCCAACAGTGAGGGATCTCAGGAGGTCTATAGCCTCCTCACTGAGGGCAGCAGGGCTGACCGGGGCAGGGCCTGAGGTGCCTAGGGCGAAGGAGATTCCCACCCTCCTGGGTGAGCGGGCACAGGAAAAACGCTGAGGGGCTGCTGGGAGGGCGGTGCTGGTAGGGGGGGGTGGCGGCTGTACCTGTTGTTGGGGTGGGCACAGAGGTGTCCGTCACCACCAGGGAGCTTCTATCGGAGGAGGAGTCGCTGTCTGTGGTCTCCCCTCCTGTCCCCGTCGTAGTGCTCCCCTCGCCCTCCGTCCCACTGGTGCCCTCACCCTCTGTGGATTTGGCCTCCAGGCCCATGTGGGATGCAGCTCCCTCCATCGCCAGTGCCTCTGCTCCTCTGCCAGATGATGCTAATGCACATAAGGACAAGGTGACAAAACAAAAGGGGGGGGGAGAGACAGAGGAAACACTTGGTCAGTGCCAGCAACACCACTACAGTTGGCGTACACAACACACAGGGAGCAGCCCTATGCACTAGGCCATGCCCAACCATTTACTAAGACAGACAGTCACCAGCCCGTGGGGTACAGTGCCTAACGCCATCATCTGCACACCAGAAACCCACAGGACCCTGCCCAGTAGTAGATGCCTACTTACACTATTGAGGTAGGAGTGCTCCAGAGCCTGCCCAACAAGGGACCTACCCTGCATGTTCGCCCTGGCCTAGGGGCACCCACAGCCCACATCCCCCACCCAGGTATCTCCTAACGCACACATAGTCAGGTTTCAGATTCTGTACTCACCCCCTCATGGCTGCTGTGATGCCTTCAAGCGCCCATCCAACTCTGGATAGGCCACCGCCAGGATGCGGAACATCAGGGGGGTCATGGTGTGACGGCACCCCTACCTCGTTGGGAGGCCAGCCCCAGCTGGGCCTCCGCCGTCTTCTTTGCCCAGCGGCGCAGGTCCTCCCATCTCATGCGGCAGTGGGTGCCCCGCCTGTCAAAGACCCGCAGGGTCCGCTCCTCCTTGGCGATGGCACGCCAAATACCCTTTTTCTGGTGGGCGCTGACCTGGAGGGAAAAGACAGCAGAAAAGGGAATTAGTCACCGGTCCGGACCGTCAGACTCATTGCCCACCAGATCCCACCCATCCCCTGACACACATACATTGACCACCTTACATGCTGCACTCTGGCCAGGATGCCTCTGCCCCCCCCACCCCCCCCACCTCCCCACATGTGGCTTACACACACAGTAATCCCTACATTCATGGCCCACGCATCATGCTCACAGTGTACTCACCTGTTTGTCTGGAGGACTGTAGAGTAACGTGTACTGGGGTAGGACCCCATCCACCAGTTTCTCCAACTCCTCCGCAGTGAAGGCAGGGGCCCTTTCCCCAGACACATGAGCCATGGTCAGTTCCAGACACAGGTCAGAGCTGCACTTGCAGTGAAGGTCCTCTCCTGTTGAAGGTCAGTAGCAAGTGAGTGATTAGATAGAAAATGGCGGTGACGTTTGCAGCGCTGCGTACCGTCACCGCCAGCATACATCGCCATTGGCTCCTGGAACCCATAGGGCCCAATGATAACCGATGCGATTTTGCACAGCGGTCATCGACCGCCTAACGCGACAGTGCACAACGTGCGCGCAATGACCTCATTTCCACTTGTCCCTTCTCACAGGTCAGGCAGCCGCCATTTCAGGGGGGCACAGGGCATGGCACGTAACTGCGTCACAGCAAACATTGGCACATCAACTGACTCTTGAGTTCACATACTGTTTCTGTAAAGTAAACAAATCATCATTAGTGCAATAGATGTGTGAATATGACCCTCTGCTCACAGTCCTCTTCCATAGGCTTCAACCGCTGAGGCAGAATATGAGATGGCGGCATCCTCTGGTGTACAGCCCCCTGGTGGACCTTGCGACAATGGAAAACAGACACATTATCATTACCTACAGACTTGATTGTGCCACAATCCAAGAACTGTGTGCCCAATTGGAGCCAGACCTGATGTCAGCTATCCGCCAGCCCACAGGAATCCCCCCTCTAGTGCAGGTCCTGTCAGTGCTCCATTTCCTGGCAAGTGGTTCCTTCCAAACAACAGTGGCCTTGGCATCCGGGATGTCTCAGCCAATGTTCTCTAACATGTTTACCAGAGTGTTGTCTGCCCCGCTGAAACACATGCGCAGCTACATCGTGTTCCCCCAGGTGGAGGATTTGGCCACAGTGAAGGCTGACTTTTATGCCCTGGGACATATCCCCAACATCATTGGTGCCATTGATGGTACACATGTGGCATTTGCCCTGCCCCCCCCGGAGAAATTAACAGGTTTACAGAAATAGAAAAAGCTATCACTCTATGAATGTGCAGATGGTGTGTTTGGCGGACCAGTACATCTCCCATGTGAATGACTAATATCCTGACACTGTGCATGACGCCTTTATCTTGAGGAATAGCAGCATCCCATATGTGATGGGCCAACTCCAGAGGGCCCGGGTGTGGCTAATAGGTGAGCCAAAGGTCCCCACCCAGTATAAATTGGTTTATGGGTATGGGGTTGTCCCTAAGGGTGAGTGTGTGGCTAACAGGTATCCCTCGATATTTGCAGGTGACTCTAGTTACTCCAACCTCTCATGGCTACTGACCCCAGTGAGGAATGCCAGGACAAGGGCAGAGGAACGTTACAATGAGGCACATGGGCGTACAAGGAGGATTATAGAAAGGATCTTTGGCCTCCTGAAGGCCAGGTTCCGGTGCCTCCATCTGACAGGTGGATCCCTGTACTACTCACCCAAGAAGGTATGCCAGATCAGTGTTGCACAACCCGGCCTTGAGACGCCAGGTGCCTTTTCTGCAGGAGGATGTGCCTGGAGATGGTCTTGTGCCAGCGGTGGAGCTTGTGGACAGTGAGGAAGAGAAGGCAGAGGAAGAAGATGTTGACAACAGAACCAATATAATTCAGCAGTACTTCTAGTGACACACAGGTAAGACATTGTAAGTTGACTTTACATTTTAGTTATCTGTTGGACATTGTACAAGGCAGCCTGTTTCCCTATGTCTATGGCCACTGACTGTATCCTTTGGCATCTCTATTTTCAGAACTCTGTGCCCCACTCTGGCTCCTGCTATGTGTACTGCTGTCCACCAAAGGTCATTCCAAAGTATATTTCACTGTACATTTGAGGTGCAATGCTTTGATAATTTGTACTAATACATTTGTGAATCATTTGACAGACTCCAGATTGGTATTTGTTCCAAGGGTGTTTATTAAGGTGCTCATAAGTAGAGAGGGATGTGCAAGGGGCTGGGCTGATGGTGGAGGAAAGTCCAGGGTAGAATACAGTCCCCTGGTATCACAGGTGCATTGTCCAATGGGGCATAGGAAGGGGAGTAATTGCAGTTCAAGTTGGACAGGGTGACAGAGTGGGACAGAAGGGTGACAATCAGGAGAGTCTTATTTCCTGACGGGTGTCTTGGCAATGTTCTCTGGCTTCTGCCTGCATCGCAGGGACCGTTTGCGGGGTGGTTCTCCTGCAGGGGGTGGGGTGCTGGTGGCCTGTTGGTCCTGTGGTGTGGCCTCCTGTCCACTAGCACCGGCGGAGGTGGAAGGCTGTTCATCGGTTTGGCTCGTGTCAGGCACCCGTTGTTGTGACACTGCCTCCCTCATGGTCTTGCCCATATCAGCCAGCATCATTGCAATGGTGACCAGGATGGTGTATATTTTTGTTAGGTCATCCCTGATCCCCAGGTACTGTCCCTCCTGCAGCCGCTGGGTCTCCTGCAACTTGGCCAGTATCCGGCCCACCGTCTCCTGGGAATGGTGGTATGCTCCCAGGATGTTGGAGAGTAACTTGTGGAGTGTGGGTTCTCTGGGCCTGTCATCCCCGTGTCGCACAGCAGTCCTCCCAGCTTCCCTGTTGTCCTGTGCCTCTGTCCAATGAACCGTGTGCCCACTGCCACTGAACCCAGGTCCCTGATCGTCCTGTGTTTGTGGGGTTGCCTGGGGTCCCCGTAGTGGTAGACACACTGCTGATTGACGTGTCCTGGGGACAGTGGTATGGGCCCGCTGGGTGGGTGCTGTGCTGGTGTTTCCTGAGGGAGGAGGCTTTGTGGTGGGTTGGGACTGTGGCAGGCGAACGGACTGTCCAGAGGTTCCGGATGGGCCAGGTTGGTCATCCTGTTTCAGGCGTGCAGAGCTGCTGTCGTCACTGTGGGCCTCTTCGGGGGGGGGGATAGGATGTGGCTGGCACCTCCTCTCCGGTGACATGGAGTATGAGTCCTGTGGGGATGCAAATGCATTGTTAATGTGTCTGCGTGGGCCATCTTGTGCGTGGGTGTGTTTCCCTGTATGATTGTGATTTCCCTGTGAGCTTGGCCTTGTGTGAGTGGTGATTTTGTGGGCTGGGTGAGTCTCTCTACTCGGCGTGCTGTAGTGATGGGTGTCTATGCAGGTCTGTGATGGGTGTCCATGCATTGGTGTTGCATACAGGGCTTGGTATTGGGATGGGTGGGTTGTGTTTGTGGGGCATATGTGAGGTGGTGGAGTGATGGGGGTGAGGGTAGGGGTAGGAGTTTGTGATGGCATGCAGGTAGGGTGGGGGGGATAAAGTAGTTAAGATTTGACTTTCCAGAATCCAGTCCTCCTGCTGCTCCTGCGAGGCCCTCATGATTCATGATCGCCAAGACTTGCTCCTCCCATGTTGTTAGTTGTGGGGGAGGAGGTGGGGTCCACCGCCAGTCCTCTGTACTGCTACCTGGTGTCTTGCTACCACGGAACACACCTTCCCCCGTAGGTTGTTCCTCCTCTTCCTGATGTCATCCCTGGTTCTTGGGTGCTGTCCCAGGGCGTTGACCCTGTCCACGATTCTCTGCCATAGCTCCATCTTCCTTGCAATGGACATCTGCTGCGCCTGTGATCAGAATAGCTGTGGCTCTACCCGGATGATTTCCTCCACCATGACCCTTAGCTCCTCCTCAGAAAACCTGGGGTGCCATGGATGAGGTGCAAGTGATATCTTTGAGGATGTGTGGGGTGATGTGTTGGGGTGTATGCTGTGATGTGCGTGAATGGTATATGGGTGATGATGTTCTGTGCCTCTGATTGAGTGGGTGCTCCTGGCATGTCTCTCTCTGCTTGCTACCTTTTTTTCCGCTGAAAGGGGTTGTGGTAAATGTGGGTGTGTATTTTATAGTGTTGTGCATGTGTGTGGTGTGTGTATGTGTGCCAGGTGTGTGTAGTTTGAATTGTCCAATGTGGTGTAGTTTTGTTAGTGTCTGTGTATTTTGAGCGCGGCGGTGTATACCACCAATGGTTTACCGCGTTTGAAAGATCACCTCAGTGATTTGTGAGTTGTGATACTGTGGCCGTATTCCTGTTGGTGTAACGGTGTGGGTTTTGCTATCGCCAGTTTATCACTGACCTTTTGTGTGGCGGACTTGTGTGGGTGTCTGTATAGTGGCAGAATTCTTAGTGTGGGTCGGAATACCGCCACGGACACGGTATGTTGGCAGCCGTCAGCATGGCGGTAGGCGGCATTTACCGCCACAATTGTAATGAGGGCCAAAATGTCTCTGTTAACCCCAGACCTATTTAGAGACCCAGTTCGTAAAGAAAGTCACAAAAGTGCACCCCTGGTATATGTCTTTGAATTAGTGCCTTTCATGCATTCACAAGAACTTACAGAAGTAGAGCAGGAACTCGTACTCCTAGAAAATATTTGTGGACTGTATTTTAGCACAAGCAAATATGCATGTGTAGATTTGATCATGTGAAAATCTATTGAGCGTTTACAAGTTCACTTTCCCTCCAACCACTTTTTTCCCAACCCTGGAAGAACTTCTACTTCTTCCATTGTCAAGAGTACATTTTCATAATCGGAAAAGGTTAGAGAAGAGCTGGTGAAAAGCCTTAAAACAAGCAAGTTAGTAGGTTTGCAGACTCAAAGGCATTCCAGCCTGGGAACTATTGCTTACTGCTTCCTCCAGCCCCAGTATGTAGATCTGCGGAAAGTTGGCAAAATAAGGAAATTGCTATAGTAGAGATTGAAATTGGAAATTTGAGCCCTACTAGAACAGTAGCCCTGGCATAATCAAATTGGCTATTATCAGAGTTCTTACATAATGAGATTGCTGCCTTAATTTGTCACTGCACTACATGGCACCAAAGGGGCAAGTATATTTCTTTACAGGACAAGTAGATTTAAGAAGCAACCTGTCCCATGGACAAGTAGATATTTTATTAAATTCCACACCCCTGGTCTCTCAGACCAATATTAGATCTCAGACCCTTAAACCACTACATTCTATCAGAACACTTTCATATGGTCACTCTTTAGGATGTTAGGGACACATGTAGCAAAGTCCGATTTTGCGAATCGGAAATTGTGAGTCGGTGCGACTCGCAATTTCCGATTCGCAAAATCGGATGCAGTACGGTGTCTCAGACACCGACTGCGAGTCGCTATGGGGTCGCAAAGACCCACCTCATTAATATTAATGAGGTGGGTCACATTTTGCGACCCCATAGCGAGTCCCTGCACTCACAGGGATGGTGGCCTGCTGAAGTCAGCAGATCTCCATGTCTGTGACTGCTTTTTAAATAAAGCAGTATTTTTATTTTTATTTTGCAGCCCGTTTTCCTTAAAGGAAAACGAGTTGCAAAATAAAAAAAATTACAAAACCATTTGGTTTCATTTTTTCAGAGTAGGCAGTGGTCCATTGGACCACTGCCTGCTCTGAAAAAACCTTGTGGGCAACATTCACAAAGGGTTCCCTTTTGCGAATGAGTTACCACCAGTGTGACACTGGTGCTAAATGCGAATTGCTTTGCGACCGCATTCGTGGTCACAAAGCAATTCTGCATTGCGATGCAAGTCGCAAATAGGAAGGGAACACCCCTTCCTATTTGCGAGTTGCATTCACAATTTGCGAGTCGGTACCGACTCGCAAATTGTGAATGTGCAACGCAGAAGGCTGTTTGCATGGCGCAAACTGTGATTTTCGCAGTTTGCACCATGCAAACGGCTTACTACATCTGGCCCTTATTCCCCTCTACAACAAAGTGACTTGATGACAGCGTTAGACCTAAAGGACGCTTACTTTCACATTCCCATTCATCCAGCACATTGCAAATACCTAAGATTCGTAGCTGCAGGAAAACATTACAAATTCAAGGTTTTACCATTCAGAGTCACAAACGTTCCCAGAGTATTCACAAAATGCTTCACTGTAGTCGTAGCACATCTCTGAAGACAACCAATTCATGTCTTCCCTTATTTGGACGATTGGCTCACCAAAGCTAATTCATTCACACAGTGTCAAAGCCACACTCAACTTACAATTTATATCCTACACTCTCTGGGGTTAACCACAAATTACCTCAAACCTCATCTGCATCGTCTCCAGATACAGCCTATCTAGGAGCTAACCTTAACACACTGTTAGGATTAGTGTGTCCCAGCTCAGCCCGAGTTCAAGCTTTTCAAACAATGATTGCTACATTAACAAAGAACCAAGCATACACAGTAAGAACTGTTCTAAAACAGTTAGTGATGATGATGATGACATCTTGTATTGCCATCGTACCTCATGCCATACTTCATATGCGTCCTCTTCAACAATGTCTCTCTCGTCAGTGGTCTCAGGCACAGGGTCAGATGGAAGATCTATTGTTGTTGGACTTCCATACTTATCGCTCTCTGCATTGGTGGAACACCACAAACCTTATGAAAGGGTGGCCCTTTTTAGAACCTGTATCTCAGATCACTCTCACAACAGACGCCTTAAACACTGGTTGGGGATCTCATCTCCTCAACCACACAGTTCAGGGGATATGGGACAACACTCCACGGTCTTTCCAAATGAATTACCTGGAACTGCAAGCAGTATTCCTAACAATGAAAGCATTCCTCCACAATTGCAACACAAGATAGTATTGGTACGTACAGACAACATGACGGCCATGTATTATCTTCAAAAATAGGGAGGGGACACAATCTCATAAACTGTCCCATCTTGCACAAACAATATGGAAATGGGCAATTCATCACCATATTCACATATTGGCACATTATCTCCTAGGGACAGACAGTCACTTTGCACACCTGCTCGGCAGGCCGAAACAACAAGTCCACAAGTGGGAACTCCACCCTCAAGTCCTTCATCAGTACCTCCAAAAGTGGGGAACACCTCAAATAGACCTAATTGCCACGCATCAAAACAAAAACTTTAAAAACTTTGCCTCCAGGTACTCACAGCCTCAATCCAAAGGCAGTGCTCTGTGGATGAGCTGGTCAGGGATACTTGCTTATGCTTTTCCCCGTCTCCCACTCATGCCCCTTCTGGTCCGGAAGCTCAAACAATCTTCCCTCAACATGATTCTGGTGGCCTATGCATGAGCACAACAACTATGGTTCACAACACTTTTAGAACTCTATTGTTCTACATCAAACGCTTCCCAACAGACCAGACCTTCTGTCACAAACACAGGGTCAAATCAGACATCAGAATCCCAGATCCCTCAACCTAACTATATTGCTCCGGAGGTCATAGAATTTGGTTATTTACAAGTACCACAGGAATGTATGGATATTCTTAAACAAGAACGCAAACCCACAACTAGACAATGTTACGCAGCAAAATGGAAACGTTTGTTTGTTATTGTCAAACACAAAACATTGAGCCTCCCAAGCCTACAGTACAAGACATTGTATGTTATTTGCTACATTTACAAAAAGCAAATCTAGCTTACACATCCATTCATTTACATTTAGCAGCCGTAGCTGCATATCTTCAAAACAAACAGCATATTTATTTGCTTAGAATTCCAGTTATTGAAAGCATTTATGCAAGGACTCAAAAGAATCACTCCACCATGTATATCTCCGGCTCGGAGTCTTAACATTGTACCAATATGGCCTTTTTGAGCCACTTCACTCCAGTTCTCTACAATTCTTCTCATGGAAAGTAGCTTTTTTAGTTGCAATCACTTCCCTTAGATGTGTCCAAGCTTTAACTTTGGAAGAACCTTTCTTTCAAATTCATAAAGAAAAAAATAAGTTATAAACCAATCCAAGATTCCTCCCAAAAACAGTTGCACAATTCCATATCAGTCAGAAAATAGAATTACCAGTTTTTTTTCCACACCCAGATTCTGTGGTTGATGTTGATGTTAATGTTAAAAGGGCTCTTATGTATTATATAGATAGAACAAAAGAGGTTAGGAAAACAAAACAACTTTTTGTGGCTTTCTCCTTGCCACTTAAAGGAGAGCCTATATCTAAAGCAACTATAGCTAGATGGATAGTCAAGTGTATTCAAACTTGCTATAGTAAAGCCAAATGGCAATTACCTGTACCACCTAGAGCACACTCCACTAGAAAAAAAGGTGAATCTGTGGCATTTTTAGGTAACATACCTACAGCAGATGGTCTACACAAAATACATCTACTAAAAAGTATTGTGTAGATGACTTGCACGCCAACAAGCAAATGTTGGACAAGCTGTACTCAAAAGACTCTTCCAATGAGTTACAACTGCTTTCCAGTCTACAGCTACACATGCCATTCAACGGAAAATGTTACCAGTAGACATCTGTTTGTGGCATGTAGTGCTGTAGATTCACATGCGACCTCCCATCCCGGACTTGTGTGCACATTGCAATTTATTAATATGTAAATATTGTACATATGTCGATACATGGCATGGACATCTTTTCTATTCTACTCTCCATTTTCTCTACTTCACTCTCCCGCCGGTGGAGAAACAGTCTATCAAAGAACTTGATGCCCATGCGCAGTATTACCAAGAGGAGGAGTCACTCGATGCTGTGACTCGTAAAGCTTCTTCGAAGAAAAAACAAGTTGTACTACTCCAAACCGAACACTAGATGGCGAGCCTATGCACAGCATGTGAATCTACAGCCCTATACGCCATGAACAGATGTCTACTGATAAGTAATATTTTCCTTATCTCAGTTTTTGAAGTCTGCCAAGTTCTTTTCTAAACAGGTGTTGATACAGGAGAAGTGCACCACTGCAGCCCAGCAGACCAGTTCAATATCCGTTGGCCAACAAGTGTACATCCACAATTATGTAAAGCAATGGAGAGACAGCAAGTTTGAGGGCCCCTACTCAGTTACCCAGGGCACACCCACTGAAGTGAAATTGGAGGGCAAGAAACCATGGATACATCTGTCAGACGTTCGACTAGCCCCTGCTTTGTGTCAAGCATCGCTATGTTCGGAGTGAGACTTGAAGGAGGAACAAGAGTAACAACATTTCCCTCAAAGCGCAAATGGAGTATTTTATGGACTCTGCTAGTGGACAGTTGTGTATTTCTGTTTTGTTGTTCTGTTCATGTCTTCTTATGTTAGCAGCTGCATTGCAATGGTATTTTAGCCCATGTATGGCAATATGTCAATATATCACTCCGACCGCCACGGTGGTACAGACAAGCAGCGCGGCGGTCACCGCCAACAGACAGGCGGAAGACAAAGTATCGCCCACAGTATTACAACAGGCCAATCCGCCACCTTTTCCGGGGCGGATTCACCGTGGATAAAAACACGGCGGAAACAGACATTTCAATGTGAAAACGCTCACCTGAACAAACTCCACGAGGAAGGAGGGCACCATGGAGCCGGAATTCCAAATACTCCCTGCGCTTGTCTTCCTGCTCCTCTACGAACATCAGCAACGGCGGCGCCGAAGACAACAGTGAGTACTGCACCTACGACATAGGGGAGGTGGGAGGCAAAAGTCACGGACACACACATGCAACACCCCCACCCCCAACCCAACCCTCACCCACTACAACACACACACCAATGCATTTCCGAACATCACAGTAACAACCCCCAACCCCCCCCCCAGAAGAATGCTAAGACAAAAGGAAATGAGTTCAACCATTGTAATGTATCAAAAAACAGTAAGCTCATATATACACATCAATATATAAACATTCCAAATATATACATCACGATTAGTAGTACAGGTATGCACATTTCAACCTCCGTGGACCACTGGGCCCAAAATGCATGGGCGAGGCCCACACACAATACCTGTCCTGGAACGGAGAGAACACTGCAGGGGCATCAGATAGAAATACAACAGGCACCTCAGGGGAAGGGAAGGGAGCGCACCTCAGCCGGATGACTGCACCACGCCAGATCCACGACGGGGCTCCATGCTTATTGATGTATCCTGGGGAGTGCAAAGCCACAGTCTCACAAGTCTCTACAGTGGGTGGTTTGCCCACTGTACCATCCTGGGGAGTGCAAAGCCACAGTCACGCAAGTCTCTACAGTGGGTGGGTTGCCCACTGTACCATCCTGGGGAGTGCAAAGCCAAAGTCTCACAAGTCTTTTCAGTGGGTGGTTTGCCCACTGCTGTATCCTGGGGAGTGCAAAGCCACAGTCTCTCAAGTGGATAACAGTTTCCACTGGTTCTGGAGGGGGACTGGTGCCCAGAGTGCTTCATCCTGTGCAGGATAGATGGAATGAATGCATGTCTCCACTGGTTCTGGAGGGGGACTGGTGCCCAGAGTGCTTCATCCTGTGCAGGAGAAATGGAGTGGATGAATGTCTCCACTGGTTCTGGAGGGGGACTGGTGCCCAGAGTGCTTCATCCTGTGCAGGATAGATGGAGTGGATGCATGTCTCCACTGGTTCTGGAGGGGGACTGGTGCCCATAGTGCATCACTCACCCTGTGACGGTCCCTGTTGCGTCACTGCCCCTGCCGCTCATGGGCGCGGTGCTTGAGTTGGCGGTGCTTGCCCTGTTCAGCTGTGCTTGCCATGGCGGTCTCTGACCTGTTCAGCGTTGCTGTCCATGGCGGTCTTTGCCCTGTTCAGCGGTGCTTGCCCTGTTCAGCAGTGCTTGCCATGGCGGTCTTTGCCCTGTTCAGCGGTCTTTGCCCTGTTCATCGGTGCTTGCCATGGCGGTCTTTGCCCTGTTCAGCGGTGCTTGACTTTGCTGTCTCTGACCTGTGCTGCGGTGTGTGCCATGGCGGTCCCTCATTGCCCAGCGGGGCTGTGGCTGCTGGGGCCCTCCTGCGCACTGACTCTGGCGGTGGTCTCCTGACCAGTGACAATAGTGCTGCCCTCCTGGACACTGACTCCAGCGGTGGTCTCCTGACCAGTGACAATAGTGCTGCCCTCCTGGGCACTGACTCTGGCGGTGGTCTCCTGACCAGTGACGATGGGGCTGGCGGTGGCGTCTTGGGCAGCGGGGAGGATGGCGGCCTTCTTCACAGTGCTGCTCTTCCCAGACTTTGGAGACTTCTTCTGCCCCTTCACCACCTTGGGAGGAGTCACAGCTGACTCGACACTCCCCCCGGGACCCTTGTGGGCGGCTTTGCCGGCAAGTGTCTTCCTCCTCTCCCGTCGGGCACTGTCCAACTTCTGGTGCTTCACAGGGGGTGGACTGGCAGTGCTTTGGCTCCGTGTCACACTGGCTGCCCTGGTGCCCGGTGCACTCCACATACCTCGAACAGGCACCACTGGTACCGGAATCTTTTTGGCTGAGGTGCTACTACGGGACCTATGAATTGGAGGGAGGGGGGTGATGGGACAGAGGTCAAGGTTGCTCAGGAAAAGTTTCTGACAAACACTGGGACGGGTAGCTTGAGGGGGTCTGGGAGTGGAGGAAGAGGAGGTGGTTGTAGGAGGTGTAACTTTTGGTGATTTGGGTGCAGGTGCAGGTGCATGTTCTGGAGGCTGTTGTGAGGTGGATGGATGTTGGGTGTGTGTGTGCCCGCGTTTGTGTACTTTGGAAGGGGGCGTCACAGACACACTGGGAGAGGACACAGGGGACGTGTAAATGGTAGTGGGGGTGGTGAGTGCAGGTAAGCGGGGTGTGGTGCTGGGTGTTCTGGTGCGAGTTCTAGTGGCTGTTGTGGTAGTGCATGCAGGTGAGAGTGTAGACGACACTGGGAGGGAGGAGGGAGACGAAGAGGAGGGGGACACAGTGGAGGCAGTGGATGTTGGTGTGTCTGTATGTGGGTGATGCTTGTGTGAGTGCCTGTGGGATGTGTGGTGCCTATGTTTGCCTGAGCTGCCCTTGTGTGTTGAGGTGTGTGCAGGCTGGTCTGATGGTGTGCTTGGGATAGGTTGAGGTACAGGGGATTGGGTCTGGGTGGAGGAAGTTGGAGGGAGGAGGCAAGACACAGGGACAATGGCTGCCATCAGTGCTGAGGCCAGAGATTGCAGGGTTCGATGATGGGCAGCCTGACCAGAATGAATGCCCTCCAGGAATGCATTGGTGTGTTGCAACTCCCTTTCTACACCCTGGATGGCATTCACAATGGTAGACTGCCCAACAGTGAGGGACCTGAGGAGGTCAATGGCCTCCTCACTGAGGGCAGCAGGGGTGACAGGGGCAGGGGCTGAGGTGCCTGGGGCGAAGGTGATGCCCACCCTCCTGGATGAGCGGGCACGGGCGAAGGCTGAGGGGCTGCTGGGAGGGCGGTGCTGGTAGGGGGGGTGGCGGCTGTACCTGTAGAAGTGGGGGGCACAGATGGTGCCGCCACCACAAGGGAGCTCCCTTCGGAGGACGAGTCCGTGTTGCTGTTTGCTGATCCGCTGACCGCCGTGAAGCTCCCCTCGCCCTCCATCCCACTGGTGTATTCAGAGTCCGTGGTGTGGCCCTCCATGGCCATGTGGGACGCAGCCCCCTCGTGCTCCGGTGCCCCTGTACTTCCTCCTGATGATGCTGATGCACAAAAGAACAGGGAGAGCACAAAAAGGGGTGGGGAAACAGAAGAAAGACAGGTTGAGTGCATGGCTTACCGCTACCGTTGGCGGACAATACAGACACAGCTGCCCCCTGCACTACGCCGTGCTCTTGGCCTCTACAGATGCAGTTCCTGGGATATGGCCTACTTGCCTATGAGTGTCATCTGCCCACATAGATGACACAGGGGCATGTATACCTGTTTTTGGCATTCTACAGAGGTGGGGTGGAGTGGCACATTGCCTGCATTACGGAGGGCCTAGCCTACGGAACTCGCCCTGGCCTAGGGAAACCCACAGCCCTCCTCCCCCACCCAGACTCCTCCACTGCGCGCAAAGTCATGAGAATGTGAGTGTACTCACCCCCTTGTGTCTGCTGTGATGCCCTCATGCACCCATCCAACTCCGGGTAGGCCATCGCCAGGATCCGGAACATCAGGGCAGTCATGGTGCCACGGGCACCCCTCCCACGTTGGGAGGCCATCCCCAGCTGAGCCTCCGCCGTCTTCTTGCTCCAGTGGCAAATGTCCTCCCATCTTTTACGGCAGTGGGTGCTCCGTCTCTGGTGGACCCCCAGGGTCCGGACTTCCTTGGCGATGGCACGCCAAATATCCTTCTTCTGGTGGGCGCTGACCTACATGAAATGTACAGGGGAAGAAGAGAAGTCATTAACAACTGCACCGTCGAAGTGAGTGGCCCACATCCCTACCCTTGCCATGTGGCTCATGCATTCACAGTCCTTCATGCTCGCATAACTCTGCCCCCTTCCTACTTACATCCAGCCCTCTCCACACAGGCATAGCCCATACAACTTGCACCCTATGTACTCACCTGTTGGTCTGGAGGACCGTAGAGTAGCGTGTACTGGGGGAGGACCCCGTCCACGAGCTTCTCCAACTCCTGTGCAGTGAAGGCAGGGGCCCTTTCCCCAGACGCACGTGCCATTGTCTCTTCCAGACCGAGGTCACAGCAGCACTTGCAGTGTAGGTCCTCTCCTGTTGAAGATCAGGTATCGAGTGATTGAACAGATAGAAAATGGCGGTCACGTCCGCGTCGGTGACGTCCGCGACGGTGCCTATCATCACCGCCGGCGCACTTCGTCATTGGCTCCTGGGACCCATAGGGTCCAATGTTAACCAATGCAGCATTGCGCCACGGTATTCAACCGCCTACCGCGACGGTGTACAATGCCAGCGCAGTTACCTCACATCCCATTGTCCCACTTTAGAGGTCAGGCATCCGCCATTTCAGGGGCCCACATGGCTTCCTTTACAACTGCGTCACACATACCTAGGCCTGGACTCAACACACATACAGGAATATTTTTGAATTTTGTGTCGTGTTCTGTGTAGCTGTGGGTACATACCTCAGAACTGATTGACTGTGTGGTTGCTGTTGTCCTTCCTAGGCACCGTCAGCTGGGACATGTGAGGAGATTGCGGAATCCTCCGGTGTACCGACCGCTGGTGGACCTGTTGACAATGGAGGAGCGACATTTAATCATCACCTACAGGTTTGACTGTGCCACAATCCAGGAACTGTGTACCCAGTTGGAGCCGGATCTGATGTCACCAATCCGCCATCCCACAGGTATCCCCCCTCAAGTGCAGGTGCTGTCAGTACTCCATTTCTTAGCAAGTGGGTCATTTCAGACAACAGTGGCCATGGCATCAGGGATGTCCCAGCCTATGTTTTCTAACGTATTGTCCAGAGTGTTGTCTGCCCTGCTGAAATACGTGAGGAGCAACATCGTTTTCCCTCAGGTGGAGGATTTGGCTACAGTGAAAGGTGACTTCTATGCCCTTGGACATATCCCCAACATCATAGGTGCCATTGATGGAGCCCATGTGGCTAGTTTCAGGTGCCTCCATATGACAGGTGGTTCCCTATTCTACTCACCAAGGAAGGTGTGCCAGATCATCATCGCCTGCTGTATGCTGCACAATCTTGCTTTGCGAGGGCAGGTGCCTTTCCTGCAGGAGGATGGTCCAGATGACGGTGTTGTGGCAGCTGTGGAGCCTGTGGACAGTGATGAGGAGGAAGCAGAGGAAGAAGACATTGATAACAGGGACTCTGTCATACAGCAATATTTCCAGTGACACACAGGTGAGAACCATTTTTTTACTATTATATTTACTTTCACACTCCAACCTCTATCCTGTCTGTCAATTTGAAGCAGTATTTGTTAACTGAGTGGTACATTTCCATTACGGTTTCACAGGTGTGGTTACCAAAGTGTGTCATCTGCTTGCATCCTTCATGGGCTTGTGATGTGTTACATAGATATGTTGCCATTACATTTTCGAACGGATTTTGTCATTGTCATAGATAATACACATTTTCTAAATCACAGACTGACTCCAGATTGTTTTGTGGTTCAAGGGTGTTTATTGAAGTGATAATTAGTTGTCCGTCTGCAGGGGGTGGGGTGCTGGTGTGGTGGTCCTGTGGCGAGGCGTCCTGTCCACTAGCGCCGGCAGAGGTGGTGGGCAGTTCATCGTCCAGGCTAGTGTCAGGCGCCCCTTGGAGTGCCACGGTGTCCCTCATGGTCTTCTGTATGTCCCCTACGATGGTGCCCAGGGCGGAGCTGATGGTTCTGAGCTCCTCCCTGAACCCCAAATACTGTTCGTCCTGCATGCGCTGGGTCTCCTGAAACTTGGCCAGGACCGTAGCCATCGTCTCCAGAGAGTTGTGGTAGGCTCCCATGATGGAGGAGAGGGCCTCGTGGAGATAGCATGCAGGTAGGGTGGGGGATATGATAGTTGAGATTAGACTTACCAGTGTCCATTCCTCCACCGACTCCTCCGAGGCCCTCTGGATGCAAAATGGTCAAGACCTGCTCCTCCCATGTTGTTAGTTGTGGGGGAGGAGGTGGGTGTCCGCCGCCAGTCCACTGAATCGCGATGTTGTGCCTGGAGACCACTGAACGCACCTTCCCCCGTAGGTCGTTCCACCTCTTCCTGATGTCCTCCCGATATCTTGGGTACTGTCCCACTGCGTTGACCCTGTCGACGATTCTCTGCCATAGCTCCTAGCTATAGAGGTGTGCTGCACCTGTGATCCATTTAGCTGTGGCTCTACCCTTACGATTTCCTCCACCATGACCCTGAGCTCCTCCTCCGAAAACCTGGGGTGTCTTTGGCGTGCTATGAGGTGGTGTAGGTGATGTGTGTGGGGTGTATGTGGTGATGAGTGTGGTGATGTGTAGTGGTGTGTGGTGTTTTGTGCGTGGATGTTGTGTGGGTGATGGTGTTGTGTGCCTCTGTGTGGTGGGGTTGCCTATTGCTGTGCTATCTCTCTGTCGCCTTCGTCTCTAATTTTTGGTCGTAGGGGTTTGTGGGTGATGTGGGTGTGTGTTTTATATTGTGTTTGGTGTGTGGGAGTGGTGTTTGTATGTGTATCAGGTGTGTGTATTTGGAATTGTCCAATGTGGCGGTGTTTTGTAGATGTGTGTGTATTTTGAGCGCGGCGGTGTGTACCGCCAATGGAATACCGCGGTTGAAAGACCGCCGCATGGATTCGTGGGTCGTGATAGCATGGGCGTGTTTCTGTTGGCGTGATGGTGGAGGTTTTGTTTTCGCCAGTTTATCACTGACCTTTGGTGTGGCGGACTTGTGTGGGTGTCTGAGTTTCGGCGGATTCCGAGATGTGTGTCATAATAGCTGTGGCGGAATTCCGCGGCCGCGGCGGTGTATTGGCGGTCTTCTGCACGGCGGTAAGCGGCTTTTACCGCCAGTGTTGTAATGACCCCCATAATGAATGTCCTGAAAGACTGCAAAAAAATAGTAGTGAAGTTAGACACCATGTCCAAGACAGGAGTTATGAGGTACAAGGCTGAAAAGTGGAGAGCTAAAATATTGCAGCAGTGATTCTTATGGGTATCCTGACCTACACTGTTTTGTGAGAACTACTCAGTCACACCTTGGCCTCATTATTGTCAAGGGAGATCATTTTGAGGTAAATGGATCAGTATACGTCCATGGTCACTGGCACCATGGTGCTACATTTGGATGTAGAGTCCATCCCTTATGGAAAGGAACCCAGAGTGATAATATCACACAGCAAAGGTGTCAAGCTAGAACATATCTAAGCTAACTTGGGTAGAAACTCTTTCAACTATTCGAATAGGTAGAACACCCATTATTTTTACTTTGTGTTTCAGGGGAAATGGAATGATCCCGGTGGGGATCAACATAAATTGCATCACCACAAGGTATAATGCTGACATGCAATGGGGCACCTCCAGTCTGATGGACTACTATTGGCAGTGTGGGAGTGGCTGTATACGTAACTTCCTTTAGGATGGAGAGGTCTCTGTTCTGAAGTGACCATGCACACCTCCTCCTTGTTGATTCCAGGAGTGGACATTTCGAAGTTACATGACCATCCCATGAGCCGTCCAACTACCTTGCTGCACCTTCATCAGAGGGAGAGAGCTGCAGATTATTTTGGCACTACAAGCTGGAAAAACATCCTGCAGAAGCACAGGTTGTTCAACGATACCCAGTTGTTCTTTGGAAGCAGCTTTCCCCTCTTCCAAGCAAAAGTGACTGCACATTGGTTGCAGATAACTGGCTGGAAACTCACTAAGGCCATCAACACCACTGAAAAATGGCTTTAATGCAGTAAAAGAAGAGTTGCAAACTATAAGAGTAGTGCTCATGCAGCACAGGTATGTGCTAGACTTGATGACTGCTACGGAGAGAGTTTGTGCCAAAATTGGAACTGCCTGCTGTACATATGTGCCGGCTAACAATGCTGACAATGTAACAATAACAGGCCATACAAACTGTGCATAACCTGCAAAAGAAGATGGTGGACGAGGAGGGTGCCCCCGACAAGTGGTTCTCAGGGTGGTTTGCTTGGATGCCATCATGGATGTCAGGGCTGTTTAAAGGTTTACTGCCAATCCTTGTGGTGATACTCTTGATGTATTATATCTTCCAGTTAGTGATAGGATGCTGCAAGAGGGTTAGCCAGAAGTTGGGAGGGATGTTTACCACTAGATGGGTCAATAAAGTGTAGGATGTTGAGAACATATACACACTGATGGACGCATGCAAAATGGAAGGTGAGGAAATAGTTGAAAGTTCAACTAAAGGGGGAAATGTCATAGGAAATATAGAAAAGAGATGAGGTTCACTTTTGCTAATGCAAGGATCAGCAGGAAAAAGTGCAGAATTGTATGTGATCAAAGACAAACACAGGTCCAAGCTGTTTACGATGTCAGAATAGAGAGCAAGGGCAGAGTGGGGGACTGAGTGAAAGGCAGAGACACGAGTTGTAATAGATACAATAATTAGTAACCCAGCTAAAATAGAAGGTTACAGCATGAATCGTAGACCTTATTGTCTACACATTGCTGAGAAAAGAATGTGCTTTTGCAGACTGGCAGATGCTTAGGGAGGGCATGCTGATATGCTTCAGACTAAATCGCTCTATGACAAAATCAATCTATTCTATGTCAGGACCGGAAATGAAGATTAGGCTAGTTTAAAGCTTTTCGACCACTAGCGAGGCCACTGTTTGGATCGGTCTAAAATAGAAGCTTTTGAATGTGGAATCAAAGGACCAGTCGGCTGCATTAAGAATACTCTCCAAGCGAGCCCCCAAGGCTTGGCCTTAGATGTCATTGCGCCTCTCACGGAATGGGCTCCAAAAATAGAGGTGTCTATTCCTGCTTCACTCATAGTCCTTTTAACCCATCTGGTGATTGTAGGAGACAAAACCGCTTTATGGGGTTTTGTTAAAGTGATGAGAAGTTGATCTTCTCCATGCGATCTGAGGTCATTAGTCATGACTTCGTAGGCCTTAATCGCTCTGACTACGCACAGTATAGGAATCTGGGGGAATTGTGGATAAGAAATTATACAAGAATTAGATTTTGTATGTCTGTGAATGTGAAATGTGACACCCTCCAGGGTAAACACTCTAACTGTTAAGTCCAAGGCTCTGTTGTCCAAGACCGTACGACCGGCTAAAAGGCATAAAAGAGTTGCTTGGCGAACATCTGCTTTCTGGAAAGATATTTATTAGACAGACTATTCCTGGAAGAGAGTCAAGACCTTATTGACATCCCAAAGAGAAGAATACCAAGGTTGGGGAGGCAGAGACAGTCTAATGCCTCTTTAAAGTTTGCAAACCATGGGGTGTTGCTCTGCGGAAGATCCTTCAATCGGACAGTGACCCGTGGAAATGGCGTAGCGGAAGGTATTAATCAATCTATATGCCATCCCTTTTGAAGCGAGGGACGCAAAATAAATTATTATATGGACAATGCCTGCCCCCATAGGATCTAAATGCCATTGAAGGCAGCAACCCAACCAGCATTTCCATGCAGAATTGTACCTTCTGTTACTACTCTCTGACCAGGCTCTGGCAAGCAGAACAGCATCCTCTTGTGAAATTCCTGGGATCTTCCAACGTTCTCAGTAATCCTCCCTGCCGTCAGATTGAGACCTCCCCTCTCTTTGAGGGGGTGAGGAAGACCCGAAGGACCGAGCAGAAGATCTGGGGGAGGGGCTAGACGGATTGGAAAATCCCAAGAAAGTTCCATCAGAACCAGAAACTAGGCTTGAGACTTCCAGATCGACGTAAGCAACGTCAGATTCGCCTTCTGCCTCCTGAGCTGGGATGATACCCTCATTATCCTTGCGAAGGGGGGAAAAGCATAACCCCATACCCAGGACCAATCCTGGAGGAAAGCGTCCTTGCTGATTGCCCCGGGATCCAGTCTCCAACTGCAATACCTGTTGAGTTGGTGATCCAGATGGGAGGCAAAAAGGTCTATTGAAAAAGGACACCATCGGTCCTCAATCGCTTGATCAACTGATGTATGAAGTTTCCATAAACTTGTGTTGTGCCAATGACGGGAATGCCAGTCTGCCACCTGATTGGAGGTTCCTGGCAGAAGTTCTGCCACCACGAAATTTGGTTGTCGAAACAATACTCCCAGAAGGATTTCGCTAGATCGGAAAGAGCCTTCGAGCTGGTACCCCCAGGTGGTTGATGTAACGCACCGCCGCCACATTGCCCATATTTAACAAGACGCAGCATTGAGGTTGTCCCTCGTCCAGCAACGCACTACAGAAGAGCCCGCCAGGAGCTCCAGGCGATTGATATGGAGAGAGCGTTCTTCGGAAAACCACACTCTGCCTGTGGTAAATTCCCACAATGCGCTCCCCAGCGGAAAGCGCTGGCATCGCATTCGATGACCAGATCCAGTTGTGAACCAAAGATGGCTCAGCTGTTCCATGCTTCCATGTGAGTAATCCACCATTGGATTTCTTCCTTGGCCTTGCCCGAGAGAGGAAGCATTTGAGAATAAGTGAGGCCTTTCTGTATTGGGAGATCTTCAACCTTTGACGGGCTCGATAGTGGATGGAAGATGATAGGAGGCCCACAATACGAGCCAGATTGCGAAGGGAAATTGTTCCCTTGACTTGGGTCCGTCTGAGTTTGTGGCGTATTTTTGATAGTTTGCAAGATGGGAGGCTGAGGGTGGCTCTTACAGAATCCACCACGAAGCCCAAGAATTGGAGGGACTGGGTTGGAATTAGAATTGACTTTGCCTCGTTGATGACGAAGCCTAGATATGCCAGAAGATGAACGGAAAATTGAAGATGGAAAGAGAGACGATGTGGACTTTGGTTCATCAGGAGAATATCGTCCAGATAAATTATGAGCCTGATGCCTCTGAACCGGAGAAACTCTACCACAAGGCGTAAGAGCTTGGTGAAACACCAAGGGGCTGAAGAAAGACTGGAAGGGAGAGAGGTAAATTTGAATGTCTGCCCCCTCCATTGGAACCGGAGGAAACAACGATAAAGAGGAAAGATGGGTACTGTCAGATAAGCATCATTTAGGTTGAGACATACTAGCCAGTCATTTACCTGGAGGAGATCTCGCAGAAGGTAGATGCCCTCCATTTTGAAGTGTTGGAATACCACCCATTTGTTGAATTCTCTCAGATTGATCACAGGGCTATGACCTCACGTCTCTTTTCTCCGCCAAAAAGAGGTTGCTTACAGAGCCCGAGGGATGGGGGAAGGTTGGAGTGATAGCCTATTTCTCCAATAGCTCGGAGAGTTTGGTGTCTATAAAACGCATCTGTGATGGTGAGAAAGTCTGCGGACGGGGTCTCCTTACCTGTATAGGGGAATCGTAAAAGTCTATGGGAAACCACTCGTCCGTCTGCAGAACCCAGGCATCTGAGGTGAGATGTGCCCAATTGTGAGAGAATAGCACCAATCTGCCCCACAAAGCCCACCCCATAGCGTGAGAAACACTCACCTTGTTGGGTACTGAAGGTGTTGAAAGTGCTTCTGCCGGTGCTTCTAGACCTCGGGTGTCTGGGGTATCGATGGGTCGGGTAGAAGGACCCAAAGTGGGACGTGTCCTGGCATTGTCCTCTTCCTCTGGAGGCATTTTGAGGTGGACGGCCAATCGAGCGCCCCCTTCCTCGATTGGCCAAGGCAAAAACCTGGGAGGAGAAGACATTTTTGATAGAGGTTTAGGCCTTATCCAAGGACGTGAAGGTGGAAACGAATTTGCCGAGCTCCTGGATGAACGGCTCCCTGAAGAGGCCGTCTTGGGCAACTGGGCCTGCCTCCAAAGTTGCAAATTCCCCCAATTTGGGGTCTACCTTGATCAGAAGTGACGAGCGTCTTTCCTTAGAAAGTGCACAGTTGCCATTGCCTAGCAGGATTATTGCCTATGCGCCCATCCTGACAGAACGTCTGGGGATATGAGGGATCCCGAAGCTCTTGCCTCTTCCGCCATGTCCAGGATCTTGGTGAGTGGGCCAACAACGTCCAAGAGTTTGTCCTGGCAGGCCTGCCAGGACCGGTCGATCCCCTTCTTAGGATCTTTGATTAATTTACTCAGGAATGTTGCCATATTGGTATCAATCTCAGGGGTGAGAGCTATCTTGTCCTGGAGGGAGGGGTGAGGGCATTACGCTTTGAGGAGATTCCTGACCTCCTTATCAAGTGGTTTGCGAAGACGCCCCGGAACATAGGTGGCTACTTTGGGTGCTGGAATCCACTCCGCTGACCGTGGGTGAACCAGGTCGCCAGGATCGAACATATCGTCTGGAGAAAGGTCATCTGATCCTTGGGCCTTGTGTGAGAGGGGTGCAGGTCCTTCTCGGTCTATGTCCACGTCCGAAGATCGGGGGGACTCATCAGGTTTGTCAGGGTGGTGGTCGGGATCTTAGGGATGTTCAATAAAGGCATTTTTGAGGCGTGTAAAGGCCTCTCAGGCGTCTTCTTCCCCTGGGCGTTTCCGTGTAAGGTCCAGACTTTTCCCCCGTCACCGATTTGAGAGTCCTGAGGGTCCGGCTTGATCTTCCTTTGGAAGGGGCAGGGAGCATTGGGATACCATTAGTTCTATTTTCTTCTCTAGGGGAGCCATGAGTTGGGTGACAACCTTATATATTGAAGCGTCTATGGTGTGACAGAAGTTATCATCAATGGGTAGGTAGGATATACCTCCATATAGTCCCCAGAGGTATCTTCAATGTGGCGCTTCTCTGCCATATTGTCACACTTTGGCCTGACAGGCACTCTATGCAACACTCGTTGACTTGAGGGCAGTGAGGCTGCTGGGCAGCTTAATATTGCTTAGCAATGCGCTTAAGATTGCCTGTTGGGGCCAAGAGGGACGCTAGTTCTCCCCTGAATATTATGTGGGGTGGGGAGGCTGGTAGTGCCTATCTTATAGGCCTGGGCCGCATCCCTGCTAAGAGACTGAGCCTTACCCTTCGGGTGTCAGGCTCCAGGCCGGCTCTGTAATTCGATTTTGACAGCTCCCACCACGCATGGGGATTGCAAGATACCTCCTTGAGGCAGCTGATTGCAAGCATGCATCAGCTACTGCTGTTTAAACTAGGTGAAACTGACGCACGTAGCTTGGAATGCTCGGAATGCGCAGGGCCCTCTGGCGGTCGGAAGACCACACCTCGCTTGGAGCCCTGCTGCAAATGCCGTGAAGGAGATGGGAAGCGTTCCGTTCCCGCAGCCGGAGGGAGTATTTCCTAGATCGCAACAACGAGGGAAACACAAAGAGTAGATAGAAGACACAGAACCCCCTATAGAGAAAACGGTAAACTATACTTATCTCGCTGCAGGAGCAGTCAAGAAAGAGGAGGGGAAGATGTGGAGTCAGGCTCTTCTGACGTTGGATGGCTGCTGATTGGATACAGATGGAAGTCCTTCGTTGCTGTTTACTTCTTTCCCGATGTTTGCTGGGAAAAGTAGTTTAATGATGACGTACACATTTGGTTAACGCTGCTGTTCTAAATAAAGTGAAGAAAGAATAAGCCTAATCATCACCTCCGGTTCTGACATAAAATTGCATTTTTGCCAATAATACATTTGACTGCAAGCAAACTTTTGTTTTACTTTTTATTTTCAATTTATGTGTCCAGAAATGTCCAGTTTGGAATTTACAACACAAATAGCTCTTACTCGAGCAAACGCGTGACCCATTGCATTGCAAATGCTTGTTCTTACTTGAGTGGCCGCACTAGATTTCTATTTACATTTGGGGGAGGGGGCACATTGGAATGTTTTCCAGTACAAAGGGCAGCTGTTGATAGACATCGCTTATTGGTTTCTCGTTGAAGAAACTGTAGCTTTTTTGTTTTATTTACTAGGAAATCACACCGCAGGGATTTATAAATGCAGATGTTTGTTTTGCTTTCTGTTGAAACATATCTTTTTCAGTCCAGATGCTGTGCTTATGTAATCTAGAAGGAGGCTCAGTTATTACATTCTATTTGTTTACTTACACTACATATTACACATAAAATCAACCTAGAAAGTGGGGGGCGTGGTCGGCAAGAGGGACAGTTGGCAGCACTAGGAGAGTGCTCCCAGCCCGGCTTACTCATCCTACAAGATCCTGCCGCCCTGGGCTTAGGTAGAGGGAAGGACGCGAGGAACGATGAAAAGCAAAGGCAAGCACTGCGATCGCACCACAGGGGAGCGCGTGTGAAGAGCTCCTGACCCTAAGATGGCGACCGCGAGCGCGATCTGAATCCAGGCCATAAACAGCTAAACAAAGTGGTGGAGCGGCGCGACCAAGGAGGGTGCGACCCTGACAGGTGGGTCCTTCGGGGTGCGGAGTTGGGTGTAATTTGGTACTGCACCCACCCCCCTCTTACCTTCCCTTCCCTTGAATAGACTGAACGGAACTGGAGGTGGGCCCTCCCATTGGTCTGGAGGCCCATAGTGGCAAGTTGGAAGCAGCAAGGTGCAGTTTTACAGAGGCAGAGGTGCCCCTGGCAGGAGATTAACATTGTGGTTCCTGAAACGACGGGCAGTGTGGAGTACCCCTGCGCGGTTGTTTGCTTGCTGAGGTGGGCGCCTGGGCTGCAGGGGACTGAGGCTTCCGGAGCTGCGCTGGACTTATAAGGGCAGTTTGGGCCCGTCGCTGGACTACTTTTGGGGTTGTGCTCTCCTGCAACGGTGTTCTGACTGGGTGGCCCCTTGTTATCTGGCTGGTAGTAAGACGGTTCTATTGAGCTGCATACGATGCTTGCGCTGCTCTTACCTGGCCCAGTGTCCACACTGGATTCGCTCCGTGAGGGTGAGGCAGTAGGACACTGAGTGGCGGTGCGTGGTGATGATACGGAGATAGACCGCTTGAACTGTGCTCGGAAGTGTGGCACCCGGTGTATTCGTTTGCAGCGGGCGTTACATCAGGTGTGCACCATGGGCAAGGACAGAGCGAATAAAGAACGCACCAAACTCGGTTGGATCAATATACAGCGCAGGGCTCAGGAGCGAGTCTGCAAAAAGATCCCTATGGCCCCTTGGAGAAGGGAGCAGAGCCCACCGGGGCGCAAATCCTGACGGCTATTGAGTCCTCCCGTCATGCCATGCAAACTCAGATTGCTGCCATAGCAGTCGATGTCAACCTATTGAGAACCGATTTGAGAGTAGTGGCGGAACGATAGGTGGCCACTGAGCAAGAAGTGACATGCATGCAGTCTGATATGGACACACTGAAAGCCTCTGTGGCCATCCTCGAAGCTAAAACGCGCAAATTGGAAGCGCGGGTCGAGAATGCGGAGGGTAGGGCGCGATGGTGTAACCTTCGTATAGTGGGCTTCCTTGAAGGTGTGGGGGGCAAATGTCGAGGTCTTCCTAGAAGTCTGGATCCGCACAGCATTGCCTGATGCCCCATTGTCGTCTGTATTTGTGGTGGAATGTGCACACAGGGCCTTAGCACCGCTGCTGTTGCCGGGAGCCCCTCCACAAACGATTATAGCCACGGTCCTTAATTATAGAGACAGCAATGTAATTTTACAGGAGGTGTGCATGCATGGAGACCCGACATTTGAGAATCACACCATCCGCTTTTTTTCTGACTACACTAGGGCAGTGCAGCTCCAAAGAAAATCATATGCAGGTGTTAAACGTAAGCTAAAAGAACTGGGCTATACCTATATGTTGCTGTATCCAGCCAAGCTGAACGTTCTCCATGCGGGCCGCTCACATTTCTTTCAGTCTCCCGAAGCAGCATGGGACTGGTTGGAGCGGAATGATGGGACAGGAACATCAGACTCCCTGCATGGGGAGAGTAGCGGGAGACCCCGAGGGACAGCAGAAGTACATACTGCAGCACGCAGAAGTACCAGGCGCCATTGTGCCGACCGCGGAAGCAGAGTGATTGTTCACTCGGACGGTACCCTGCATCTTGAACATAGGAGACAAGAGCGCGAGGAAGCTAAACTGTTGGTTCAAACTGTCATGTCAGAGGCATCCTCGGGGTTCCCCTTGGTCACGGGCAGACTGTCTTCAGTAACAGAAAATGCGGACACCTGAGTGATCTACTGGATCTTCCGTTGTGGTTGGAGTCATGTATTTTGGTTCTGGATTGATGCTCAGGGTCTTTCCTCTGGCTCCCCTCTCTCTATCTTACCCTCCCTCTCTCCTATTTGCTGCTGCCTTTTGGTGCTGGAGGTGCGGGGGCCTGGTAAGGCATCTGGACTGGGGGCCGAGGCGGAGTGGTAGGCCTGTGATACCCCACTATTGTTGGTTAACTGTTGGGTATAGTGTGTGTGCGGCCCGGACGAATGGTGTGTGGTGGGAGTGTTGGAGCGCAGTCTGGACCTGAATCTGGCTATCGAATGGGGACGGCGATTGCTCCCCACTTCTGGCCTCTAGAAGTGATAGCGGTGTACACACACAATTGGGCAGACACTAGTTGTGGGAGGTGTTTACCTGGGGTGGGATGGGGGAATTACATGCGGGTTCTAGTTGGAGTTGCAGTTCTATTTTTAACACTGTGAACAATGTCAGCATTCTTCTGTTGAGGAGGCATTCATTTCTTTTGGATGCAAATGTACCGGGCCGGGGAACTGTGTTGGGGGGGGGGGGGGGTGCATGTGGATGGGGAGGAGGCGGTCGGGAGCTGTAGAGGGGCATGTGGATTGGAACAGATTATGGCGGGTACCCTGACGCGTATAGTTACATGGAATGTTTGAGGATTGAATTCCCTTGTGAAGCAATACATATCTGAGACGGCTTGGCGTACGTATTTCTCTCCTACAGGAGACTCATTTGGTAGAGTATGAAGCGCAAAAAGTACAGAAAAAGTGGAGGGGATAGCTTTATTAGGCGACTCATTCCTCTTACGCTAGAGGGGTTTCTATTTGGGTTGCCCCTGGGACTCACTTTAAAGTAAGAAGTCTAAAAGCAGATGTGCAAGGCCGATATTCTCACACGGCGTCCTAGATAGCCAAGAACTCTGCCTATTGAATATTTATGACCCTAACATGGATGATGCGGGGTTTTGTCATCAGCTCCAACATGAATTAATACCTTACACTGGGATGGCAATTCTGTGGGTTGGAGACTTTAATTGCATCCTAGACGGAGCACTAGATAGGGACCCGCCGAAGATGAACACTAAGACACATATGACTGCCAAACTGTGAAACGTCACGAGGAATCTACACTTTGTAGATGTGTGGAGAGAAATGCACCCTACATCCAAAATGTTTTCTTGTTACACACCCACCCCTGGGGCTTACAGCCGTCCAGATAGATTTCTCCTTGCCAATGATGGCTCACTTGACATCCGCTGAGTTGTTTACCAGGTCTGGGGCCAGATGTAGCAAGTGTTTTGTGATTCTCATTCCCATTTTGCGAGTTGGTAACCTGGTTACCGCCTCGCAAAATGGGAATGTGACTCGCAAGTAGGAAGGGGTGTTCCCCTTCCTATTTGCGATTCGCATCGCGTTGCAGAATTGCTTTGTGACTGCGAACGCGGTCGCAAAGCAATTAGCAGTTAGCACCTATTTCAAACGGGGACCCCTTCCTCTTTGTGAATGGCTCTGAATTTTTTTTATCAGAGCAGGCAGTGGTCCTTTGGACTACTGCCTGCTCTGAAAAAATGAAACAAAAACGTTAATTTTTTTTGTGTGTATTGCAACTCGTTTTCCTTTAAGGAAAACGGGCTGCAATACACAAAAAAATCTGCTTTATTAAAAAGCAGTCACAGACATAATGGTCTGCTGTCTCCAGCAGGCCACCATCCCTGTGAGTGCTGCGATTCGCAAGGGGGTTTGCAAATTGCGACCCACCTCATTAATATTAATGAGGTGGGTCTTTGCGACCCCCTTGCGATTCGCAGATGGTGTCAGGGCCACCATCCTGCATCTGGGTTTGCGAATTGCAAATTGCGAGTCGCTCACTCGCAATTTGCAAGTTGCAAACTCGCACTTACCTACATCTGGCCCCTGGTTCTTATCAGACCGTACTCCCCTCCTATTGGAATGTGAAACTTACATACCCAAGCCTGCGAATCCCCTGTGGCGGTTGAGTCCTGACTTGCTGGGTGATCCTGAATATAAAAAAGATCTTCAGGGTATGCTGGATGGATATTTTCATGCAAATTGGGGTATGGCTAAGACCCGAGGCATAGAATGGGAGGCACTGAAAGTAGTTATCAGAGGGGAAAGTCTTAGTAAAACATATGGTATCAGGAAATGCCTGGACCAGGAGCTCACGCAGCAGGAGGATGCATTGGCAGCGATACGGCGCCAAATAGATAATGGTGACGCTTCGGAGTCGGATTGCCTTGAGGTGCGAGGTAGAATAGTGGACCTTTGGGATAGACTGGATAATCATGTCTGCCGGAATTATAGGCAGCAGCTGTTTCGGGAGGGGGACCACTCGGGACGTATGTTGACTTGGCTCCTCCGGTGGGAACGGCCCATCCCCATCATCCTGACGCTACGCGTTTTTTCTGGCGAAAAGATTTTAGGGCAGTTGCAGGTGAATTCGTACTTTCGAGAGCACCTGCGGAATATTTATGCCTCACCATGGTTTGTGGGTGTGACCCAGATACAGGAGTACCTAGATGGTCTCTGGATGCCTCGCCTTACGGAGGCCCAGGTGGAGGAATTGGAGGGGAAGGTGTCATTGGAAGACCTAGTGGAGGCGTTGGGAGGTATGGCTTCCGGGAAAGTACCTGGCCTCGACGGGCTCCCAGTCGAATTTTACCATACCTATTCTGCTGTGATCCTTCCGCGCTTGTTGGAAACCCTTCATGAAGCACGAAGTGAGGGTCTTCTACCAGAGCATATGCGGGAAGCATTGATAGTCATGCTACCGAAACCATGGAAGGAAACTGAAGATCCGGGCTCCTATAGACCGTTGTCCATGCTAAATCTTGATGTTAAATTACTAGCTAAAATTTTGGCTTCTCGTTTGAGTCGTGTGGTGACACATTTAGTACAGGGAGATCAATGCGGATTTATACTGGGGAGGGGGACTCATATGAATATTCGGCACTTATCACATATACTACACAAGACTCGTGACTCTGCGTTTCCTGCAGCTCTGGTGGCTCTAGATATGGAGAAAGCATTTGACACCTTATCCTGGGAATACCTGTGGGAGGTGATGCGCAGGATGGGCATAGGCCCCGTCTTTCTATCCTGGGTGCGTCTCTTGTATACAGCACCTTGGGCGCAAGTACGTACGGGGACGATAGTGGCAGAGTTCTTTAATATCGAACGAGAAACACAGCAGGGATGCCCCTTGTCGCCACTGCTGTCGCGTTGGCTATGGAGACTCTGGTCATACAACTACTGACTGGTCTGGACAGGTGGGGCATCCGTGTGGGGACGAGAACTCAAATAATATCATTGTATGCAGACGATGCTCTAGTGTATGTCACAGACCCGGAGCGGGCGGTCCCTATCTTGTTGGGTATGATGGACATTTTTGGTCAGGTCTCGGGCCTCCGAGTTAATCGACACAAAACTGTGTTATTCCTGATGGCAGGTCTGTCGACGATGGCGGCATCAGAGTTGCAAAGTTTGAGTCTGTCCTGGGAGACTGAGTCCTTTTCATATTTAGGCATCCAGGTTACGCACTCCCGCAACTGCAATTTACTTTAAATATGGGGAGAGTGCTGGAGGGCCTCCGTGCCTCCATTCAATTCTGGACCTCTCTCCCATTATCGGTTATGGGTAGAATTGCACTTAGTAAAATTATCTTACTTCCTCAGTGCCTGTATGTAATGCAGAATTCACTCTGTGAGCTCCCCCTTTCGCTATTCCGGCAGCTTGATCAATTGCTATTATCCCTAGTCTGGGTGGGCAAAAGATGTAGAATCCGCATAAAGGTCTTGAAGTTAGACCTAGTTAGTGGAGGCCTGGGGTTGCCAGAACTATATTTATATTACTTAGCTGGGTTACTACAATTTGCAGTCTGGTGCTGTGAGGATACCCCCAATTGGGAAAAGGATCTGTTAGCTGGTTCTGTCTGTGTGAAGCGCCTCCCGCATTTACTAATGGGTGGCTCTGGGGTTCCGCAGGGGTGCCCCCTACCCGGTGAAGCAGGTATCGAGACCCGGGAAAGTGCAGTTGCGCAGGTTTTGCGCAAGGCCCCACACGTGCGCCTACTTCCACTATGGTGGATCCGACCCTTTGTTAAGGCGCCTGAAGTGATGGATTTTGCAAAGTGGCAGCCAGGGGGTTGTAATAATGCAGGTGACATATCAAAATGGCACATTCATTACGAGGGAAGAGGTCGAGTCCCTTTTTGGAATAGGTCAGAGGCAGTTCCTACAGTATGCGAACATTTCGCAGATGGTCAGCGAGATTTGGACGCCCTTCCCCGAGGAGCCGGCTGAATCCCACCTCCTAGTGACACTTCTTAATCCTGGAGGTGACCGCGGTCTCCTGTCTCAAACATATAAGGCCCGCAAGGGAGAGAGGCCAACGGGGACGCAGGGGGATCAGGGACCGGTGGGAAGCTGGCCTGGGAATGACACTCACGGATGGGGAATGGAATAGAACCTGTTCTCTGGTGCGGGATGTAACTAGCAATACTAGATTTAAGTTGACACACTTCTATTACTTGCATAGAGCATACCTGACACTCAACGCTTGCATATAATATTTCCCTATAGGCCTGATAGCTGTGCCTGCTGTGGAGTGCCGTCGGCTTCATTTGACCACATAACGTGGGTCTGTGGCTCTGTCCAGCTCTTTTGGTGTCAAGTAGTGAAGACGCCGAGGGAGGTAACGGCTGTGAAAGTTCAAGCGACGATGAAACACTGCCTGCTGGACCTGCTTCCAATCCCTAAAAAGGGTAGCAAAATGGCGTATAAATTTGCACAGCTGGGGCTTATTTTGGCAAAAAGGCACATTGAGATCCGGTGGGCCAGCCTGCACCCCCCGTCGCATGTTACCTGCTGAGTGATTGAACCGAATGGTCAACCGCAGAGGAATGTCGCCTATGAAAGGTTTGAGTGGATGAGCATGCTGACCGTGATTTGGAGATCTGGCGTTCTATGATTAATGAGTTACCTGGTGTGCGGGAAAGTGAGGGGGAGGACTCCTTAACAGGCGTTGCCGCTAGTTGAGCTCTGGCCATCGTTGGGCCCTACGAGGAATGAGGTTGGGGGTTATCGGGGCATGGGTGTGGGTTTTGGTGTTTCATGGGGGATGTGCTTCCTATTTTGCTTTTGATGTGGGAGTTGGAATGGGTGAGCCCTCCTCCTCTCCTTGGTTCCGGGCTTGTTCATGGGCTGTTGCTAAGCTGCTCCCCAGGGCATCCCCCACCCGCATATGCTTGATACCTTGGATGAACGATGTATATCCATTGCCCTCTCTTCTGATCTGTTGGTGCTGGCTAAGGTTGCAGTGTTCTGTTGATAGTTACTGTATTAAAATGTACTACACTGAATTTGTAGGGGTTGGCGCCGCTAATAGCTATGCTTGCTGTGTATTGAGGTGGTTGGGTCAGCCTTGCCTATTGCCATCATTATCTTGTTTCTTCATGCACGCTCGGTTAGAGCACAGTGTGTAGTATCGGAGGTGGGGTATCTCAAATGGTGTTGCCATTGACCGTGCAGCTGGACTGTACTATCCCCCTAAAAGTAATGTGGATATAATGTAGTGCATAGTTGTATGTGTTCTTTTATATGCATAAATAAACAAATTGAAAAAAACTAGAAAGTGCTTTCCATTATTTTTCAAAATGTCAAAAAGCCATTTGTAAGTTTGGGGCTATTTGTCATGATATTACCCTTCCCCTGCACAGGGTGACAAAAACTAAAACTATGCTTCTGCAAACACACCTACATCCATTTGACCCTAACCACTGCAGACAGGCTCCTTCCTGACAGAGGACGCACAATCATGTACACATGTATACACCAACGTCTATCATAAAGGACATTTCGGCTGAAGCCTTTTATGTCACAAGATAAAAAAACTCAAACATACAGAAAAGGAAAGATTACATCAGAATTGTACGCTAAACAATTTAAGACTATAAATCTGTAATTACTAAAAGTTCAGCGGAAGGGTTGGGGCAATTAATAATTGGGAACACTTACATTAAATAGAGAGTAAAATGGACACCCTGCGAACAAACACAATCGCCTTGCTTTTTAACCATCAGTGACAAAAGCCTTTTTGACCCGTTCTTAGAATGTAAAATAAAAAAGCGAACGTGTGTGTATGTCCCTGGAAACAAGTGGCTGCTGACTACAAATTTAGGACTGGCTTAGAGTATCGTGCATGACATTGTGCCCCTTAGTTATGTACACAACCACTGAACACAAACGTTTCCTCCCTCCCGCAGTACTTATACCATGAGGGGGCGGGGGGTTACTGAACCTTCCTAACTAGGAGTTCCCCAACGCGCGCACACACACACACTCCTCCTCAGACAGTCCCCCTCCCCCACATCTCACATTCGCACCCCATCCCCCCCCCCACCCCCCCCCCCCCCCCACCCCCAATCTCCTGTACCCACCGGCTCCTTCCACACAGCCGCATCCCCCTTCTGCCACCCACACAAAAGCCTCCTCCCCTACCACCCTGCAGTCAGATCCTGGCCCCGGGGGCACGCACAGTAGGGACAGATGGTGAGAGGGGGGAGGGCGGGCTATGTTGGGCCTGTTGCCAGCCTCCCTCCCCCCTCACTTCCTCTGCCAGGTGCGCCTGAGGCTGATCTCTGTGAGCTCAGAAGTGGCCCAGGGCTCAGGTTGCAGACTGTGAATAAAGCCTTTCAGATGTGAGAAGACAAGGAGAGGCTGGGCGTCTCACCCCGCCACAGTATAACAGTGCTGCCTTATCCGGGCTGCGGCAGTCAATTACTGGCATCATCTGCAGAGAACAGTTTCCGCCCCTTCACCTTTTTCCTGCCCCAGCCTTTACTGCCTCCTCTTTCTCCCGCAGCCTTTCGTGCACACTTCCATCGCTGCCCCCATAGTTCCTTCCGGCTCACTCTTCACTTTATTCCCAGTCCCTCCTGCACTTACATGACTTCCCATTAAATTCAAGACTTTAAGTCCATTAAGAATGTTTTAGCTCAACTCGTCCCGTCTTGTTCACCCTAGAATTTGCCCTTAGTCATTTCGACCTCTGTCTTTATTGGCCCTGGCTAATTCACTTATTCATTTACCATCCCCAGTCCTCCCTGCCTCCAGTCCTTCCTTCGCCTCAGCTGTAGATGAGATCAACAGACTCCACCTCAACCCTCACCCTCTCTCCCTAAGCTAGTCTGCTTTGCTTGTCCTTCACATTTCACACTGCTTTCCACTCAATTACGGGGTGTAGGAAATCTGCTTTTCTGCATGGTCACTCCAGATTTCGCAATTGGTTCGACCCTACATTTTTCAGACTTTAGAGCTCTACGCTTTATCCCAGATAACCAGGATTAAAGTGTCTGTGCTCCTCTCTTATTGGTAAATTTAACATCCCTAAAGCAGGGCCATTAGAATTTTGCAACAGGGTGAGACCATGCTATGCAGCAGGGCTGGTTAAATTATGTGGCGAGAAAAGGCAAACTATGTGGCTTAATGTGGCATATGTTGAAACTCTAGACAAACGTTTAGTCTAATTAGTACCAGTTTAACACACAAACACAACATTAAACCACAGAAGGGTGACCAATAAACCCCTGTGAAGGGTCTTCCACTACACAGCAACACAACTAGCTGAGTTTTTTTGTAACGCTTGGTCTATTTGGACTAGAAACAATTTTTTTTGTAATCTACAGATTAGGCAGCAGATGATGGATGATGTGGTAAATGCGACAGGTGCATTAAAAAAATCAGAAAATGCAGCTGAGGCAAGCATAATTACTGTGGCCTTGACTATTAGTTCCTAGTATATGGTGCACTAAGCGTACCCAGGGCCTGGAAGTTAAATACCACTTGTGTACTTCAGAACCTATTGTGCCATTCACTATAGGGGCACTGCAAACATGGGTTCATTTGTACCCTGGGCAGCGTAATTGTGGCTGTAAAACCTGCCATGCGACCTGGTAAATAACCCTTTAATTAGTAAAAAACATCAATTTTAAATATTATCAAGACATCCCAATGTAGGCCTGGTAGCCCACAAGGTAGGATGCATGGTATTTAAAAGTGAGACATGTAGAAAATTAATATTATTATGTTCCTACAGGGACATGGCCTTAAATGCTGTTTTCACTGCAGGCCTGTCTTATGTACAAAACCAGAGTACAGATTAAATTGGTAATACTATATCTCAGGAATGGGCCTAACTAGAAAAATAATTTAACTACCACTAAGGAAAACTAACTTTCGGAAAGTTAGCCTTCACCTGTCAGAAGGCTAATCAGCATAAGCCCCTGCCTGCTCCCAACCTGTGATCAGCCTTGAATACCTGTGAAAAAGGTGTGACATGCCTCTCAGGAGAAAATAGTAGGTTAACCTGAATGGGCAGATATGACTCAGCTGAACTCCACAGAATATGCAGAGTAGGGGCTGTGGACATCATTTTTTTACACTACAGTGTCAAATCCTGCTTGGCAGATCAGTTGAGCCACATATAATACTTGGGCAACACTTGAAATGTAGAGAACAGGATGCTGCGACAATTCTTGTGGATCCCCTGTCTTTTGTCCTTACACTTCCGTCTCAGGTTTTGTTGTGGCACACTGTCTGTTCCAAACAGGATTTTAGTGTTTAGATGTGGTGGGGGACACTAGGATTATCATAGTATACTCGCCACACACACACCCAGTACTCAGAGCCCAAGTTTAGTGTGGCCAAAGTCTTTCACCATCTTGAAAGTGCCCCGCCATATGGCATTTTGAGCCAACTTGCAGCATGGCGCCCAAGAACTATTGAAAAAGTGGGTATGGTTGGCCCTGGGAACTTGTACTGCTTTAGTTAGGTATGCCCAGGAGTTATTCCCACACAAGTTTACTCAAGTTTATTTATTTCATGTATTAGTTTATTAACCCCTTCGCTGCCAGGGCTTTTCCCCTTCTGTGCTGAGCCTTTTTTTGGCTATTTGGGGAAGTTCGCGCTTAGGCCCACATAACTTTCTCTCCACATAAGCTACCCATGATAAATTTGCTTCCTTTTTTTTCCAACATCCTAGGGATTCTAGAGGTACCCAGACTTTGTGGGTTCCCCTGAAGGAGGCCAAGACATTAGCCAAAATACAGGGAAAATGTCTTTTTTTTTTTTTTGTTCTTCAAAAAAAATGGGAAAAAAGGGCTGCAGATGAAGGCTCTTGTTTTTTTCCTTGAAAATGGCATCAACAAAGGGTTTGCAGTGGTAAAATCACTATCTTCCCAGCTTTCAGGAACAGGCTGACTTGCATTAGAAAACCCAATTTTTAAACACAATCTTGACATTTTACTGGGACATACCCCACTTTTACTATTTTCTGTGCTTTCAGCCTCCTTCCAGTTAGTGACAGAAACGGGTGAGAAACCAACGCTGGATCCCAGAAAGCTAAACATTTCTGAAAAGTAGACAAAATTCTGAATTCAGCAAGGGGTCATTTGTGTAGATCCTACAAGTGTTTCCTACAGAAAATAACAGCTGAAATAAAAGAATATTGAAATTGAGGTGAAAAAAACAGACAGTTTTCTCCACGTTTTACTCTGTAACTTTTTCCTGCGATGTCAGATTTTTGAAAGCAATATACCGTTATGTCAGCTGGACTCTTCTGGTTGCAGGGATGTACAGGGCTTGTAGGTTCATCAAGAACCCTAGGTACCCAGAGCCAATAAATGCGCTGCACCTTGCAATGGGTTTTCATTCTATACCGGGTATACAGAAATTAATTTGCTGAAATATAAAAAGTGAAAAATAGGTATCAAGAAAACCTTTGTATTTCCAAAATGGCCACAAGATAAGGTGTTGAGAAGCAGTGGTTATTTGCACATCTCTGAATGCCGGGGTGCCCATGCTAGCATGTGAATTACAGGGCATTTCTCAAATAGATGTCTTTTTTACACACTGTCTTACATTTGGAAGGAAAAATGTAGAGAAAGACAAGGGGCAATAACACCTGTTTTGCTATTCTGTGTTCCCCCAAGTCTCCCGATAAAAATGGTTCCTCACTTGCGTGGGTAGGCCTAGTGGCGCGACAGGTAATGCCCCAAAACACAACGTGGACACATCACATTTTCACAAAATGCTCAGCCGGCATCTAGGGAAACCTAGCACACATGCGCAGTTTTTAAAACTAGACACCTAGGGGAATCCAAGATGGGGTGACTTGTGGGGCTCTGACCAGGTTCTGTTACCCAGAATCCTTTGCAAACTTCAAAATTTTGCCCAAAACACTTTTTCCTCTCATTTCGGTGACAGAAAGTTCTGGAATCAGAGAGGAGCCACAAATTTCCTTCCACTCAGCGTTCCCCCAAGTCTCCCGATAAAAATGGTACCTCACTTGTGGTGGTAGGCCTAGGGCCCGCGACAGGAAATGCCCCAAAACCCAACATGGACACATCACATTTTCACAAAGAAAACTGAGCTGTTTTTTGCAAAGTGCCTAGCTGTGGATTTTGGCCTCTAGCTCAGCTGGTACCTATGGAAACCTAGCAAACCTGTGCATTTTTGAAAACTAGACACCAAGAGGAATCCAAGATGGGGTGACTTGTGGGGCTCTGACCAGGTTCTGTTACCCAGTATCCTTTGCAAACTTCAAAATTTGGCCAAAAACACTCTTTCCTCTCATTTCGGTGACAGAAAGTTCTGGAATCAGAGAGGAACCACAAATGTGGGGGTAGGCCTAGCACCCGCAACAGGAAATGCCCCAAAACACTATCTGGACACATCAAAATTATCAAATACAAAACTACTTGTTTTGGCAGGGGGGGGGCACCTCTTTTTTGGTCCTGGACTCAGCAGCCATCTAGGGAAACCTACCAAATCCAGACATTTCTGAAAACTAGACACCAAGGGAGTCCAGGGAGGTGTGACTTGCGTGGATCCCCCAATGTTTTCTTACCCAGAATCCTCAACAAACCTCAAATTTGGCAAAAAAATCACATTTTCCCCACATTTCAGTGTGGGATCACCGCACTGGGACAAATTTCATACCACCCAACGTTCCCCTCAGTCTCCTGGTAAAAATGATACCTCATTGTGTAGGTGGCAGGGAAGAGCCAAAAACATGTTGAGATTGAGGGGGAACCAAAGTGGGTCCAAAAGGGCAGTTTGAAAAAAAACATTTTTAGGTTGACAAGTGCAGCAGAATTTTTATCGGTATAGATGAGACAATGCTGGGTGATAGGAATTTTGTGGATTCCTGCAGATTCCAGAAGGTTCCGTCACAAAAACGTGGGAAAAATGTGTGATTTCCAGCAAAGTTGGAGGTTTGCAGGGCATTGTAGGTAAGAAAATGGTGCAGGGTGCATGTGAAACACACCACCCTGGAATCACTCAGATGTTTAGTTTTCAGATGTGTCTAGGTCTTGTGGATTTTTCTACATGGCAGCATCCCAAAGTCCATAAAGTGCAGCCCTCCCCATTCCAAGAGGGACGATTTTGAGAGTTAGCCAAGCTCTCATGGCCCAAATGTGAAACCAAAACCCAAAATAATCAAATGTCTTCTTGCTTGCTGAGAAATAAGCTGTTTTAGAGTGCGGGGAGAGCTGAAAGCCTGTTACTCCCTTCAGTTGGGGTGGGGGCATAACCAGGCCCATACTGGTTGGTAGCCACCACCCCACTGTTTTCTTTTTTTTTCCCTGGCATCTAGTAGACTTTCTGCCCCCGGGGTGTGGATCAGGGGTAATTGCCCCATCTGCCCACTGGTGGGCAGAACAACTTTGGCCCCATTTATTTGGGGTGGGGGTATGGCCATACCCCCACCCTCTTATTTTGGAAAAAAACAATTCCCTGGTCTCTGATGGGCTTTCTGTCCCCTCTTGGGGCAGATGGGCCTTTCAAAAATAGGCCAATCTGCCCCCAAGGGGGGCAGATATGGCCAACAGTAATGTGCCCCCATGGGGAGCGACCCTTACCCAAGGGGCTGCCCCCCTAAAGAAAATACACACACACCAATCCCTGGTGCCTAAGTTGTTTCAGGTCGGCCTAATAGAAATACGCCAATCTGCCCCCAAGGGGAGCAGAAATGCTCAAAAATAAATTTGCCCACCCAGGGGAGCGACCCTTGCCTAAGGGGTAGCTCCCCTTGCGTGAAATTGGTGCAAAAAACAACAAAAAAAAACGGTGCCTAGTGGTTTCTGCCCCCCTTGGGGGCAGGTTGGCCTAACAAAAATTAGCCGATCTGTCCCCAAGGGGGTCAGAAATGGTTTAAATACAACTCCCGCCCCTCCCCCCGGGGAGCAACCCTTGCTTAAGGCCGCTCCCCACCTCTTAAAAAAAACAACAACAAAAAATGATCCCTGGTGCCTAGTGGTTTCTGCCCCCCCGGGGACAGATCGGCCTAATAACAATAGAAATGGCCTAAAATAAAGTTGCCCCCCACCCCCGGAGAGCGACCCTTGCTTAAGGGGTCACTCCCCTTCTGTGAATTTGCCATAAAAAAACCTCCCTGGTGTCTAGTGGTTTCTGCCCCCCTTGGGGCAGACTGGCCTCATAAAAATAGGCAGATTTGCCCGGGGGGGGGGCGAAATGGCCTAAATATAATGTGCCCCATAGGGGAGCGACCTTTGCCTAAGGGGTCGCTCCCCAACTCTAAAAAAACAAAAAAATGATCCCTGGTGCCCTGTGGTTCCTGGCCCACCTGAGGGCAGATCGACCTAATAACAATAGGCCAGTTTCAGTTGAAAAATAAATCCCTGGTGTCTAGTGGGCATTTCAGAAGCTGGATCGCTTCTGAAATGCTCTGAGAGACTTCGAAGGGAAGGAAATTCCTTTCCTTCCCTTTGAAGCCTCTCAGGCCCCCATCACATGATCGGAAGAGAAATGCAAAGCATTTCTCTTCCGATCGCACTGGAAGCTCAGGGAAGTGGCCTCTGATGAGGTCAGCGCGTGAATGTGCGCTGACGTCATCAGACATCACTGGGGGGGTCAGGGGTGGAAGGAGGGCTTCCCCTTCCATCCCTGCCTTGGGTGGGTGGGAGGGAAGCCCACACGGGGATCGCTAGCGCTCCCTCTGAGCTCAGTGCCGAAGACGTAATGGTCACGTCCTCTGCACAGGAGCACTGTGCCGGTGGATGTAACCACTACGTCACCAGCACAGAAGGGGTTAAAACCATTGCATGACTAAACATACTATATATAAAAAAAACTATGGCCCTCATTACGACCCTGGCGGTCAGTAATAAAGTGGGGGTAACACTGCCAACAGGCCGGCGGTAACTACCGCCAAATTAGGACCATGGCAGAAAGATCTCCGAAAGATGGCCAATGTACCACACCGACCGCCAGGGCGGAAACAACAGCCACCACGGCAGTAGCTGCCTACAGCCAGGCGGAAGTCAATGTTCCGCCCACCATATTATGACCCTGCAAACCGCCACCTTTTCCGGGGCGGTACCAACGACATCAAAAGCCTGGTGGGAGCAGAGCTCACAAGGGAAAGGACTCACCCTTGGAGACACAGGGAACAACCACTCCTCCATGGAACCAGAACTGCATGTCTTCCCGATGATCTTCTACGTTCTGCTCCACCACAAACACCAATGCCGGCGAAGACGACGAAAGTGAGTACAGCTGCCTAGCAGACAAGGAAGGGGGGGAAGAAAACAAGAGTGACACACACACGCACAACACACACCCCACACAGAGACACACACACACACCATACACACAATCAGATGCATTATAAAAACAATTTTGCCCTGTAACTCGGCTGAATAATGCAAGGACAAAACTATTTTCACAAAAGTGAATGTAATAAGATCAACACAGTATGAAAAATAAGTTAGGCAAGATAATAGATATGTAGCTATGTAGCAAAAAAGGGACACAGCCCAGTCCACAATGTTCGTAGGCCACAGGCCACAGGCCAAAGTCCACAGCCACACATGTCACCTGCTTCAACATGGAGAGAACACTGCAGGGGCATCAGTTGGTAAATAGGCAGGCACCGCAGGGGGAAGGGGGCATCTCAGCCAGGAGATGTCACAAGACCACTGGTTCTGGAGGGGGCAACATGCCCTGTGCTTGATCCTGGGGAGCGCAAGGCCACAATTACTCAAGTGGGTGTCTTCCCCACTGGTTCTGGAGGGGTCAACATACCCTGTGCTTGATCCTGGGGAGTGCTGGCCATGTAGGTGTCTTACCCACTGGTTCGGGAGGGGGCAACATGCCCTGTGCTTGATCCTGGGGAGTGATGGGCCACAGTCCCTCAGGTGGGTGTCTTACCCACTGGTTCTGGAGGGGGCAACCTGCCCTATGCTTGATCCTGGGGAGTGATGGCCATGTGGGTGTCTTACCCACTGGTTCTGGAGGGGGCAACATGCCCTGTGCTTGATCCTGGGGAGTGATGGGCCACAGTCTCTCAGGTGGGTGTCTTACCCACTAGTTCTGGAGGGGGCAGCCTGCCCTGTGCTTGATCCTGGGGAGTGATGGCCATGTGGGTGTCTTACCCACTGGCTCTAGAGGGGCAACATGTCCGGTGCTTGATCCTGGAGAGTGCAAGGTCACAGTCTCTCAGGTGGGTGTCATACCCACTGGCTTTGGAGGGTACGGCTGCACAGCAGCCCATGGAGGCAGGATTACATACTGTCCGCTGGCAGGGACGGCTGCAGAGTGGTGGTGCTGCTGGTGGGGGCAGATCCTGCCCCTCCCCTGCAACCTCAGACGGCTGCACAGTGTTGGTGGTGCTTCTGCTGGGGGGAGGCTCCTGCCCAGCCCCTGCAACCTCGGACGGCTGCACAGTAGTGATGGTGGTGCTGCTGGTGGGGGGAGGCTTCTGCCCATCCCCTGAAACCTCGGCCGGCTGCACAACCATGGTTGGTGGTGGGGGCTCCGTCACAGTTCCTGGCCCCAGCCCCCTTGGTCTTCCTGCCTGCTGGTGCAGGCTCCTTGGTCTTCCTGGTTGCTGGGGCAGGCTCCTTTCCCTTCTTGCCTGCTGGTGCAGGCTCCTTGGTCTTCCTGGCAGCGGGGACTGGCTCCTTTTCCTTCTTGCCTGCTAGTGAAGGCTCCTTGGTCTTCCTGGCAGCTGGGGAAGGCTCCTTTCCCTCGAGGCTGCCTGGTGCAGGCTCCTTCACCTTCAGGATATGTGGCCTGATTCCTTTTCCACCACGAGTGGGTGTGGTGACGACTGGGCCTGTGGATTGTGTGGCTGAGGTGCTTTGCTGGTTTCTTCCTACCCTGCCCATACGTGCAGGTCGGTGGGCAGAGGGGTAGAGAAGAGGTCAATGGTGGATAGGAACATTTTGTTTAGGGACATTGTGGTGGGAAGAGGGAGAAGGAATGGGAGTGGAGGATGAGGGAGTGGTTGTTGGAGGCGTCTGCTGCTTTTGGGTGCAGGTTCATGGGCTGTATGCTGTTGTGAGGTGGATGGCTGTTGGGTGTCTGAATGCTTGCGTTTGTATACTGTAGGAGGGGGGGGCAGACACAGTGGGAGAGGACACAGGGGACGTGTGCATGGCTGTTGTGGAGGTGTATGCCAGTGAGGTATGTGTTCTGCTTGGTGTTGTGATGCTGGTAGTGGATGATGATGTAGTGCATGCAGGTGTGAGTGTGGACGGAACTGGGTGGGAGGTGGTGGAGGAGTAGAAGGGGGAGACAGTGTAAATAGCGGATGTTTTTGTGTCTGCAACTGGATGGTGTTTGTGTGAGTGCCTGTGGGATGAAGTGTGGTGCTTGTGTTTGCCTGTGACACTCCTGGCTGTTGTCTTGTGTGCATGCTCGTCTGCCTGTGTGCATGGGATGGGTTGGGGTTGAGGAGAATGGGACTGGGCAGTGGAGGTTGGAGGGGGAGGGTAGGAACAGGGGCAATGGCTGCCATCAGAGAGGAGGCCAGAGCCTGAATCGATCTCTGTTGGGCCACCAGCCCAGTGTGAATGTCCTCCAGGAATGCATTAGATTGCTGCATCTGGGCTGCCAGCCCCTGGATGGCATTCACAATGGTTGACTGCCCTACAGAGATGGACCTCAGGAAGTCAATAGCCTCCTCACTCGGGGTAGCAGGGCTAACTGGGGCAGTGCCTGAGGTGCCTGGGGCGAAGGAGATGCCCACCCTCCTGGGTGAGCGGGCACAGGAAACTCAATGAGGGGCTACTGGGAGGGTGGTGCTGGAACGGGGGTGGTGGATAAACCTGTAGCTGGGGTGGTCACAGAAGTGTCCGCCACCACCAGGGAGCTTCCATTGGAGGAGGTATCTGTGTCAGAACTGTCCCCTCCAGTCTCCATCGTGGTTCTCCCCTCGCCCTCCGTCACACTGGTGCCCTCAACGTCTGTGCACATGAGAACAGCATGACAAAACAAAAGGGGGGGAGGAGACAAAGGATACACTTGGTCAGTGGCTGCACCAACACCACAGTTTGCGTACACAATACCCTCACACACATGGAACAGGCCTACGTACTATGCCATAGCACTACCAGAGAAATAGTTAGCAGCCAAGGCATGGGAAGGGGCACACACCGCCAAATGCAGCACACCTGGGACCCACACAGCCCTGACCAGAAGTGGATGCCTACGAACTAGGTAGCAAGATTTTCCCTTCAGAAACCTAGCCACCAGGGGACCTACGCTGCAACATCAGGCCTGGCCTAGGGGTACCCACTGACACACATCCCCCACCCGGATACCACCCTACTATGCATAAGTTGTAATGATGGGCACTGTACACCCCCCCCCCCTTGTGCTCTGGATAGGCCACTGCCAATATGCAGGCCATCAGGAGGGTCAGGGTTCGACGGGCACCCCTCCCTCGTTGGGAGGCCATCCCCAGCTGGGCCTCTGCTGTTTTCCGTGCCCAGTGTCTCAGGTCCTCCCACCGTTTCCGACGGTGGGTGCTCCGCCTGCCATAGAACCCCAGGGTCCGCACCTCTTTGGCAATGGCACGCCATATACCCTTCTTTTGAAGGGCGCTGACCTGCAGAGTCAATACACACAGGAAAATAGATTTAGACAAACAGTCCTGCCTGTTAAACATATGGCCCACCATACCCGTTTCCATCACTATTGCCACACTGATGGCCAAGCACACAACCTATATGCCACCCAGAGGACATCTACCCACCCCCCTTACACAAGGCCACATAGATCGTGCTGTTGGTCTGGAGGCCCATACAGCAGTCCGTACTGGGGTAGGACCCCATCCACCAGTCTCTCCAACTCCTCGGCAGTGAAGGCTGGGGCCCTTTCCCCAGTCACATGGGCCATGGTAGGTTCCAGACACAAGTCACAGCAGCACATGCAGTGTACGTCCTCTCCTGTGGAAGGTCAGGTAGCAAGTGAGGAATCAGATAGAAAATGGCGGTCATGTCCGCGGCTGTGCATACCGTCAGCGCCAGCGTAGATCACCATTGGCCACTGTACCCCATAGGGCCTAAATATAACCATGCAGGAGTTGCACAGAGGTTCTCGACCGCCTCCTGCAACGGCGCACTACGTCAGCGGAATTACCTCACTTCCACCTGTCCCTCGACACAGGACAGGCGGACGCCATTTTGGGGGGGGGGGCAGGCCGTGGAAAATTGCTGCGTCACTGGTGATACTAGGACATACTGGACAAATCACACTGACCCATTACAAGTTAACAGGATGCAAAGTTCTGTTGTAGCTCCATTGTTCAGTTTGTGTCCGGCTCCTCACTCTTTTGTCTCTTAGATTCCTACTGCTGCGGATGAATAGTTGATGAGACATACCCCTGTGTACAGACCCCGGGTGGACTTGGCAACACAGGAGGACAGGCACATTATCCTCACGTATAGGCTTGACAGGGCCACAATCACAGAGCTGTGTGCCCAATTGGAGCATGACCTGATATCTGCTATCCGTCACCCCACTGGGATCCCCCCTCTTGTGCAAGTTCTATCAGTGCTCCATTTCCTGGCAACTGGTTCTTTCCAACTGACAGTGGGCTTGGCAGCAGGAATGTCACAGACAATGTTCTCAATAGTGCTGACAAGAGTGTTGTCTGCCCTGATTAAACACATGTGCAGCTACATTGTTTTCCCCCAGGTTGAAGATTTGGCCACTGTGAAGGCCGAGTTCTATGCAATGGGACATATCCCCAACATAATTGGGGCGATTGATGGAACACATATTGCATTTGTCCCCCCCCGCAGAATGAACAGGTTTTCAGAAATCGGAAGAGTTTCCACTCTATGAATGTACGGATGGTGTGCTTGGCGGACCAGAACATCTCCCACGTCAGTGCTAAGTATCCTGGGTCGGTGCATGATGCCTTTGTCCTGAGGAATAGCAGTATCCCAAATGTGATGGGCCAACTACAAAGGCACAGGCTTTGGCTAATAGGTGAGCCCTGATTCCCACCCAGTAGATGTTGGTGTATGGGTATGGTAAGGGCCAGGTGGGATAGTGTGTGGCTAAATGTTGTCCCTCAATATTTCAGGTGACCCCAACTTATCATGGCTGCTGACCCCTGTGAGGAATGCCAGGACAAGGGCAGAAGAATGTTATAATGAGTCACATGAGCAAACCAGAAGGGTAATTGAAAGGGCCTTTGGCCTCCTGAAGGCCAGGTTCCGGTGCCTCCATCTGACAGGTGGATCCCTGTGCTACTAACTGAAGAAGGTCTGCCATATAGTGGTAACATGCTGCATGTTGCGTAACCTGGCCCTCAGACGCTATGTCCCATTCCTGCAGAGGAGGAGGCTGGACATGCCCGTGTGCCAGCAGTGGGCCCTATGGACAGTGAGGATGAGGAGGCAGAGGATGAGGATGAGGACAACAGAACATCTGTGATCAGACAATACTCCCAGTGGCACACAGGTAGAACAGTGTTACTTCACATTTGATTGACATTTGTTTGAATTTCTGTTACACTGGCATGCTGATATTTCCCGCCTCTATGCCCACTTACTGTTCCCTCTGGCAATTCATTTTGCAGATGTTGGTGACCTCACATATACTCCTGGTGTGATCTTTGCAGCCAGCTACAGGTCAATAATTTATGCTCATTTTCTGTACAGTTGATTTGCAATTGTTGTACCTGTTTCATTGAATAAATAATTGACATACATGACATAACCCAAACTTCTTTTTTTTTCCAAGGGTGTTTATTGAAGTGTTAAAATATAGAGGGGCAAGTGCAATGGGATGGGGTGATGATGGAGGAAAGTCCAGGGTATTGTTCCAGTCTGTTTGTAGCACAGGTGCATTGTCCAAGGGGAGATAGTAAGGGGAGCAATGGCAGTTCAAGGTGGACAGGGTGACTGAGTGGGACACAAGGGTGACAATCAGGAGAGTCTCATTTCCTGGCTGGGGTCTTGACAAGTGCCTCTGGCTTCTGTCTTGATCGCAGGGAACGTTTGCAGGGTGGTTATTCTTCTGCAGGGCTAGGGGTGCTGGTGGCCTGTGAGTCCCATGGCGGGGCCTCCTGGCCACTAGCGGTAGCGGAGGTGAAGGCTGTTCAGATGTCTGGCTAGTGGCAGGGGCCCGCTGTTGTGTGACTGCCTCCCTCATTATAATGCCCATGTCTGCCAGCACCCCTGCTATGGAGATCAGGGTGTTGTTGATGGCCTGCAAGTCCCCCCTGATCCCCTGGTACTGTTCCTCCTGCAGCCACCTGTTCTCCTGCACATTGTCCAGGATCTGGCCCATCATGTCCTGGGATTAATGATGGGCTCCCAGGATCTCTGCAAGTGCCTCCTGGAGAGTCGGTTCCCTGGACCTGTCCTCACCCTGGCGCACAGCACTCCTCCCAGTTTCCCTGTTGGCCTGTGCCTCTGTCCCTTGAACCCTGTGCCCACTGCCACTGACCCAGGTCCCTGATTGTCTTGGGTATGAGTTGTGGCCTGGAGTCCCTGTAGATGTCGACACACTGCTGATTGACGTGTCCTGGTGACAGAGGTGTGGGTACGCCGGGTGGGTGCTGTGGTGGTGTTTCCTGATGGGGGAGGCTCTGTGGTGGTGTGTGACTGAGCCTGGGTAAGCAGTTGTCCAGAGGTCCCTGATGGGCCAGGTAGGTCATACAGATCCTGAAGACCAGAGTTGCTGTCATCACTGTGGGCCTCTTCTGTTGGGGGACCGGATATTGGTGGCACCTCCTCTCCGCTGACATTGGCTGGGGTACCTGTGGTGTTATGGATTCTGTGTCTGACAAATTGTGCATCTGTGGCTTGCCGTCTTTGATTGTATTTACCCTTTCAGCGTTCACTAGGGTACGTTGGTGTATGGTGGGATGATCAGTACTCTGTAGTGTGCATACTTTAGTGATGAGTGCCCATGCATGGCTGTGAGTGGTGTCCATGCATTGGTAGAGCATGCAGGGCTTGGCATTGGGATGAGTGAGATGTGATGGTGGGGTGTGTGGGAAGTGGTGGAGAGATGGGAGTGTGGGTGGGGTATGTGATGGCATGCAGGTAGGGGGGTGATAGTAGTAGAGAGTTGACTTACCAGAGTCCAGTCCTCCTCCTACTCCGGCCAGGCCCTCAGGCTGCAGGATTACCAAGACTTGCACCTCCCATGCTGTTAGTTGTGGGGGAGGAGGTTGGGTCCACCGCCAGTCCTCTGTACAACGAGCTGGTGTCTTGCCGCTATGGAGCGTACCTTCCCCCCGTAGGTTGTTCTACCTCTTCCTGATGTTATCCCTAGTTCTTGGGTTCTGTCCCACGGCCTTGACCCTGTCCACGATTCATCGCCACAGCTCCAGCTTCCTGGCTATCGATGTATCTGTTCCACCTGTGCTCCAAATAGCTGTAGCTCCGCCCTGATAATTTCCTCCACCATGACCGTTAGCTCCTCCTCTGTGATACAGTGGTGCCATGGGTGTTGTGTGAGGTGTGTAGGTGAGGGTGTGTTGGATAATGTGTTGGGGTGTGTGATGTGGGGTGCGTAAGTGGTGTATAGGTGTGAATAGTGTGTGGTTCTAGTTGTGTCTTTGGTCTAGATGTCTGCTGACAATGGTTTGGAATGGTAAAGGGTTGTGGGTAATGCGGGTGTGTGTTTTATCGTGGTGTGTGAATGTGGGGGTGGTGGTGCGTGTATGGGTGTCAGGTATGTGTTGTGTGAATTCCCAATGTGGTGGTGTTTTGTATGTGTATGTCCATTTTGAGCGCAGCAGTATGTACTGCCAATGGTTTACCGCCGTTGAATGTTCGCCGTGGTGATTCGCGGGTCATAATGTGATGGGCATTGTTCTGTTGGCGTAACTGTGTGGGTTTGGATACCACCAGTTTATCACTGACCTTTGGTGTGGCGGATTTGTGTCTGTGGCTGAATACTAACGAATTGGTGTGTGTGTGTCATAATATGGTGAATGGATATCCATGTGGCAGCATTAGGTTGGCGGCAGTCAGCATGGCGGTAAGTGGGATTTACAGCCAATGTCATAATGAGGGCCTACATTTTTAATAAATTTACAATGCACACATATAACATGTTTGGTTCAGTATACAAAAGCTACAATATTCAGAATTACATAAAAAATTCAGTTTTTAAAAATTGATTGACTATTAAATGACCAAGGGCCTGATTTAGAATTTGGCGAATGGGGTTACTCTGTCAAAAAAGTGACGGATATCCCATCTGCCATATTAGGATGTCCATAGGATAAAATGGCATTGTAATATGGCAGACGGGATATCCTTCAGGTTTGTGATGGAGTAACCCCATCTGCCAAACTCTAAATCAGGCTCTAAGATTTTCGTGACACTTCTCAGTCCAGCTTGATTAATGATGACTACTGTTGTCTTGAGGATTAAAGTCTGTGGTCCACAAGGGCGACCTATTGAGGAAATGGAAGATAAAGTGCTTTGAGTGCTGTGCAAAACATAAGGCCCTACTAAGCAGAGGAACAGGGTCATTCAAGTGATTTTCCAGGGTCACTGAGAGCATCCCATCTCATAGTTGTCAGATTAAGGTTTAAAAACAATAACTATCCAACAGTTAATAGTGCCCTTGGGGATTATGATCAACACCTGGCCTCAGCATGTTTTGTGAAAAACCCAAGTTAAGTGCTACATTTGTGGGGTTCATGTACTTGATAACATCACTCCGACAGTTCCGAACCCCTAGGCTGATGAGATGGAAAAATACATGTTATGTGCTTGAGTGTTTCTTCTGCGTTGCTGCACAGCATACAAAACATAGAAACTTGCTTTCTGGACTGTGGAGGTAGGCTGTTCAGTATTGGCGGTGCCCCAACCAACAGCCTCATGAACCTTGTTTTCAGGAAATGTGAGAAGCATGAGAACAAATAGGATTGTGGACTGAAGGAATGGTAACTGTTTATTATTTACCACAGGTTTGTTCGCTTGGCTTATGTGCTGGGGGTGCTGCAGCATCCCCACAATAACCATGCTGGAATTCATCAGGTGAATGAGCCATAAAGATGCCTTCAAATTTTGTTTTTATCTTTGTCACATTTGCTGCACATTCAAAGGCAGCGGTCAAATATCAGGCTGTGGGCCTCATTAAGAGATGGTCAGTGTTTCTGACCCCTAAGTAAACCTCTGTTATTTATTGCACCCAGTAAATAACATACCATGTGGTATTGTTATTTATCAGGTACGATAAATAGCACCTACCCTCGTAATCAGGGCCTGTGCCTTCTGACAAATTGCTGCTTATTCTTTTTACATGGCGATTGTTGCTTACTTTCCTTTCTCTGACTGCAAAGTTAGAAGATTTTGTAGAGTAAGGTCTCTGACGATCTTGCTGTTGCAGCAAGTGCGAAAGGAAAGCTATAGTATGTCAGATTTTTTGTTCTAACACACAACAACATTGAAATACCTGTTAATGAGCTTTACAAATATTTCAAAACATTAGAAGTTAGGAAAGCTCAAATTAAGCACTTTTTTGTATTTCTGAAATGTGAAGGAAATAAAGATTTTAAAAGGATCAAAACAAATCAAGACACATTACTTAGTGATCTGGAACATTTGCAGAAACCCGATTTCCACAAATTATCGTTTGTGCTATGTAGTTATACCAGTAAAACCTCATTGCAAGTTTGTGACCACATCAATAGAAAACATGCTGTCGGTAAATGAAAGTGTGTTACCACGCCATGTTTTAGTATTTGTAGGAAGTTGGCTCTGTACATACTATTTCAAGTAAGAAATAGTGTGCACAGAGTCCAAGGGTTCCCCTTAGAGGTAAGATAGTGGCAAAAAGAGATAATTCTAATGCTCTATTTTGTGGTAGTGTGGTCGAGCAGTTGGCTTATCAGAGGGTAGTGTTAAGCATCTGTTGTACACACACAGGCAATAAATGAGAAACACACACTCAAAGACAATTCCAGGCCAAAAGGTTTTTATATAGAAAAATATATTTTCTTAGTTTATTTTAAGAACCACAGCTTCAAGATTTACAAGTAATACTTCAAATGAATGGTATTTCACTTAGGTACTTTAGGAACTTTGAATGATCACAGTATCATGTACAGTTATGGCAAAAATGGCAATAAGCTATTTTAAAAGTGGACACTGCAAAAATCAACAAATCTTGGGAAGGTAAGTAGAGGTTAAGTTCACAGGTAAGTAAAACACTTACAGGGTTCAAAGTTGGGTCCGAGGTAGCCCACCGTTAGGGGTTCAAGGCAACCCCAAAGTTATCACACCAGCAGCTCAGTGCCGGTCAGGTGCAGAGGTCAAAGAGGTGCCCAAAACACATAGGCTTCAATGGAGAACAGGGGTGCCCCAGTTCGAGTCTGCCAGCAGGTAAGTACCCGCGTCCTTAGGGGGCAGACCAGGGGGTTTTGTAGGGCACCGGGGGGGACACGAGCAGGAACAGAAAGTACACCCTCAGCGGCACAGAGGCGGCCGGGTGCAGAGTGCAAACAGTCGTTGTGTTGTGTATAGGAAGTAATGGGGAGACCCGGGGGTCTCTTCAATGATGCAGGCAGGCACGGGGGAGCTCCTTGGGGTAGCCTCCACTTGGGCTGGGCAGAGGGTCGCTCCTGCACTGGAGTTCGGTTCCTTCAGGTCCTGGGGGCTGCGGGTGCAGTATTGGTTCCAGGCGTCGGGTCCCTTCTTACAGGCAGTCGCGGTCAGGGGGAGCCTCTGGATTTCCTCTACAGGCTTCGCTGTGTGGTCTCAGGGGGGTCGTCTCTGGCTACTCACAGGCTCGCAGTCTCCGGAGAGTCCTCCCTGTAGTGTTGGTTTTCCGCTGGTCGAGCCGGGGGCGTCGGGTGCAGAGTGGAAAGTCTCACGCTTCCGGCTAGAAACGTGAAGTCTTTAAAGTTGTTTCTTTGTTGCCAGAAAGTTGCAGATTGTTGAACAGGGCCGCTGTTCACAGGAGTTTCTTGGTCCTTGGTTGCAGGGGAGTCCTCTGAGGCTTCAGAGGTCGCTGGTCCCTGTTGGATGCGTCGCTGTTGCAGTTTTCTTTGAAGTTGGGAGACAGGCCGGTAAGGCTGGGGTCAAAGCAGTTGTCATCTCCGTCTTCTCTGCAGGGCTTCAGGTCAGCAGTCCTTCTTCTTGTTAAGGTTGCAGGAATCTGGTTTCCTATGTTCTGGGGAGCCCCTAAATACTGAATTTAGGGGTGTGTTAAGGTCTGGGAGGGCAGTGTAGCCAATGGGTACTGTCCTAGAGGGTGGCTACACCCTCTTTGTGCCTCCTCCCTGTGGGGAGGGGGGCACATCCCTAATCCTATTGGGGAATACTCCAAACTCAAGATGGAGGATTTCTAAAAGTAAGGGTCACCTCCGCTCAGGACACCTTAGGGGCTGTCCTGACTGGTGGGTGACTCATTATCTCCTCCAGCCTTGCCGCCAAAAGTAGGGGCAGTGGCCGGAGGGGCGGGCATCTCCACTAGCTGGGTGCCCTGGGGCGCTGTAACAAAAGGGGTGAGCCTTTGAGGCTCACTGCCAGGTGTTACAGTTCCTGCAGGGGGAGGTGAGAAGCACCTCCACCCAGTACAGGCTTTGTTCCTGGCCACAGGGTGACAGAGACACTCTCCCCATGTGGCCAGCAACATGTCTGGTGTGTGGCAGACTGGCAGAAACTAGTTAGCCTACACTGGAAGTCGGGTATGTTTTCAGGGGGCATCTCTAAGATGCCCTCTGGGTGTATTTTACAATAAATTGCACACTGGCATCAGTGTGCATTTATTGTGCTGAGAAGTTTGATACCAAACTTCCCAGTTTTCAGTGTAGCCATTATGGTACTGTGGAGTTCGTGTTTGACAAACTCCCAGACCATATACACTTATGGCTACCCTGCACTTACAATGTCTAAGGTTTTGCTTAGACACAGTAGGGGCATAGTGCTCATGCACCTATGCCCTCACCTATGGTATAGTGCACCCTGCCTTAGGGCTGTAAGGCCTGCTAGAGGGGTGACTTACCTATGCCACAGGCAGTGTGAGGTTGTCATGGCACTCTGAGGGGAGTGCCATGTTGACTTAGTTATTTTCTCCCCACCAGCACACACAAGCTGTGAGGCAGTGTGCATGTGCTGAGTGAGGGGTCCATAGGGTGGCCTAAGACATGCTGGAGCCCTTAGAGACCTTCTCTGGCATCAGGGCCCTTGTTACCAGGGGTACCAGTTACAAGGGACTTACCTGAGTGCCAGGGTTGTGCCAGTTGTGGAGACAAAGGTACAGTTTAGGGAAGGAACACTGGTGCTGGGGCCTGGTTAGCAGGGTCCCAGCACACTTTCAAGTCATAACTTAGCATCAGCAAAGGCAAAAAGTCAGGCCGCAACCATGCCAAGGAGGCATTTCCGTACAGTATATATTTGCAACATTGTACTCCAAAATGCACCTCTGGCTTTGCCACTTTTACTGCTCTCCTGTTGAATGGGTGTGGCTCAACTGTCACACTTGTTTGTTTTGAAACACTTGGATCTGTTTACATTCCCTGTGACTTCAGTAATTTGCTGCTGATGGCAGCACCCCGCTTTGAAACTTGTTCCAGCACCACTTTTGCTTGGCCATTTCAGTTTTATACTGCAGGAATGACAGCCATTAAATTTGTTTCTTTAAAAGCTTTTTAAATTCCTTTCCTGAGTATGGTAGGGTTAGCGGGTCAGGTATCTGTAGTAATAATAAGGAGAACTCTGTGTAGTCCTGCGGAACCCTTTGTGGGAGCAATTCGTTTTTGCCTAATTGGGTTATTCAGAGTGCCCATTGTTGCATTCTTAAACCAGAGACATGCTTTAAAAAATGCTCCACAACTGGTCAAACTCTGCTTTTAGAAACCAAATTCGAAGCGCACTTGGGCTTGGGAGGGGAATTTTGGCAAACAAAAGATAAAAAAATAGATTTTAGCTACTAACGGATGTAGGAGCACCAAGTCCCTTCCCATCGCTATTTCACTCACTTAGGTTAGTTAGTGCCAACTGTGCACTGAGGCCCTCATTACAATCCTGGCGGTCGGTGTTAAAGCAGCGGTAATACCGCCAACAGGCCGGCAGGAAAAAAAAATGGAATCACGACCATGGCGGAAACCGCCAACATACACAGCCACTTTAACACTCCGACCGCCACGGCGGTAGAAACAAACACTGTGGCGGTAACCGCCAGCAGACAGGTGGAACACAAGGTTCCACCCACTGTATTACAACACGCCTATTCGCCACCTTTTCCGGGGCGGTACCAACGCTATCAAAAGCACAGCGGAAACAAGACTTGGAACGGAAACCACTCACCTCTTGACACCCAACAAGGAACCAGGATGCCATGGAGCCCGACCTACAGGTCCTGCCCATGCTGGTCTACCTCCCCTTGTATCAGGAGCAGGAAAGACGCCGGAGACAGCCACGGTGAGTACTGCACCTAGCACACAGGGGAGAGGGGGGAGGGAAAAGAGAGTGACTCACACACGCAACACCCCCACCACTCACCCACAACACCATACACACAAATACATGCAGCAACATTACATATACACCCCGTCACCCCCTGGAAGAACGCAAGGACAAAAGGAAATTATTGTAACAAGTGTAATCTATTAAATATCAGATAGGGCAAATTCAAAAATTAGTATATACAAATATGTACACCAACTGCACAAGTCCGGATATAAATTAAATCATTGTCCGTGGATCAGTGTCCCAAAATGTATGGGCGAAGCCCACACATGATACCTGACTCGAAACGGAGAGAACACTGCAGGGGCATCAGATGGAAAATAAACAGGCACCTCAGGGGGAGAGGGTGGAGGGGCACCTCAGCCGGATGAACGGACGACACCACTGCTCCACGAGGGGGCTCCATGCCCACTGCTGTATCCTGGGGAGTGCAAAGCCACAGTCTCTCAAGTCTTTCCAGTGGGTGGTTTGTCCACTGCTGTATCCTGGGGAATGCAAAGCCACAGTCTCTCAAGTCTTTCCAGTGGGTGGTTTGCCCACTGCTGTATGCTGGGGAGTGCAAAGCCACAGTCTCTCAAGTCTTTACAGTGGGTGGTTTGCCCACTGCTTTATCCTGGGGTGGTTTGTCCACTGCTTTATCCTGGGGAGTGCAAAGCCACAGTCTCTCAACTGGATACGTTTCCACTGGTTCTGGAGTGGGCATTGTGCCCAGAGTGCTTCATCCTGCCAAGGACTGGGGTAGTGGATGTGATTCTCCACTGGTTCTGGAGGGGGCTTTGTGCCCAGAGTGCTTCATCCTGCCAAGGACTGGGGTAGTGGATGTGATTCTCCACTGGATCTGGAGGGGGCATTGTGCCCAGAGTGCTTCATCCTGCCAAGGACTGAGGTAGTGGATGTGATTCTCCACTGGTTCTGGAGGGGGCTTCGTGCCCAGAGTGCTTCATCCTGCCAAGGACTGAGGTAGTGGATGTGATTCTCCACTGGTTCTGGAGGGGGCTTTGTGCCCAGAGTGCTTCACATGCAGTGTGGCAGGTCCCATTCCCTCACCTGGGTGTGTGTGCCACAAGATTGCCTGGGAACAGGTAGCATGATACTCCATGGAGGCAGAGACACACTCCACCCTGCTGCGACTTGGCCTGCCACCTGCAGGTACAAACAGTGCTGGGAGTCATACCCCATGTATGCTGGGCAGGGTCCAGGATGTCTCCTGCAGCCTCGGATGGCTGTCCACTGTGGATGATTGCCATGTCAGCTGTGGTGGCACTGTCTGAGCACGTCGCGGGGCTGGTGACGGGGATTGCGCAGGTGTCTATGGCGCAGGTGCTGGCGGTGGTGCCTGTGTCTGTACCTGTTGAGGGACACAGCAGGACGTCTCATGCAGCCTCGGACGGCTGCCCACTGGGGTTGATGCTGGGTACTGTTGCTGAGGCAGCAGCCGTGCAGGTGGCGGTGCTGGTGGCGGTGCTGGTGCAGGTGGCGGTACAGGTGGCAGTGCAGGTGGTGGTATCCACTGCCGTACAGGTTGATGTTGTGGTTGACAGAAGGGGTGACTCTGGTCCCTCATCCGGAGCCACCATGCCCTGTCCTGACCTGCTCTTCGGCTTGTGTCCCTTCCCCACCTTTGATGTCACTGCTGGTGCCTTGCCACGGTCCCCTTTTGGCTTGGAGGAGCCCTTGCTTGCTGGTAGGTGCGGCTTCTCCCTCCGGCATGTGGGCACCTTCTTCACCTTGGCAGGTGGCGGAATGGCCTGCTCCTTGGCCTTGCTAGGTGGCACACTGGCAGCCCTGATGGGTGGCACCCACGATGAGACCGGAGTTGCTGGGACCACTGTGCTTGAGGATTTGGTGGCTGAGGTGCTGGGCTGGGACCTGGACAGCCTGGCCCTAGGGGAAGGACGGGGGGGAGTTGTAGGGAAGAGGCCAAAGTTTGCGAGGAAGAGTTTCTTAGACACACGGACGGGAAGATGGAGGGGGTTTGGGAGTGGAGGAAGACGTAGTGGTTGTAGGAGGTGTACGTTTGCTGAATTTGGGTGAAGGTGCATGGGCAGGAGGCTGTTGTGAGGTGGATGGCTGTTGGGTGGGTGTGTGCCTGTGTTTGTGTAGTTTGGGAGGAGGGCTCACACACACACTGGGAGAGGACACAGGGGATGTGTGAATGGTAGTGGGGGTGGTGATTGCACGAGAGGGGTGTGTGGTGATGGGCGTGCTGGTGATGGAGGTAGTAGCTGAGGATGTAGTGCATGCAGGTGTGAGTGGAGACGAGACAGGGAGGGAGGAGGAGGACGTGGAGGAGGGGGACACAGTGGAGGCAGTGAATGTTGGTGTGTCTGCATGGGGATGGTGCTTGTGTGAGTGCCGGTGGGATGTCTGGTGCTTATGTTTGCTATGTCCACTCGTGTGTTGATGAGTGTGCATGCTGGTCTGATGGTGTGCTTGGGATAGGCTGAGGTACAGGGGATTGGGTCTGGGTGGAGGAAGTTGGAGGGGGGAGGCTGGACACAGGGACAATGGCTGCCATCAGTGCTGAGGCCAGAGCCTGAAATGCTCTCTGTTGGGCCGCCTGGCCAGAATGAATGCCCTCCAGGTATGCATTTGTTTGCTGCAAATGCCTCCCAACACCCTGGATGGCATTCAAAATGGTAGATTGCCCAACAGTGAGGCATCTCAGGAGGTCAATAGCCTCCTCACTGAGGGCAACAGGGCTGACTCGGGCAGGGCCTGAGGTGCCTGGGGCGAAGGAGATGCCCACCCTCCTGGGTAAGCGGGCACGGGAAACATGCTGAGGGGCTGCTGGGAGGGCGGTGCTGGTATGGGGGGTGGCGGCTGTACCTGTTGATGCGGTGGGCACAGAGGTGCCCGCCACCGCAAGGGAGCTCCCATCAGAGGAGGAGTCTCTGTCGCTGGTGTATGCTCCTGTCCCCGTCGTGGAGCTCCCCTCGCCCTCCATCCCACTGGTGCCTTCAGACTCCGTTACTTCACTCTCCAGGGCCATGTGGGCTGAATGTGAGTGTACTCACCCTCTTGTGGCTGCTGTGATGCCCTGAAGCGCCCATCCAGCTCCGGATATGCCACCGCCCGGATCCGGTACATCAGGGGGGTCATGGTGCGACGGGCACCCCTTCCACGTTGGGAGGTCATTCCCAGGTGGGCCTCCGCCGTCTTGCTCCAGCGGCGCAGGTCTTCCCATCTTTTCTGGCAGTGGGTGCTCCGTCTATGGGAGACCACCAGGGTCCGCACTCCCTTGCCGATGGCACGCCAAATACCCTTCTTCTGGTGGGCGCTGACCTAGAGGAAAAGTTAAGTTAGAATGGATGTTACTCTCCCGTACACTTCTTCTCACACATTACCCACAAACCTCCCACCCTGGCCCAGACATACATACACACACCATCCTCACATGATGGTCTCTCCCTTCCCTCCCTCTTCCATCCACGACACTTCATACAATCATGTGCCATCCACCATGCTCACAGTGTACCCACGAACTGTGTGCCCAGTTGGAGCCTGACCTGATGTCAGCTATCCGCCATCCCACAGGAATACCCCTTCTAGTGCAGGTCCTGTCTGTACTCCATTTCCTGGCCAGTGGGTCTTTACAGACAACAGTAGCCATGGCATCAGGGATGTCCCAGCTAATGTTCTCTAACGTGTTGTCCAGAGTGTTATCTGCCCTGCTGAAACACATGCGCAGCTACATCGTTTTCCCTCAAGTGGATGATTTGCCCACAGTGAATGGTGACTTCTGTGCCCTGGGACATATCCCCAACATCATTGGTGCCATTGATGGTACGCATGTGCCATTTGTCCCCCTCTCAGGAATGAACAGATGTACAGAAACCAGAAAAGCTACCATTCTATGTATGTGCAGATGGTGTGTTTGGCAGACCAGTACATCTCCCATGTGAATGCCAAGTATCCTGGCTCAGCGCATGACGCTTACATTTTGAGGAATAGCAGCATCCCTTATGTGATGGGGCAACTCCGGAGGCACTGTGTGTGGCTAATAGGTGAGCCTAAAGTCCACACACAGTTTCATTTGCTGTCTGGGTATGGGAGATTCACTAATGTTTGGAGGATGACTAACAGTTGTCCCTCGATATTTGCAGGTGACTCTGACCCCAGTGAGGAATCCCAGGACAAGGGCAGAGGAGCGCTACAATGAGGCACATGGGCAAACTAGGAGGCTAATAGAGCGCACCTTCGGCCTCCTGAAGGCCAGATTCAGGTGCCTCCATCTGGCAGGTGGCTCCCTATACTACTCACCGAAGAAGGTGTGCCAGATTATCGTGGCCTGCTGTATTTTGCACAACTTGGCTTTGCGACGCCAGGTGCCTTTTCTGCAGGAGGATGGGCCTGATGCTGGTCTTGTGGCAGCTGTGGAGCCTGTGGACAGTGAAGAAGAGGAGGCAGAAGAAGAAGATGTAGACAACTGAAACAACATCATCATGCAATACTTCCAGTGAGACACAGGTAAGAAGATGGAACTGCTTCCCACATCTCATACTATTGTAGGACCTAGCATAAGTCTGCCTGTTTACCTCTGTGTATGGACCCTGACTTGTCACTTTGGCTTTCCATTTCACAGATCTGGGTCCCAATTTGTGCCCTCTGCTATGTTTACTCCTGGCCTACAGCTGTGTAACATTGGTATGTGAACAAGTACATTGACATTGCTATATTCCAGAGATTTTGCAATTACACATTTGTGAAAGCACAGACTGACTCCAGAGTTTCTAGTGATTCAAGGGTGTTTATTTTTGTGCTGATAAGTGGAGGGGGGGGTGAAATGGGCTGGGGCGATGGTGGAGAAATGTCCATGGCAGAGTCCAGTCTCTTAGTCTCACAGGTGCATTGTCCAATGGGGCATAGGAAGGGGAGCAATGGCAGTTTAAGGTGGACAGGGTGACAAAGTGGGACAGAAGAGGGACATTCAGGAGGGTCTTATTTCCTGGCAGGGGTCTTGGCAAAGTTCTCTGTCTTGTTCCTGGATCTCAGGGACCGTTTGCGGGGTGATTCTCCTTTTGCAGGGGGTGGGGTGCTAGTGGCCTGTTGGTCCTGTGGCGGTGCCTCCTGTCCACTAGTGCCGGCGGAGGTGGAGGGCTGTTCATCGTCCAGGCTAGTGTCAGGGGCCCATTGGTGTGCCACTGTGTCCCTCATGGTATTGAAAAGGTCTGCCAGCACCCCTGCAATGGTGATGAGGGTGGTGTTAATGGACTTCAAGTCCTCCCTGATCCCCAGGTAGTGTTCCTCCTGCAGCCGCTGGGTCTCCTGAAACTTGGGCAGTACCGTTCCCATGGTCTCCGGGGAATGGTGGTAAGCTCCCATGATGTTGGAGAGGGCCTCGTGGAGTGTCGGTTCCCTGGGCCTGTCCTCGCCCTGTCGCACAGCAGTCCTCCCAGCTTCCCTGTTATCCTGTGCCTCTGTACCCTGAACCGAGTGCCCACGGCCATTGACCCCAGGTCCCTGAATTTCTTGGGTTGGTGGGTTTGCCTGGGTTCCCTGTAGTGGTGGACACACTGCTGATTGACGTGTCCTGGGGACAGAGGGATGGGCCTGCTGGGTGGGTGCTGTGGCAGTCTTTCCTGAGGGGGGAGGTTCTGTGGTGGTTTGGGACTGTGTCAGGGGAACCGACTGTCCTGAGGTCCCTGATGGGCCGAGCTGGTCATCTTGATCCAGGCGTGCAGAACTGCTGTCATCACTGTGGGCCTCCTCTGTGGGGGGACTGGACATGTCTGGCACCTTCTGTCCGGTGAGGTTGGATATGGGTCCTGTTGGGGTGTAAATGCATAGTTTTAGTATGTGTGCCATCCTGTGCATTGGGTGAGGTACCCTCTACTCCTGTGCTTGCATCATTGTGTTTGCCCTTTTGTGATAGTTGGTTTGGGTCTGTACTGGACATGCTTTGGTGGCGGTGGTCCATGCACAGGTGTTGCATGCAGGGCCTTGGTATTGAGATGTGAGGGTTGTGATAGTGGGACATATGTGAGATGATGTAGTGATGGGAGTGAGGGTAACGGTGGAGGTATGTGATGGCATGCAGGTGAGGTGTGGGGGATACGGTAATAAAGATTTGACTTACCAGAGTCCAGTTCTCCTGCTACTCCTCCGAGGCCCTCAGGATGCAGTATTGCCAAGACTTGCTCCTCCCATGTTGTTAGTTGTGGGGGAGGAGGTGGGGGTCCACCGCCAGTCCTCTGTACAGCAATCTGGTGTCTTGAAACCATGGAACGCACCTTCCCCGTAGGTCGTTCCACCTCTTCCTGATGTCACCCCGTGTTCTTGGATGCTGTCCCACTGCATTGACCCTGTCGACGAGTCTCCACCATTGCTACATCTTCCTCGCAATGGAGGTGTGCTGCACCTGTGATCCGAAAAGCTGTGGCTCTACCCAGATGATTTCCTCCACCATGACCCTGAGCTCCTCCTCTGAAAACCTGGGGTGTCTTTGAGGTGCCATGATTTGGTGTGGGTGATGTGTGAGGTGCTGTCTGTTGTAATGTGTGGGGGGATGTGTTGGTGTGTGTTGTTTGAGGTGCATGGATGTTGTATAAGTGAAGGTGTTGTGTGTCTGTGGATGCTGGTGTTGTGTTTGCTAATCTCTCTCTCTGGCCTTCCAAATTTTACATTGGAAGGGGTTGTGGGTAATGTGGGTGTGTGTTTTATAGTGGTGTGAGTTTGTGGGTGTGGTGTGTGTATGTGTAACGGGTGTGTGTATTTCGAATTGTCCAATGTAGTTGTGTTTTGTAAGTATGTGTGTATTTTGAGCTCGGCTGTGTGTACCGCCAATGGATTACCGCGGTTTAAAGACCGCCCGTTGATTCGTGGGTTGTGATAGTGTGGGCGTATTCCTGTTGGCTTGACGGTGTGGGCTTTGGTATCGCCAGTTTATCACTGACCTTTGGTGCGGGTGTCTGTATTGTGGCGGATTCCGAGATGTGGGTCGTAATACCTGTAGCGGAATTCCGCCGCCGCAACGGTATGTTGGCGGTCTTCAGCATGGCGGAAAGCAGGATTTACCGCCAGGGTCGTAATGAGGGCCAAAGTCTTTTGAGTAAAGGCTGAAATATTGCTCCCTTGAGTGCTTTTGATAAGTTTACAAATGGAAAATTGAGTGACCCAGCGTTTACTTTAATTTGTAACTTGTGATGAATAAAAGAGCCCCTATTGTCAATGGTGACACCAAAGCATTTATCCATGTTTTCATTTCCCACTGGCTTCCCATTTATACCTGAGACTCCTGGTTTTTAGGTCTCTCTTAACAGCGCACATGTGCTGTTGCTGCAAGGGGTACTGTATACAGAAAAGGTCTTGGAGCCCACCCGTTACTTACCATTTTATGGCTTAATTGTCGTTCTTTTTACCTTCCTCCTACTTGCCCACCAAATGCCTTGCGTCACTTCCTTGTATTTCTCCGGATCAGGGACCAATTACTAATTGATTATATTTGATTAGTGACCTTCCTCTGTCCCACTGCTGCCCGAGCTCTGATTCAGGGTACTTTTTCCAAATTTTTTAACCATCCTTTCGACTTTCATGCTACACTTTTTAATTGCTTTTAACTGGTTCGTTTGTTATTGGCCTAGTTTGTTTTGAAATGTGGTGCTTCCTTTTACAGCACCAAAAAAATGGCACATAGTTTTTAAGGCACTCGAATGACTGCATGTGCTTGTAGGCTACGCATCCTGTCTGCACGTTCAAAGTATGTGTCAGTTTAAAGCATACGCTAGTCTGAACCTGGACTTCCATAATCTTTCCAAACAAGCAATACAGTCACATGCTTAAGGCCAGGCTACTAAAAAACATAAACATTATGGACACATCTGTGCCTTTCTTAACACATGGTTAGTGGCTTTTTAAAGTGCCTTAGTTTTGGACAGCACTGCAGTTAATCCATTTCTCTTTAAAAACCTGTACCCTCAGCCTTGTATGTATTCCAACTCTTCTCTGCACATACAAAGTATGTGTGTGTTTAAGGTGCATCGGTATTGTGCAGCACAGCAACTACTCCATTGCTCCTTAAAATCTGTGCCCAAGTCCTCATTATCATATGAATTCGACTCAAAGTGCTTTTAGGTGCCCTATATTCATATGCATTTATGTGCATGAGATGTAGCCTAACAGTTACAGCTACATACTACAATCTATCCCACTCTGATCTACCCCACTCCAATCTAGCCCAGTCCACCCTATTGCACCCTACTCTATCCTGCTCAGCTCCATTCTACCTTATTGCACTCCAATCTACCCTGTCACCCACTCTAATTTACCCCATTTCAATCCACCCCACTCCACTCTAATCTACCTCACTTTACCCAACTCCAGTCTATCCCAGCCTACCCCAATCCACCCCTCTTCTATACACCCCACTCCAGTCTACCCTACTCCAATCTACCCCAATCCAGTCTACCCCAATCTACTCCACTCTAACACATTCACAGTGCTTAGTTTGTAAATAAAAACATGTCAGTACCCAAAGCTCTCCTCCGAAACATGAGGCTGCTGCAATTAAATGTGTGAGCACATTATACAGAGGCAGCATAGTCCTAAAGCCATCTCAGGCCTCTTTAATCCATTTACAGCCAGTCCCTGCCTCTTCAACCCACTCTTGCAGCTTCTGCTTTCTCCCTTTGTAGCGCTTTTCCGTCTTTCTCTTCTTCCATCCCTCTCATATGTCTTCTGCTCGCTGTAAGAGGCTGATACAGAAAAATAAGTGCCAGCCCCCAAAAATAAGTGCTAGCACCCCCAAACGGAAACCACCGGCTGAAATTAAGCACTGCCCACTCCACTCTACCCCAATCTATCCCATCCCAATCTTCCCCATTCCACCCAACCCCACACCACTAACTTTTAGCCATGCTGAACAGCAACCACTCTGGTGTACAAGTTGGCTAAAACGCATTACCAAAGCCAGTAACTCATCCATAGGTCACCCCACGCAACTGTACTCCAATCTACCTCACTCCACTCCAGTCTACCCCACTCCAATCAACCTGATGCAAGTCTACTCCTGTCTACACCATCTACCTCACTCCTCTCCAACCTACCCTTCTCCAATCCAGCCTACCCCACTCCAGTCTACCCGATTGCACTCCAATCCATCCCTACCTACACCACTTCACCACTCCAGTCAACCCCATTCCAATCTATCCACTCCAACCCATCCCACTCAACACCATTCCGTCCCACTCCACACCACACTTCACTCGACTCAGTCAACCCAACTCCACTCTAACCCACTCCAATCTCCCCCACTTCGCTACCCCAAACCACTCTACTCTATCCTACTCATCTCTAATCTCCCCCACTCCACTCTACCCTACACCAATCAACTACAATTTACCCTACTTCAATCGACTCCAATCGACCCCAATCTACCCCACTCCAGTATCCTCCCACTCCAGTCTACCTAAACGTAGCTCACTCCACACTATTAACTTTTAGCCAGGCTGAACACCGGCCACACTGGTGTACAACATGGCTAAGACACATTGCCAAAGCCAATAGCTCTCATACAGGCGAGGCCTATTGGCTTTGCTAATGCTTGTTGATCTTCTCGCAGCTTTGCAGCACTTTGTTTTGTTTTTACACAGTTGATCTCCAGTCTGTTTGCGGTGATAAAAATGTGCAGTCTTTGGAGGCCTATCCTGAGCTTGCTCATTGAAAGAAGGTCATCTGAGTAAAAGAGGTGAGAAATCAACTAACCAGCCAATGCAGGTGGGTGCATGTTTGTTTGATCCAGTTTCCTGAGAGGTCGGCAAAAGTCAAGTTGAAAAGAAGAGGCGCCAAGACTCAGCCCTGCTTCAGGCTGGAGGATGAATGGAATTTCCTGAACAGATTACTACCATAGCCCAGCATCACGCATAGCCATGTTTCTGTGTACAGCATTTGTATTGCGTTTAGTAATTTGGGCAAAATCCTCCATTCAACCAGTTTCTGCCTTAGAATGTTCTTGGCACACTTTTGAATGCAGCTTTAAAATCGACAAAATGTATCTAAAGGGTCATTTTGGCCTTAAAGGGGTTTTCCGTGGACAGGGCAAGCATCATAAGGTTTGACAGCATCCTGGAGCCAGTTTGGAAACCAGTCTTATTCCATGGGATGATTTCCTTATCACTTGCCCATGCTTGTAAATCTTTTAACAGCAGGCTGGCGAAATACTTGGCCTCATTATCCAAGAGAACTATTTGTGGTAATATTGTGAATTACTTTTGTCACCTCTCTTATAGATAGGGTGTATGATTGATCCCCCTACATGACGCTGGAACTGTGTTCGAGCTTAGTGCTGCCTCAAACATGATGCTGACATTCACCTTAGAGAGGGCCTGGGGCAGATCATTTGATCCTGCTGCACGTCAGCCTTCACTTTCCTGATGTCCTTCAGCAACTGTTCTTCAGAGTATGTAAAATGGTTTGGAGGGCGTGGCTACGGGCGTCAAGATGGCGATCGCACTCTAAGAGTGCTCAAGACCCCTCCGTCATCCGCCTCGATATGCCCTGCCCACCCTGCACCCATTTATTTAGTCTTTGCTTAGCCCCCCGCCTGTATGGGGGTCAGCTGAGGCGGCGTGGGGGCCTGGACTTCCTGCAATTCTGCGACGGAGCCTAGGGAGTAGCTCCGTCACATAGAGCCGGCACCAGAGGCCTGCCACTTGGCCCCGTTGAGCGGGGCAGGCCGTTAGTAGTAGCCGTGGCCGCCTCCTGGGGCAGCGTGCTGCGCCTGTGGTGGTGCTCCAGTAGTGAATCGCCGCCAGATCCATGATTCTGGCCGCGTGATTGCGGCGAAGATGACAGGAGGTGCCCTGTCCCTCGCGAGCTGCAGCCTGAAGCCTGCGCTGCGGCCAGCGGTGCAGGGCTGAACCTCAGCGGCAGCGGGAGAGGCCTGGGCGGGCCCCACGCCATGATTGCGGAGAGGCAGGCGCTGCATGGTGCGGCCTGATCCCTGTGGCCGGTGGGGTTGGGGCCTGAAAGGAGTGACGTCCGGCCCCATCGGCTCCCCGGGAGCGTGGGGAGGGCGTAGGCGTACCCGGTCCTGCCGGAGGAAAAGGAGTGGCCTGCGTGGCGTGTCGGCGGAGGATGGTCAATCGAGCCCAAGTCCCCCCCGGGGCCGGTGTACGCCAGACACCCGGGGAGAAGAGACTTGCCCCGGCTACGGAAGGGCATTGCCTAAGCCAGTCTCCCTTGCTCTCCTGAGACTGACCTACACGGACCTCGTGCATTTGGGGAGGTCATGGACGAACGCTTCCTCCCTGGCACTGGGCGTGGGCGCATTGCAGAACTCCGGCTTGATGGAGGGGTCCACCACTCTACACCTACTGCTAACATTCTGTTTTCACAGTTTTGGGAGACAGATGCTTCTGGATTGGAAGTATGGGGTGCGGGGCAGTTGGGGGGACTTGTGGGAATGTTCATTAACAGTTTTTTGAGGTTGAGTTTGTGTTATGCTATCCTGTTCTTGAATAGTTGGTCACTGTTAGAAATGGGGTCTCTAGTTGGCAGTCAGTTTGCACCCTGTCCAAGTAGGGACCCTCACTCTAGTTAGGATAAGGGAGATACCCGCTCAGATAACCCCTGCTCACCCCCTTGGTAGCTTGGCACCAGCAGTCAGGCTTATCTCAGAAGCAATGTGTAAAGCATTTGCACATAACACACAGTAATAAGTGAAAACACTACAAAAGGACACCACACCAGTTTTAGAAAAATAGCCAATATTTATCTATATAACACAAGACCAAATACAATAAGAATCCAACATACAGTAAGAAAAATATGAATTATGCAAGATTTACTCAAAACTACAGTTCCTTGAAGTCGATAGCTCCACCTGGGGCTATCACGGCGTCGTGATCAACAAAACCAATAGTTCAGGCCGGCCGCAGCATTTCGGGCCAGCTACGGTGTCGGGAAGACCCGCAAACAGTACCTTGGATTTGCAGGGCGTCATGATCCTCGCGGTGAGCTCCGGAGGGCGGCGTCACTGACGTCGCGGTGTCGGGTCCGGAGTCGGTGCAGGAGTTGTCGGGCCCTTGAGGTCACACGCGTTGCAGATCGAACTCCAGGCTGATGAAGTCAGGTGCGCTGGCGTGGATGGCGTCGGGGCTGCGGTGCGAAGTGGGACGATGCGACGTGCAGTGCCCACAGGTTACAGTGCAGGCAGCGGCTCGGTGATGGTGTCCAGCGGCGTCGGTGAAACCAGGGCTGCGGTGTGAAGTGGGGTGGTGCGACATGTGGTGTCCACAGGTCACGGTACAGGCAGTGGCGTCGTCGTTGCTGAAGCGCTGTCATTGGCAGACCACGGTGCAGGCAGGATGGCTGGTGACAACACAGGAGTTGATGGTGCTGGCGTCAGGGGACCGGGGCTGCGGTGCGGGACGGGACGGTGCTTCGTGTACTTCACGAGCGGTGTCCACAGGCCACGGTGCAGACAGCGGCGCCGCTGTCAGCAGGAGTGGCGTCGTCGGGGATGCTCAGAGTGCGGTGTGAGCAGGCAATGCCGAAGTGCAGGGCCCACAGGTCACGGTGCGAGCAGCGGCTCAGTGAAGTCGTCCAATGACGGCGTCGGGGAGACCAGGGTTGCGGTGCGAAGCAAGGCAATGTGACTCCGTGTGGCGTTGGCAGGTCACGGTGCAGGCCAGTGGCATCGTTGGTGGCGTTGTAGTGCTTTCTCCTCTTGAACAGCACAAAACACACAGTTCCCAGTGCTGCAGGTCGAGGAAACTGAAGACTTTGGTGTCCCTGAGACTTCCAACAGGAGGCAAGCTCTACTCCAATCCCTTGGAGATTTTTCTCAAGTAGGACACACAGCAAAGTTCACCCTTTGCACTCTTTTCAGGCAGAAGCAGCAACTGCAGGCCAGTCCACAAAGCAACACAGCAAAGGAACAGTACTCCTCCTTCAGCTCTTCTCCTGGGCAGAGGTTCCTCTTGATCCCAGAAAGATTCTAAAAGTCTGGGGTTTTGGGTCTTCTTCTTATACCCTGTTCTGCCTTTAAAGTTGGCAAACTTCAAAGCAAAGTCTCAAGTGTTTGCAAGATCCCTTCTTGTCCAGGCCAGGCCCCAGGCGCATACCAGGGGGTCGGAGACTGCATTGTGTGAGGGCAGGCACAGTCCTTTCAGGTGTGAACGGCCACTCCTCCCTTCCCCTCCAGCACAGATGGCTAGTCAAGATATGCAGGCTACACCCCAGCCCCTTTTGTGTCACTGTCTAGAGGAGAGGTGTGAACAGCCCAACTGTCAAACTGACCCAGACAGGGAATCCACAAACATGCAGAGTCACAGAAGGGTATAAGCAAGAAAATGCCTACTTTCTAAAAGTTGTATTTTCAAACAGACAATTTAAAAACCAACTTCACTAAAAGATGTATTTTTAAATTGTGAGTTCAGAGACCCTAAACTCCACATTTTTATTGACTCTCAAAGGGAATCTGCGCTTTAAGGATATTTAAAGGCAGCCCCCATGTTAACCTATGAGAGAGATAGGCCTTGCACAGTGAAAACCGAATATGGCAGTATTTCACTGTTGGGACATATAAAACACACTAGTATATGTCCTACCTTAAACATACACTACACCCTGCCCCTGGGGCTACCTAGGGCCTAACTTAGGGGTGCCTTACATGTAGTAAAAGGGAAGGTTTAGGCCTGGCAAGTGGGTACACTTGCCAAGTCGAATTGACAGTTTAAAACTGCACACACAGACACTGCAATGGCAGGTCTGAGTCATGTTTACAGGGCTACTAATGTGGGTGGCACAACCAGTGCTGCAGGCCCACTAGTAGCATTTGATTCACAGGCCCTGGGCACCTCTAGGGCACATTACTAGGGACTTATTAGTAAATCAAATATGCCAATTATGGATAAACCAATCCACAGTACAATTTATATGGGGAGCACTTGCACTTTAGCACTGATTAGCAGTGGTAAAGTGCGCAGAGACAATAAACCAGCAAAAACAGAGTCCAAAACCAGGAGGTCAGAAGGTAAAAAGACAGGGGAGACACGCCAAAAACCTGCCAGGTCTAGCACATGTGCCCTCCAGCTGGGAGTAGGGGGAACTACCCAACCCCTGGGGAGTCCTCCTCACTAAGGCGGAAGAACCTGGACAGACCATCAGCGTTGGCGTGTTCTGTGCCAGGGTGGTGTTCCACCGTAAAGTCCATCCCCTGTGGGGAAATGGACCACCTCAACAGTTTGCGGTCTGGCACGCCTCAGTCCAGATCACCTGTCTAGCCTGCTTCTTAGAAGTCAGCTCTGTCAAGGGGGCAACAATGGTGCCATATCCCTTGACAAACCTCCTGTAGTACCCGGTGAGGCCTAAGAAGGCTCTCACCTCTCTCTGGGTCTTGGGGGTGCCCAAGCCCGAATGGCATCAATTTTGAGTTGGAGGGGTGCCACCGGCCACTCCCTACCTGGTGTCCTACGTACACCACTGACCCCTGCCCTATCTGGCCCTTACTGGCCTTGATAGTGAGGCCTGCGGCTGGCAGTGCCTTCAAAACTTCCCAGAGGTGGTGCACTGGTCCTCCCAACTGGAGCTGAAAACAGCAATGTCATCAAGGTAAGCAGCACTGAAGTTTTCAAGCCCTGCCAGGACCTGATTTACCAACCTCTGGAAGGTGGCAGGGGCATTCTTCAACCCGAAGGGCATGACACGGAACTGGAAGTGCCCCTCTGGTGTTGAGAACGCTGACCTTTTCTTGGCCCCTTCAGTTAAGGCAATCTGCCAGTACCCAGACGTTAAATCAAATGTGCTGAGGAACTTGGCTGCCCCCAACCGATCTATGAGCTCATCAGCTCTGGGGATGGGGTGGGCGTCTGTTTTAGTGACGGTATTGAGCCCTCGGTAGTCCACACAGAACCGAAGTTCTGGTGTGGCACCAGGTGCAGCAGGCTTGGGTACCAGAACCACTGGACTGGACCAAGGGCTGCTGGAGCGATCAATCACCCCTAGAGCCAACATCTTGGAAACCTCCTCCTTGATGCTGGCCTTCACTCTGTCAGCTAACCTGTAAACCTTGTTTTTCACAGGCAGGCTTTCCCCAGTGTCAACATCATGCATGCTTACATGGGTGACCCCTGGAGTGAGTGAGAACAGAGTGGCAAAGTGTTCCAGTAACTGGCGACACTCACTCTGCTGTTCTAGAGTCAGAGAAGGGGAGACTACCACGCCTTCTACTGACCCATCCTGCTCCTTGCTAGACAGGAGGTCAGGGAGAGGTTCACTCTCCTCTTCTGTCCCATCATATGTAGCCAGAAGCATGGTTAACTCAGACCTCTCAAAGTGAGGTTTGAGGCGGTTCACATGTAGAACCCTCAAGGGGTTCGTAGGAGTCTGTAAGTCCACCAAGTAGGTGACGTCACTCTTGCGCTCCTTCACCTCAAATGGCCCTGACCACCTGTCTTGTAGAGCACAAGGCTCTACGGGGGCCATGACCCACACTTTTTGGCCAGGCTGAAACTCAACTAGAGTGGTATTCTGGTCGTACCAGCATTTCATGTCCTCCTGGCTTGCCTCAAGGTTCACTTGTGCGAGCTTCCTGAAGTGGGCGGTCTGGTTTTGGAAGGCCAGCATGTAACTAAATACATCCTCGGGTGGCTTCGTAGGAGCTTGCTCCCAGCCCTCTTTCACCAGACTCAGAGGTCCTCTGACCGGGTGCCCATACAACAGTTCAAAGGGGCTAAAGCCAACCCCCTTCTGTGGTACTTCCCGGTAGGCAAAGAGAAGGCATGGTAATAGGACGTCCCACTTACGCCTCATGGAGTCTGACAGACTCCCAATCATGCCTTTCAGGGTTCGGTTGAATCCTTCAACCAACCCATTACTTTGGGGATGGTAAGGGGTGGTGAATTTGTAGTTCACTCCACATTCCTTCCACATGGCTTTTATGTACATGGACATAAAGTTGGTACCCTGGTCAGATACCACCTCCTTGGGGAAACCCACTCGGGTAAAGATCCCCATCAGGGCCCTGGCCACAACAGGCGCTGTCACTGTCCTCAGAGGGATAGCTTCCGGGTACCGGGTGGCATGGTCCACCAAGACCAGGATGAACCTGTTGCCTAGGGCTGTCTTGGGGTCCAGAGGCCCCACTATGTCAATGCCCACCTGCCCAAAAGGGGTGCACACGACAGGAAAGGGTTGGAGGGGGGCCTTACATTACTTTCCACTTTTGCCACTTGCTTGGCAAGTCTGACAGGATCTGCAGAATGCATCAGAAGGTTTTCTCATCTGGGGCCAATGAAAGTGTGTGACAAGCCTGTCAAAGGTCTTGCCTTGCCCCAAATGTCCTGCCAGAGGCACATCATGAGCCAAACCCAGTAGGAAGGCTCTGAAGCACTCGGGTACCACCAGCACACGGGCTGCCCCAGGCTCAGCAACCTTAGGCTCGCTGTACAGTAGATCATTGTCCCAGTATATCAGGTGATCCTTGGGCTCAGCACCAGCTGTCTGGTCTTCGGTCTGCTGCCTAAGACCGATGAGAGTAGGGCACACATTCTGCTCTGTGCAGAACTCCTCCCTAGTGGGACCCCCCTCTTGCTGCCAATGGGTCAGCTCAGGTAGGTCTCCCAGTTCAGCCACTTGTTCCCCTGTAGGTGTCGGGCTTCCCCCTCAAGGTCAGCCTCCTCCCGGACCGTGGGAACTTCCGGGGCAGGTTTCCACACCCCTTGCCCTTTCTCATGGCAGTCACCTGGGCCACTGTTTCAGGCTCCAGGTATGTCTGATCACCCTGATTGGCTGCCATAGACCGAGTGGTCACGCATGCCCACTCTGGCAACACCAACATCCCCAAGTGCGACCTGAGCTCGACCTCCTTCCAGGCGCAAGTCTCCAGGTCATTGCCCAGCAGACAGTCAACTGGCATGGTGGGACTCACAGCTAACCTCAAGGAACCTGAGACCCCTTCCCACTCAAAGGGAACCTGTGCCGCCTTACATTGGCGCTCTGAGCTGTCCACTGCAACTACTTGGTGGAATACACCAGGGACTATGTGCTCTTCAGACACCAGGTGACACCGGACCATGGTCACACTGGCTCCATAATCTCTGAAAGCCTCTACCCTCTGCCCATTAATGGTCACCCACTGCCTGTATTTTTTAGTGTTGTCAGGCATTAGGTTTCTCTGGGCCATCCCACCGTCCCCTAGTGAGACAAGTGTCATTTCTGTGGGATCCCCACACCCCCTGGGACCACCTCCTGCCCAAGCGCTGCACTGGCCAACCCCTTGGTCTGCCCACCGCTGGGTGGTGGTGTCCACTTGGGACACTTGGGATCTCCCTTCATGTGACCCTCCTGGTCACAAGCAAAGCACTTACGGTGCCCTGCCTCTGCAGGCTTTCCTGTAGAAGCCCATGGTTTCTTATCTCCTGGGGGGGTGGGATTTCTTACCCAGGTTACTAGATTGGGGCCCTTTGGTAGACTCCTTTTGTTTACTCTTGTCCCCCCCACTCTGCTGCTGGGAACCCTGCCCAACATTGGCAGAATCTCTCCCATATACCTTTTTGTGGACTCTGGTACTCACCCAGTGGTCTGCCTCCATAGCAAGCTTCCTGGGGTCAGTCAGCCTGCTATCAGTCAAGTGCTGGCGCAGCTCTGCAAAACACAGACTAGACAAATGCTCCTACGCAATTAAGTTGTACAGCCCCTGAAAATCTGTCACATTACTGCCCTTCACCCAACCATCCAGTACTCTCCAAAACGAATCTACACACTCTAACCAGGTCTGGGACTAAGGTGGTCATTACAACATTGGCGGTAAAAGGCGCTTACCGCCATGCAGAAGGCCGCCAACACACTGCTGCGCCCGCGGAATTCCGCCACAGCTATTATGACCCACATTTCGGAATCCGCCCAAAATTCAGACACCCACACAAGTCCGCCACACCAAAGGTCAGTGATAAACTGGCAAAAACAAAACCTCCACGTCACGCCAACAGAAATACGCCCACACTATCACGACACATGAATCCACGCGGCGGTCTTTCAACCGCGGTATTCCATTGGCGGTACACACTGCCGCGCTCAAAATACACACTCTTACAAAACACAACCACATTGGACAATTCAAAATATACACACACCTGATACACATACACACACCACTCCCACACACCCAATACAATATAAAACACACACCCACATCACCCACAAACCCCCACGACAAAAAATTCCAAAAGAAGGCCAGAGAGAGATAGCACCAGCAAGAACAACAGCATCCACAGGCACCATCACCCACAGAACTTCCACGCACCTCACACAACACACCACTACATATCAGCACACTTAACACCACACACTCCACCCCACACATCACCTACACCACCCCATGGCACGGCAAAGACACCCCAGGTTCTCAGAGGAAGAGCTCAGGGTCATGGTGGAAGAAATCGTCCGGGTAGAGCCACAGCTATTCGGAGCACAGGTGCAGCACACCTCAATAGCAAGGAAGATGGAGCTATGGCGAAGAATAGTGGACAGGGTCAACGCAGTGGGACAGCACCCAAGAAATCGGGAGGACATCAGGAAGAGGTGGAACTACCTATGGGGGAAGGTGCGTTCCGTGGTCTCAAGACACCACCAGGCGGTTCAGCGGACTGGCGGCGGACCCCCACCTCCTCACCCACAAATAACAACATGGGAGGAGCAGGTCTTGGCGATTCTGCATCCTGAGGGCCTCGCAGGAGTAGGTGGAGGAATGGACTCTGGTAAGACAAATCTTAATTATTACATCCCCCACCCTACCTGCATGCCATCACATACCCCCACCCTCACCCTCACCCCCAGCACCCCAACTCCTCACATATGTCCCAACATCACAAACCACCCATCCCAACACCAAGCCCTGCATGCAACAACACAGCATGGACACCCATCACTAAAGCATGGCCACTGCACATACCCATACAACCCCCTAAACCATACTCACACAAGGTCCCACACAGGAATGCAAGCACTGGGGTACACGGTCACCCACCCATTGCACACCATGACACACACAGATGTAATAACCATCCTTTAATACCCCGGCAGGACCCCTACCCAACGTCACCGGACAGGAAGGTCCACACATGTCCACACCACCAACAGAAGAGGCCCACAGTGATGACAGCAGCTCTGTCCAACTGGATCTAGATGACCAGCCCGGCCCATCGGGGACATCGGGACAGTCGGTTCCCCTCACACAGTTACAGGCCACCACAGACCTCCCCCAACTCTAGAAACACCAGCACAGCACCCACCCAGCGGGCCCATACCTCCGTCCCCAGGACACGTCAGTCAGCAGTGTGTCGACCACTATAGGGAACCCAGGATAACCCACCACCCCAACAACAACAGGGACCTGGGGGCAGTGGTAGTGGGCACACGGTCCAGGGGACGGAGGCCTAGGAACACAGGGGAACTGGGAGGGCTGCTGTGTGACAGGGTGCGGACAGGCCAAGGGAACCCACGCTCCATGAGGCCCTCTCCTCCATTATGGGAGCATACCACAACTCCCAGGAGACAATGGCAACGGTACTGGCTAAGTTTCAGAAGACCCAGCGCCTGCAGGAGGAACAGTATATGGAACTCAGAACCATCAGCTCCACCCTGGGCACCATCGTAGGGGTGCTGAAGGAAGTACTCTACACCAGGAGGGACACTGTGGCACTACAAGGGGCCCCTGACACTACCATAGACAATGAACTGCCCACCACCTCCGCCGGCGCTAGTGGACAGGACGCCCTGCCACAGGACCACCATACCAGCACCCCACCCCCTGCAGAGGGAGAACCACCCCGCAAACGGTCCCTGAGATCCAGGACAAAGACAGAGCACGATGCCAAGACCCCCGCCAAGAAATGAGACCACCCTGATTGTCATCCTACTGTCCCAGTTTGTCACCCTGTCCATACTTTAACTGCTCCAGCTCCACTTCCTATGCCCATTTGGGCAATGCATCTGTGAGACTAATAGACTGGACTCCGCCATGGACATTCCTCCGCCATCACCCCTCACCATTTCACTACCCCCTCCAATATTGAGCACTTAAATAAACACACTTAAAGCACAAAACAATCTGGAGCCTGTCTGTGATTTCGAAATAGTGTATTAGCAATTACAGTGACAAAATGCTCTTTCAATTGTAATGTAAACATACCTATGTTACACAGCTCTAGTCCATGAGGAATCTAAGCAGATGTCACACAGTGGGACCCACATCTGTGAAATCGTAAGGGAAAGTGACAACTCAGTGACCATACACTGGGTGAAAACGACACACAGTAGAGAGGTAGTAGTGTTAAAGTACATGTAGTAGGCAGGTCTGTACTCTTACCTGTGTCTCACTGGAAATATTGCTGGATCACTGAGTCCCTGTTGTTCATGTCTTCTTCCTCTGCTTCCTCGTCTTCACTGTCCACAGGCTCCACAGCTGCAACAACACCGCCATCTGGACCATCCTCAGCAGAAAAGGCACCTGTCGTCGCAAAGCCAAGTTATGAAGCATACAGCAGGCCACGATGATCTTGTACACCTTCTTTGGTGAGTAGAATAGGGATCCACCTGTCATATGGAGGCACCTGAACCTGGCCTTCAGGAGGCCGAAGGTCCACTCGATCACCCTCCTAGTTCGCCCATGGGCCTCATTGTAGCATTCCTCAGCCCTTGTCCTGGGATTCCTCACTGGGGTCAGTAGCCATGACAGGTTGGGGTAACCAGAGTCACCTGCAAATGGTGAGGGACAACTGTTAGACACGCACTAACCTGTAGGGATATCCCCAGACCCAGACAACCATTCCCACTGACTTGCCTCCAGGTGCTCACCTAATAGCCACACACGGTGCCTCTGGAGTTGACCCATCACATAAGGGATTCTGCTATTCCGCAGGATGTAGGCGTCATGCACTGAGCCAGGGAACTTGGCATTCACATGGGAGATGTACTGGTCTGCCAAACATACCATCTGTACATTCATAGAATGATAACTCTTCCAGTTTCTGTACACCTGTTCACTCCTGTGGGGGGGACCAAAGCCACATGGGTCCCATCAATGGCACCTATGATGTTAGGGATGTGTCCCAGGGCATAGAAATCACCTTTCACTGTAGGCAAATTCTCCACCTGAGGGAAAACGATGTAGCTCCGCATGTGTTTCAGAAGGGCAGACAACACTCTGGACAATACGCTGGAAAATAAAGGCTGGGCCATCCCTGATGCTATGGCCAATGTTGTTTTGAAAGACCCACTTGCAAGGAAATGGAGCACTGACAGCACCTGCACTTGAGGGGGATTCCTGTGGGATGGGGGATTGCTGACATCAGGTCTGGCTCCAACTGGGTACACAGTTCCTGGATTGTGGCATGGTCAAGCCTGTGTGTAATAAACAAATGTCGCTCCTCCATTGTCGACAGGTCCACTAACGGTCGGTAAACCGGAGGATGCTGCCATCCCCTCACATGTCCCAGCGGACGGTGCCTATGAAGGACAACAGCGAGCACAGAGTCAAACAACTCAGAGGTACGTACCCACAGCTTACACAGAACACCAATCATACACAAAAGGTGGCCTGTATGTGTGTTGAGACTAGGCCTAGGTATGTGTGATGCAGTTGGAAATGAAGCCATGCAAGGTCCTGAAATGGCAGCTGCCTGACCTCTAAAGTGGAACAATGGGATGTGAGGTAACTGCGCTGGCGTTGTACACCGTCGCGGTAGGCGGTTGAAGACCGCGGTGTAATGCTGCATTGGTTAACATTGGACCCTATGGGTCCCAGGAGCCAATGACGATGTACGCCGGCGGTGACGGAACGCACCGCCGCGGATGTGACCGCCATTTTCTATCTGTTCAATCACTCGATACCTGATCTTCGACAGGAGAGGACCTACACTGCAAGTGCTGCTGTGACCTCGGTCTGGAAGAGACAATGGCTCGAGTGTCTGGGGAAAGGGCCCCTGCCTTCACATCGGAGGAGTTGGAGAAGCTCGTGGATGGGGTCCTCCCCCAGTATACGCTACTCTACGGTCCTCCAGACAAACAGAAAAGAACACAGGGAGCATGTTGTATGGGCTATGCCTGTGTGGAGAGGGCTGGATGTAAGAAGGAAGGGGGGAGAGTGCGGCGTGCATGAAACAACGGTGAGTGCATGTGCCACATGGCAAGGGTAGGGATGGGGGCCAATCACTTTGACGGTGCAGTTGGTAATAACTTCTCTTTTTCCCCTGTATATTACATGTAGGTCAGCACCCACCAGAGCAAAAATATTTGGCGTGCCATCGCCAAGGACGTCCGGACCCTGGGGGTCTACCACAGACGGAGCACCCACTTCTGGAAAAGATGGGAGGACATTCGCCGCTGGAGCAAGAAGACGGCGGAGGCTCAGCTGGGGATGGCCTCCCATCGTGGGAGGGGTGCCCGTTGCACCATGACCCCCCTGATGTTCAGTATCCTGGCGGTGGCCTACCCGAAGTTCGATGAGCGTTTGAGGGCATCACAGCAGCCACAAGGGGGTGAGTACACTCTCATTCTGCTGACTGCGCACAGTGGAGGGGTCTGGGTGGGGGAGGTGGGCTGTGGGTTTCCCTAGGCCAGGGCGAGTTCCGTAGGCAAGGCCCCTCCGTAAGGCAGGCCATGTGGCACCCCAGCCCACCTCTGTAGAGTGCCAAGTACACCTAGTCATTCCCCTGTGTCAGCTATGTGTGCAGATGTCGTCCATAGCCTTGTAGGCCATTTCCCAGGAATGGAACAGTGGAGCCCAAGAGCGCTGCATAGTGCAGGGGGCTTCTGTGTCTGTCGTGTCTGCCAACGGTAGCGGTATTGCATGCACTCAACATGTCTTTCTCCTGTCTCCCCCCCCTCTCTGTTCTTGTGTGCATTAGCATCATCAGGCGGAGGAGCAGTGGCACCGGAGCATGAGGGAGCTGCATCCCACATGGCCCTGGAGGGCGACACTACGGAGTCTGAATTTACCAGTGGGACGGAGGGCGAGGGGAGCTCCACAGTGGGGACAGGAGCTGACACCAGCGACACGGACTCGTCCTCTGATGGGAGCTCCCTTGTGGTGGCGGCAACATCTGTGCCCCCCGCATCTACAGGTATAGCCGCCACCCCCCTACCAGCACCGCCCTCCCAGCAGCCCCTCAGACTTTGCCTCGTGCCCACTCACCCAGGAGGGTGGGCATCACCAGCGCCCCAGGCACCTCAGGCCCTGCCCCAGTCACCCCTGCTGCCCTCAGTGAGGAGGCCATTGACCTCCTCAGGTCCCTCACTGTTGGGCAGTCTACCATTTTGAATGCCATCCAGGGTGTAGAGAGGCAGTTGCAACAAACCAATGCATTCCTGGAGGGCATTAATTCTGGTCAGACGGCCCTTCAGTGAGCTTTTCAGACTCTGGCCTCAGCACTGATGGCCGCCATTGTCCCCGTCTCTAGCCTCCCCCCTCCAACTTCCTCTACCCCGACCCAATTGCCTGTACCTCAGCCTATCCCAAGCACACCTACAGACCAACATGCACACACCTCAACACCCAAGGGAAGCTCAGGCAAACATAAGCACCACACCTCCCACAGGCACTCACGCAAGCATCACACACATGCAGACACGCCAACATCCACTGCCTCCACTGTGTCCCCCTCCTCCTCGTCTCCCTCCTCCCTCCCAGTCTCGTCTACACTCACACCTGCATGCACTACCTCTACAGCCACTACGTCCCTCTCCAGCACACCCACCACCACACCCCACTCACGTGCAGTCACCACCCCCACTACCATTCACACGTCCCCTGTGTCCTCTCCCAGTGTGTCTGTGACGCCCCCTCCCAAGATACACAAACGCAGGCACTCACCCACCCAACAGTCATCCACCTCACGGCAGCCTCCAGCACATGCGCCTTCACCCAAAGTCACCAAACGTACACCTCCTACAACCACCACCTCTTCCTCCACTCCCAAACCCCCTCCAGCTAACCGTCCCAGTGTGTCCCAAAAACTTTTCCTGTCCAAACTTGACCTCTTTCCCACACCTCCCCCACCCCGTCCGTCTCATAGGTCCCGAACTAGCACCTCAGCCACAACACCTCCGGGACCAGGGGTGCCTGTAGTCACCGGAATCTGGAGTGCACCGGCCACCAGGGCAGCCAGTGTGGCACCGAGCCACAGCACAGACAGTCCCCCACCTGTGAAGCATCAGAAGTTGGCCAGTGCCCGGCGGGAGAGGGGGAAGACTCCAGCCACCAAAGCTGCTCCCAGGGGTACAGGTGGGAGTCTGGAGTCAGTTATGACACCTTCCAAGGTGGGGAAGGGCCACAAGAAACCCGGCAAGTCTGGGAAGAGCAGCACGGCGGAGAAGACCACCATCATCCCCGCTGCCCAGGAGGCCACCGCCAGCACCAGCCCAGCTGTCCAGGAGGCCACCGCAGCACCAGCCCAGCTGCCCAATAGGCCACCGCCAGCACCAGCTCAGCAGGCCAGCACCAGCCCAGCTGCCCAGGAGGCCACCGCCAGCACCAGCCCAGCTACCCAGGAGGCCACCGCCAGCACCAGCCCACCTGGCCAGGAGGCCACCGCCAACATAAGCCCCGCTGGGCCATGAAGGACCGCCAGCAAAAGCTCCGCTGGGCCATGAAGGACAGCCAGCAAAAGCCCCGCTGTGCCATGAAGGACCGCCGGCAAAAGCCCCGCTGGGCCATGAAGGACTGCCAGCAAAAACCCTGCTGGGCCATGAAGGTCCGCCAGCAGCTGAGACCCTGCAATGGAGACCGCCTGCTGAACAGGGCACCACCATCTCAAGCACCGCTAAACAGGGCACCGCCATCTCAAGCACCGCTGAACAGGGCACCGCCGTCTCAAGCACCGCTAGCCCATGAGCGGCAGGGGCACTGACGCAACTGAGTCCGTCACGGGGTAAATGATGCACTCTGGGCACCATGCCCCCTCCAGAACCAGTGGAGAGATCCATCCACTACCTCTGTCCTTAGCAGAATGAAGCACTCTTGGCACCATGTCCCCTCCAGAACTAGTGGAGAGATCCATCCACTACCTCTGTCCTTAGCAGGATGAAGCACTCTGGGCACAAAGCCCCCTCCAGAACCAGTGGAGACTGTCATCCGCTTGTGAGACTGTGGCTTTGCACTCCCCAGGATTGAACAGTGGGCAAGCCACCCACTGTAGAGACTTGAGAGACTGTGGCTTTGCACTCCCCAGGATTGAACAGTGGGCAAACTCCCATTGTAGAGACTTGAGAGACTGTGGCTTAGCACTCCCCAGGATGGAACAGTGGGCATGTGGCCCCCTTGTGGATTTGGCGTCGTGCAGTCAAGCGGCTGAGGTGCCCCCCCCTTTCCCTCCCCCTGAGGTGCCTGTTTAGTTGCTCTCTGATGCCCTTGCAGTGTTCTCTCCATCATGGTCGGGGATCTTGTGTGGGCCTCGCCCTTACCGTGTGGTCCCAGTGTTTCATGGACTTTCTTAGTGCAACACCTGGACTACTATGCTTGGTATATATTATGTACATGGTGTGTATATATATATTTCTGCCTACTTGCTTTTAATATATTACAATGGTTACACTCATTTTCTATTGTCTTTGCATTCTTCTGGGGGGTTTGGGGGATGTAACTGTGATATATTGATATGTATTAGTGTGTGTGTTTTAGTGGGTGAGGGTGGGGGTGTTGCGTGTGTGTGTCCCTGTTTTTTCCCTCCCCTGTGTCGTAGGTGCAGTACTCACCGTGGTCTTCGCCGTCGGCATTCGTGCTCCTGGTAGAGGAGCAGGAAGACTATTGCAGGTAGAATTTGGAGTTCCGGATCCATGGCGTCCTCCTTCCTCGTGAGGTGTGTAGAGGTGAGCGTTTTTCCTTTGGGATTCCTGTTTCCGCCGTGTTTTTATCCGCGGTGAATCTGCCCCGGAAAAGGTGGCGGATTGGCCTGTCATAATAGTGTGGGTGGTACATTGTCTCCCGCCTGTCTGTTGGCAGTGACTGCCAAGCTGTTTGTTTGTACCGCCGTGGCGGTCGGAGTGTTAAAGTGGCTGTCTTTGTTGACGGTTTCCGCCATGGTTGTAATTGCAAATATTTTACCGCCGGCCTGTTGGCGGTATTACTGCCGCTTTAACACCGATCGCCAGGGTTGTAAGACCACGTCAGTTTTCTTACTCTGCCTAAACTGATCCCTGTACTTGTCAGGAGTGAGACCATACCGAGTGAGAAGGGCCTCCTTCATGTCAGCGTAGGTGAGGGTGTACCCCTTACCCAAAGCTAGCAAAGTGTCCCTCCTCTCCTCTGTGAAGTGGTTCCACAATCCTGCTCCCAATTCTTCTCAGGGACCCCATTCATGTGGGTGGACACCTCATATCCCTGAAGCCACCTCTGTATGTCATCCCCCTTCTTGTACTGTCTCCCTACGTTTTTAGGAATGTGCACAATTCTGTCTGACTGCTCTGAGGAATTGCTGCCACAATCCTGGCTGGACCTGCTCCTCACATCCAGCTCTTTTACTTTAAGCTCATGGTCCAAAAGCATCTTTCTTTCCTCCATGGTTCGCTGCTCCCTCTGAGCCTCCATTTTTAATCTCTCCAACTCAGGCTGGTGCCACCTGGCATCTCTCCTGTCATCCAGCTCCCCTTGAGTCAGTCCTTTTGATCCACCACTGCTACTTGGCACAGGGGGTACCTCCCCCCCCGGCAGCTCCTGCACCCTCACTACATCTTCCCTAGAATTTGTGTCAGTAGACTCTCCATTTGGATCCTCAGACTGCCACTGGCAGTTCTGGCTGCTACCCAGGCCCTCTGAGCCTTCTGTAGTTCCTCCTTTTTGGTGAGGCCTCTGATCTGAACTTTGAGGTTTTTACAAACTGCCTTCAGTTCCTTCGTGGAATAGGTTTCCAACCTATCCTCCTCAAAAAACAAATCCTGGGATGCAACTGAATTTGGTCTTGATTGAGACATGATGTCGTTAGGGTTCACCTGAACTCAAGATCAAAAATAGGTCAAAGAGAAAAAAAATCAAAAACAAAAAACTATATGTGGCACGTAATGGTCTGCAATATGGTAGTAGTGTACACCAATCACTGTAGGTCAAGTACAAATGCAAGTCCTATCCTCACCGCTGACAACTAATGTTAGAAATGGGGTCTCTAGTTGGCAGTCGGTTTGCACCCTGTCCAAGCAGGGACCCTCATTCTAGTTAGGATAAGGGAGATACCTGCTCAGATAACCCCTGCTCACCCCCTTTGTAGCTTGGCACGAGCAGTCAGGCTTATCTCAAAAGCAATGTGTAAAGCATTTGCACATAACACACAGTAATAAGTGAAAACACTACAAAAGGACACCACACCAGTTTTAGAAAAATAGCCAAAATATATCTATATAAAACAAGACCAAATACGATAAGAATCCAACATACAGTAAGAAAAATATGAATTATGCAAGATTTACTCAAAACTACAGTTCCTTGAAGTCGATAGCTCCACCTGGGGCTATCACGGTGTCGTGATCAACAAAACCAACAGTTCAGGCCGGCGCAGCCCCGCAAACGTACCTTGGAGTTGCAGGGCATCGTGATCCTCTCGGTGAGCTCCGGAGGGTGGCGTTACTGACGTTGCGGTGTCTGGAACGGAGTCGGTGCAGGAGTCATCGGGCCCTTGAGGTCACACGCGTTGCAGATCGAACTCCAGGCTGATGAAGTCAGGTGCGCCGGCGTGGATGGCGTTGGGGCTGCGGTGCGAAGTGGGACGATGCGACGTGCGGTGCCCACAGGTCACGGTGCAGGCAGCGGCTCGGTGACGGCAGGCAGCAGCTCGGTGGCAGCATCCAGCGGCATCGGTGAAACCAGGGCTGCGGTGTGAAGCGGGGCGGTGTGACATGCGGTGTCCACAGGTCACGGTGCAGGCAGCGGCATCGTCGTTGCTGAAGCGCTGTCGTCGGTAGGCGCAAGCCAGCGGTGCGGGACGGTGCTTCGTGACCCTCACGAGCGGTGTCCACAGACCACGGTGCAGGCAGGGTTCCTGATGACAACACAGGAGTCGATAGTGTTGGCGTCGGTGGACCGGGGCTGCGGCGCAGGACGGGACGGTGCTTCATGTACTTCACGAGCGGTGTCCACAGGCCACGGTGCAGGCAGCGGCGCCGGTGTCAGCAGGAGTGGCGTCGTCGGGGATGCCCAGACTGCAGTGTGACCAGGCGATGCCGGAGTGCAGGGCCCACAGGTCGCGGTGTGAGCAGCGGCTCAGTGAAGTCGTCCAATGACGGCATCGGGGAGACCGGGGTCGTGGTGCGAAGCAGGGCAATGCGACTCCGTGTGGCGTCGGCAGGTCATGGTGCAGGCCAGCGGCGTCGTTGGCGGCCTCGCAGTGCTTTCTCCTCTAGAACAGCACAAAACACACAGTTCCCAGTGCTGCAGGTTGAGGAAACTGAAGTCTTTGGTGTCCCTGAGACTTCCAACCGGAGGCAATCTCTACTCCAAGCCCTTGAAGAATTTTCTCAAGCAGGACACACAGCAAAATTCACCCTTTGCACTCTTTTCAGGCAGCAGCAGCAACTGCAGGCCAGTCCACAAAGCATCTCAGCAAAGGAACAGTACTCCTCCTTCAGCTCTTCTCCTGGGCAGAGGTTCCTCTTGATTCCAGAAAGATTCTAAAAGTCTGGGGTTTTGGGTCTTCTTCTTATACCCTGTTCTGCCTTTGAAGTTGACAAACTTCAAAGCAAAGTCTCAAATGTTTGCAAGATCCTTTCTTGTTCAGGCCAGGCCCCAGACGCATACCAGGGTGTCGGTGACTCCATTGTGTGGGGGCAGGCACAGTCCTTTCAGGTGTGAACGACCACTCCTCCCTTCCCCTCCAGCACAGATGGCTAATCAAGATATGCAGGCTACACCCCAGGCCCCTTTGTGTCACTTTCTAGAGGAGAGGTGTGAACAGCCCAACTGTCAAACTGACCCAGACGGGGAATCCACAAACAGGCAGAGTCACAGAATGGTATAAGCAAGAAAATGTCTACTTTCTAAAAGTGGTATTTTCAAACAGACAATTTAAAAACCAACTTCACTAAAAGATGTATTTTTAAATTGTGAGTTCAGAGACCCTAAACTCCACATTTTTATTGACTCTCAAAGGGAATCTGCGCTTTAAGGATATTTAAAGGCAGCCCCCATGTTAACCTATGAGAGAGATAGGCCTTGCACAGTGAAAACCGGATTTGGCAGTATTTCACTGTTAGGACATATAAAACACACTAGTATATGTCCTACCTTAAACATACACTACACCCCGTCCCTGGGGCTACCTAGGGCCTAACTTAGGGGTGCCTTACATGTAGTAAAGGGGAAGGTTGAGACCTGGCAAGTGGGTACACTTGCCAAGTCGAATTGACAGTTTAAAACTGCACACACAGACAGTGCAATGGCAGGTCTGAGTCATGTTTACAGGGCTACTATTGTGGGTGGCACAACCAGTGCTACAAGCCAACTAGTAGCACTTGATTCACAGGCCCTGGGCACCTCTAGGGCACGTTACTAGGGACTTATTAGTAAATCAATTATGCCAATTATGGATAAACCAATCCACAGTACAATTTATATGGGAGCACTTGCACTTTAGCACTGATTAGCAGTGGTAAAGTGCGCAGAGACAATAAACCAGCAAAAACAGAGTCCAAAACCAGGAGGTCAGAAGGCAAAAAGACAGGGGAGACACGCCAAAAAGCTGCCAGGTCTAACAGTGACAATGGGGAGTTCGGATGGACACACTGCACACAGTACTACTGATTCCTCAGACATGCCAGAGCTGGCCAAGCAGGTCCTCTCCAGGAACGTAAACGGGCTCCTAGATAAAATTAAACGATCTGCGGTCTTTTGTACCATCCGCCGCTTTGCTCCGTCCATAGTCTTACTCCAGGAGATCCATTTACTTGGTACCCGGTGCCCTATGCCCATGAGGGGGGGCTACGACAGGATTTACCATGCAGGATTCTCCCGGGGCTCTAGGGTGTGGCTGTCTTGTTGCACCGTTCCTTACCTATGGTGGCTGCTGCCTCCCGGTGGATCTGCAGGGATGATATGTGGTGATCTCCGGACTGCTTGGGGGGCACCCAATCAATATCATAAGTGTCTATGCTCCTCCGGGAGCGCTGGAGCGATTTCTTGTGGCCCTCAGGGATGTGGTAGCGGGACTTTCCCCGGGTCTAACCAAATGGGGGGGGGGTATTTCAACTCTGTCATGAACCCGGAGATGGACATCACCGGGCCTTTGTCTACGAGTCGAGTTACCAGGGCAAATGGACTGCACCGATGGGTGGAAGGACTCGGTCTCTGCAATGTGTGGCGGGTTTGGCACCCCCAATTGCGACAATATACCCACACGTCGGCGGCGCACCCACACCAGGATAAACCTCTTTCTTGTGCCAGCCCTTGATGTACCTCGAGTCACGGGGGTTGAGATACTCTTCCATGGGGTCTCGGACCATGCCCCACTCCTTATTCGGCTTGGTGATATTGACGCAGTCCGGCGACTGATATGGTGGCTTAATGCCTGGTACCTGCAGGATAGTGATTACGCTCAGGCCCTCTGGGACCAGCTCACTGATTACTTTGCCTTTAATCTTGGATCTGTGCCTTCTCTGGGTACAGTCTGGGCTGCTTGCAAAGCCACCCTTAGAGGGCATGCAAAACATCTCCTTTGTGTGCGGGAGCGCCCGCGTAACCAAAAGGTGTCGGCGCTTGAGGCTAAGGCAGTGCGTCGGGAGAGCCAACTCACTGATTTCACGCATGCATCCATCACAAGGCAGCTCGCCTCAGTTAGGGAAGAGATTAGGCACGCTACTCTTGAGACAGCGAAGCATATGTGGCGAGCATCCGCGGCCCGCGTGCATGGGTGTGGGGACAAAAACGGCAAGCTCTTGCATTGGCTTGCAACTCGACCGATGGCAAGCAGAGTCGTTCCGGTAGTCGTTGACAACTCGGGAGCCATTTCCCGGACGCCGTATGAAATAGCGCAGAGTTTCGCCACCTACTACACAAAACTCGACGAAGAGCGGCCTAGGCCCCAAGTGGAGAGTGAGACCCTCTTGTTGGAGGAGGTGTCCTTTCCAAGGATCACGGTGGGGGAAAGCAAGGACCTAGACAAACCCATTGGCCTTGAGGAAGGTGGGACCGCTATATCGGAGCTGGACGTGGGCAAAACACCAAGCCCCAATGGTTTCCCGGTGGAGTTTTACACCAAGTTTTGTGATATCCTAACTCCCCACCTGCTTACCATGTTCGAGGAGGCTGAAAAGACCAGGGGTTTTCCCCCGGGACTAGACCAGGCCACCATAGTGGAGATTCCTAAGACTAGCCCCCCTCACGGCACTGTTCTGCGTATCGCCCCATCTCGCTTCTGAATACTGAAGTTAAGATACTGTCCACGGTTTTAGCCACTAGGTTGAAGAGAGTGTTGTCCTCGCTGATCCACCCAGACCAGTGTGGCTTTATGCCAGCTAGGAGTACCAGGCATTGTATTAGGCGACTGCACGTGGCACTGGCCAACCGGGCCCTCTTAGCCCCTCCTCTGGCACTCCTCCTATTGGACTTCAAAAAGGCGTTTGACACGGTAGACTGGTCTTACCCTCAGCGGGTGCTTTTAAGCACCAGGCTTGGTCCATGATTCCGAGCACTGTTGGGACTCCTCTACTCTATTCCAACGGCAGGTAAATGGGGTAGTGTCTGACCAGTTTTCCATCCACTGGGAACCCGCCAGGGATGTCCCCTTCCCCCACTCGTTTTTGCATTGGCGATGGAGTTGCTTGAGAAGCTCATAAGGGAGGATCCCCTGATCGACGGCTGGTCATGGCCCACAGGGAGGGAGGACCGCATCGCGTTATATGCAGACAATGTACTCTTGTTTCTGCCCAACCCGGCCAGCAGTGGACCTAGGATGATGCAACTGCTGGGGCTGTTCGCTGAGGCTTCAAGTTTGATAATTAACCCCAGTAAATCTTGTTGGTTCCGCTATGCCCTACCAAGGACTGCTATGATTGGCAATGTGCCATCCCTATCTGACGCTTCCGGTATCTGGGGGTGCATATAGCGCTGCTACCTGAGCTCGCATAGTCACTTAATGTCTCGCCACTTACCCCGAGAGTCAAGGAGGACCTCCAGAGATGGCGGTCTCTGCCCCTCAACATTCTGGGATGGATAGCGCTGTATAAAATGATAGTGCTTCCATGGTTCCTCTGTTTGCTCTAGAACTTCCCCTACCACATCCCTAGGCGATGTTTCAAAGAAATGGAGGCTGGCGCGCGGCAGTTCCTATGGCATAGTTCTCACCCCGGTTGGCGTTTCGCATCTGTCAGGGCGATGTGTATGAGGGTGGTCTGGGGATGTCCAGTCTCTATCTTTACGACCTTGCTATGCATCTACTGGTGAATAATGACTGGTTGGGGGGGTTGGTCGGGTCCTGCATAACAGCTGGAACTCTTGACGATGGGCTTTCCCGGTCTGTTCGGGATGCTGTATGGTGACCCCCTGCCGCGTAGAGTCCCGAAGGTGACGAGGGTGGTGCTGATGGGGTGGAGGGCAGCGTTGAAAGTGACAGGGTGGTGGCGCCGTCTCACTCAACAGACTCCGCTGTGGCAGGGGTCGTGGCTGGGAGAGGTCTCGGCACTGGAGGGGTTCCATAAATAGGACCTCATAGGCATTTCACTGCTAGGTAATATCTGGGTGGGTTCCCACATGCGGTCCTTCCAGGAGCTTCAGCAGCGATTTTCGCTTGCTAGGACCTACTTCCATAAATATCTGCAACTCAGACACGTGTTATGTGCAAATGCTTTACACATTGCTTTTGAGATAAGCCTGTCTGTCACAACAATAACAGATATCCCATCCAACAAAATCTGAATCCCATAGGGTGTAAAGGGATTTAGATTTTGGAGGATAGGGTATCCGCCAAGTACTAAATCAGGCCCTAAATGATTTGCCCAAAGTCACAGTATGTTGAGCCGGCGCCGAGACCCATACCTTATCCCCCAGGAACAACCAGATGAAAATTATACAACAAAAGCAACATGCAAGTTCTTTCGACACACAAGTCACAAATACCTATTTGAGGGCTTTGATATTGAGCAAACATCCTCTGCTGCCTGGGAGAACAAAAAAGAGTTACAGGATGTTGAGCCAGCGCCAAGACTTAAACCAGGTTCCCCAGCTCCAAAGTCTGCATCTTTGGCCATTATGCCATATCTTCTCCCCTGGCTTGCTTGCAGATACCAGATGGCACATAAACATGTGTACATTGCTGACGGTTTTTATTTTGGCAGTAGGAAGCTTGCATCTGAATTCATCCCCTCCTGCACCATGCCTCTTTCTTCTTCTCCCACCCCACCTCTGTCCACCCCACATAATTGCACTCCATGCCACCACACATAATTCAGCCCCCCCATTCCATACCACATAGTTCAACTCCACATAATTCAACATGATACCAGATAGTTAAGTGCCACCCAATTTCACAACACACATCCCCTCCACATAAATTTCCTACACACACATTTCAACATCTCACAATTCCACGCCACATACTTAAACTCCACATAATTTATTTCCACATCATTCCACTCCATGTCACTTCACATAATACCTCTCCACTAAACATATTTCCACTCCAGTCCACATAGTTACACTCCACGCAACACAATTTAACTCCAGACTATTCAGATACACATAATTCCACTCCCCGCCACATAATTCCACTCCACATACATCCACTCAGCTCCAAAACACAAAATTCCACTCCACACAATGCCACACAATTCCACACCACACAACCTAATGCTACACATTTCCACACCACGGAACATAATTATACTCCACATAATACCACTCCACACCACATAATTCAACTCCATATAATTCCACTCCTCTACATACTCCATAATTATACTCCACATAAATGCACTCCATGCCACATAGCAACACCCCACATGAATATACTTTACACCATGCCACATAATTCCACTCAACAACCACACAACTTCATGCCACAGAATTAAACTACATACTATTCCACTCCACGCCACATAATGCCACACCAAACCACATAATTCCACTCCATAACATATAATTCAATTACACACCACATAATTGCACTGCACACCACTTGCATCCAATCCACACAGTTAATCATCATGCCACGTAATTAAACACCGTCCCACATAATTCCACTCCTTGTCACGCCCCAATACATAACACTTCACATAATTACACTCCCACACACAATCCAACTAAACATAATTTCACTACACTAAGTACCACATAATTGCTATCCACATGATTCCACTACACATAACTCTACACAAAGCCACACAATTCAAAGCCACGCAATTCCATGCCACACAATTCTACAAAGAATTCTACTCCAACCCTCATAATTCGACTCCACACAATATAATTCAGTATCATGCCACATAACTCCCCTCCGTGCCACTCCACGCCACACAGTTCCACTACATTTAAATCCACATTATTGCCACAACATTACATTCCACATAACTCCACTCTGCACCATGCACATATTTATACTACACATATTTGAACTCCACACCACATACATCCGCTCCACAACACATAGCTAAAGGACATTGAAAACACCATTAGCTCTCCGATTGCCGAGACCTATTGGGTTTGCCAGTGCTCGTTATATAGGATGACAATGTCTTAGTTTAGTTATTTATTCCATATCATTGGGCTTCATCTTTAGGAGGCCACATTGTTTGTGAAGTTTTCTCCTCAATTACCTAAACCAATCCGTGAACCACAATGTATTGCACTTTCAGCCCATTTCATGATGTTTTTGCTGACCTTTTTTGGGGCACACTGCTAAAAATCTTCTGGCCTACCTTCAGCCAGGAAGTAGCAGTATTTCCTTCTGCCAAATAAAATTACATGCACACGTTTGCGCAAGTAGCTACACTTTCCTTCCAACTCTTCACACAACTTTATTCACCTTAAATCCTCGGTACGTATGGGTGTGGTTCAGCAGGATATTTGTAGTTTGATGCATTGTCTACTCCAAGCGTTACCATTTTCAGAAGGGCGATAGCCTGTTACATGGATGACAACCTGATTGAACAGCGTCGTGCTTGGTAACTTGCAGTCTATTACCATGTTGCATTTTTACGTTATGTGGGTCCATGAGGGCGGGATATCGCCATGGAAGCGTCCCTTTAGTCCCGTTAAGCCTACTTCCCGAAGGACCACAACCATATTACTGCCTAGTTTGTCCCTGCACTTGTACCCGGGGCAAAAGTGATGTAGAATATTTCACATGTGGTCCTGTCCAAAGATGTGTTTATCAATTAATTCCCTTTGCAGAAGGTCCGTGTTAAAATCATCAGTAATTAGCAATCATGCTTTGGAGTAACTGTTTCTTGAAATCTCCCAGAAACCCCGTAATATCCCACATGATGTTTTCTTTTCTCCAAGTTGTGGATTTAAATACATATTTGTTATAATGAGAGGGAATTTATGACTGTTGGCCCACCATCGAGTCCTTTGGGGCCTGCAATCAGTCTGGGGATCCAGGGGGCAGAAAGGCCAGGAGCCAAGCCCAGTCCTCTGCCGAGCCCACTTTTTAGATTCCTTGCTGCCAAATACATTCAATGCTTTATTTGTAGCGAGGCCAGACTTGCTGTGAAGAGTGCTCCTGTTGGGTTATGTAGAATGGAGTAGGGCTTCAACTATTCCTTATTGCCTGTGGGTTTGAGCAGAACCTCCCAGATGCTTTGTGAGCAGTAGGATCCCTTCCTTTTAAACTAGCCAATACAAGGGGAGATACACATTCTCATGGTATACTGTAACCTTGATTCCCCATTCCCCGAGTTTGGCCTTTAGCCCATAGGCTATGTGTGCAATATTACTTGTTGCAAAGGTTATCAGGGTAGGCTTCTGCATTGTGTTCCTCTTGGGGACCAACACTTGATGGACTGCGGATCTTGGGAGTCAATATCCTTCAAGCCTTGTAGGCCTCTACCCACCTTAAAGATATTGCCACCGTTTATTATATTACGTCTATCTCAGCTTTTATGTTCTAGGTGAAAAATTAACTTAGTGGCTTGTGAATGAAGCTCAGTATCTGGGCAGTTTTCACAGTGCAACCGGGTTTTAAATTCCAACCCATTGAACTTCTAATAGATACAGTCTCTGAATAGCTTCCGGGTGTATGTTCGAGTTGTTTATGGATATGCCCTTGAGCATTAGGGCCACCTTAATTGCCAGAGTATTAGGGCCCCAAGTTCCATACTTTCCCGAGTTGTGTATACTTATTACCGATTGAGGGTCCTCGGTTTGATGGCTTGAACCCACACGACTGCTTGTTTGTCTGTTTCCGTCTGATCGTGAGGATTTACTCGAGCGGTTTTTGTGATTGTGTTAATTTTAAGCAGCTCGGAGGTTTCTCAGCCTGAAGTTTTGCAGCAATACATTTCCTTGTCTAGTTTGGCTTCACTTTGTTGATGATAGGAAACACTTCCGATTGTCATTCTTTTTCTTTTTGCCAGGGTAGTTACAATTAGCTCATTTTTTCTTCCCTTACACATTTTCTTGCAATATCTCATTGTTTTCTGGCGGGCTTGCTTTTGACAAGCGACTATCACATTTGCTCTTGTTAGTTATTCACTTTTCTGGTGTTCTTTCGCTACAGATCTGGTTTGACCTAATCGTCTTCGGCCATAGATGAAGGCATAACGTGCGACGAGTTGGTTACTGAAGTGGAGTGGCTTGCCTGGTTTGGTTGCTTTTTGGGTGCTGTGGGTTTTAACTGATTACACCTTGATTCCGTAGCTTCAGGTGCTAGGGTTACCAGGATAGTTGGTGAGGTTGGTGGAGAGACTTGCCTACTGCCATTGTTTCCTCTACATTGATGATGAACGTCCATGATTACTTTATGCAGGCTGTTGCCCTGCTGATTGTGGATGGTGCTGGCTGTGCTGTGAGCACTACTTAGGTCGGGTGGTGTGATATATTTGTTTCTGGCAAAGATGCCCCCAACACAATCTCCTTTGTAGACGATGGTGCCCCACTCCACTACCTTTGTGTTTGCTGAAGGTAACAAATGGCTGAATTTTCTATCTTTTAGTTTAATTATCATATTGTTCTAACCCTGTGATAAAGGGCTCAATTTGTCCACGACAGGAGAGCAGAGGTAGCTGACTCAGTTTGGAGTCATTCCCACCCATCGCCAGGCATAAAAGGTAGCCCCTCCAAGCACCCACTGTAGAACAATGCTAGACCTGAAGAAGAACGAAAGAGCACTAGACCTACAGTCTGTTACTTGAGAGAAGCCCGAAGTACTACACCGTCTCACTCTTTTTTTCAGGACAAAAAAGTGAACTCCAAGGGATCTATGCAGGGCTTCCCAAGTTAACCTACAGTTCAGTCAAAGAAGCCTCATAAACCAACATTGGCCCACAGGTCTGTAAGGCTCCAGCCTCTCCACTGCCTCCCCCTGCAAAGTTGGCATTATCCTCTAAGGCCCACTGGTATCTTAACTACAACATCCTGCCCACTCTGCAGGTCAGTACCCTTTTTCTGAACAAGGAAAGAGTTAAGAGTTTTTGCTCGGCCACAAGATCCTAGAGGCCTCCTCAGTAGTAAAAACCAGCTCATTCTAACTAGCAGTACAGAGCAATCACTCAATAAGGACCTGGCCACATCAATATTGCTTGAGATTTTTCGATCCATCCCAAAGAAAGCACTGTTGTGGTCTATATCGTCTGACGAGCCTTTGTAGCTGTAGAGGGTCCATTCCATTCACAGCTTTATAGACTGTCACCGTTTTTATTGATATGCCCTCATGCAGATCAAAAGCAATCAATATGTGGTCTGACCAACTTAATGGAATCATTTCCTTTAACGTTATCAAGTCTAAAGGGGCAAGGATTAGACCCAGAGCATTCCCTTCTTGGTGTGTGGGACCCTTAATTAATTGATCCAGACCCAGGTTCTTACATGATGTCAAGAGTTCATTACCCTGGGTGGGGGTGTCAGCTTCTGCCCAAATATTAAACTCACCGAATATAAAACAGTTTACAGGGGTTAGTGCTAAATTAGTAATTGTTTCCACAAATTGTTGTAGAAAGGGGCTCAGAGGGACAGATGGACTGTAATAAAGTAAACCCAAGAGGTCTGACCCACTTTTCCCTTTTGAGGAAAAACCCACTAATTTAGCTTTGTGGATTTTATCAACCTGGAAGGCCACTATTTCCCGTTTCTCTCCGAAAATAATTGCCACTCCCCCCCCCCCTCTTTTATCAGCTCGTGGTTGATAAATAACTTTGAAATCTGGAGGGCAAACTATTCCAAGATCTGTCACCAAATCAGCTGGGATCCAGGTTTCTATGATAAAAAATTATATCCCAATTGTTTGTTTCCAAGAGGATATTTAATTTGTGGGCGGGCTTTTCCAATCAGCAGGCATTTAGTAGGCCACATTCTATCCCTTCTCTTCCTGACTCTGTAATGGTCAGCTTCATAACCTTATCTTTCTTACATTCCTCTTCCCTCCCCTCCTCCTTGACCCCTGAGATATCTAGATTAATTGTGTAAGTTCTTCCCTGGGATACACTAACCTTTCTGACTTTAGCCTGTTTTCTGGTGCCAAACCGGCATTCTGGCTGGCCCTGAGCTCAGACGGGCGCAGATGGGCTTACCTTTGGCATGCCACCTGCACAACCGCTGCACGGTCACACCTTCGTCTTCTATCTTAAATAGTCCCTCCTACGTCCCAAGAAAAACAAGACCGCTCACTGCCTAAGTGGTAATGGCGGCTGTCAAGTGGCCTTTTTTGTTAAAAAGAAATCGCAGCACAGTTCAGATTCAATAAAACCCCCAAAGACTGAGTTAGAAACACAACTCCCTCCGTTCCCTGTGCAAGCAAGAAAGATTAGGGTCCGCTATATGGTGGCGTTAGTGGCTATCAATGCACTATAGTGCCATTTTCCATCTTAAATGGTCCCTCCGACGTTCAAAAAAGAACAACCAAACCGTTCACTGCCTAAACGGTAATGTTGGCTGTCAAGTGGCCTTTTTGGTTAAAAAAGAAATCGCAGCACAGTTCAGATTCAATAAAAAAAAATTCCCCGCATTGCCTGTGCAAACAAGCAACATTATGAAGATTATGAAGTAGAACAGACACTTTTAACTAAAAGTATTTATTGCTACAGGGTGAACCTGTTTCTTTGTACGTCTCAAATCATCAAACAAGATATCACAAAACCACCAAGAAGGAATGTTGAAAGCAGCAAGAATAAAATATATTTTTTTAATATGGTCAAAATGTAATCTAAAAGCCTAATACCCAAAACCTACGTTTTATGCACTACCCTAGGGGAACATATAGTCGAGCAACTTGCAGACTAGAGTTTCTTGGGAAGAAGCTGCACACTGCATATCTTGTTGACAGCTTGGGCTGTCAAAAAAGCAGTGGAGGAAATGTTCCCTGCGAAAGGCAAACGCATTGCGGTAGAAGCTCTCCTCAGCTAATCAGCTCTTATCAGCATCAGGCAGGATACATCAGCTTCTCTAAATGCCACCAATGACCAAGATCATCTTTGGATGGTATCTTGCAGGTTAATCTGGGATGAAGGACCTCTATCCCTAAGGGGTTGAGAGGTGGTCCTTAAATAATAAACATTATCAGGGATGAAGACTTTTGACATAATTTTAGGAATGTGGTGTATAGATTATAGGTTCTAGAGAAGGGTTCCTAGACAAATCTTTAAGGAGATGGGAGACGAGGGGATGCCAACTTGAACTGCACCCCTTTGATGGATTATCTAGGGATGTTTTTTTGATGGCCTAGACATACTAATAAGGGAGCACTACTTCCAGACTGAGGGCCTGATTTTGAGTTTGGCGGAGAGATTACTCTGTCACAAACGTTATGGATATCCCTTTTGCCATATTGCAATTTCCATAGGCTATAATGGAATTGTAATACAGTGGACAGGATATCTGTCATGTCTGTGACAGAGTAACCCCCTCCACCAAACTCTAAATCGGGTCCTGAGTATCTCATCAGGAGTTATAGATGGCCCAGTATTAGAACGCCTTGACACGTTCTGTCCCTTTCTCAGTTAAACAAATGATAAGGGTGGATATTATTCATGGTATTATTGTTCATAACAGAATTTGGAAGGACTGTGATCTGAGGTGGATTGAAGGGTCTGATCGGAATGAAGTTGGGCCTTAGAGACTTTTCTTCCGTCTCAGTCGACACTCCGCGGAAACAATACAATTATCAATGACAACCTCTGCCTTTTGTGCGACAAAAGATACAACGCCCATATGAAAGGAGTACCAACTGGCCATAGAGTAATTCACCCAACTATACATACCCTAGCAATGGAAGAAGTCATCACCACCACATGCGTTAAGTAAATAAATCATCACAGAAAAGATCACGTAATGGATCCATTGACATCAAGTTTTAATGACCCATGCATCTCCAGGAATTAAATTAAAACATTAATCCTAATACCCCAAAGCAATATCTCTGGGCAGAAACAGAACACCCATCTTGATTCAGTACATATCTCAACCCAAACAGGAAGCCAACGGATACTGGAGAGCCATAAGCAATCCCAGCTGATTGGCCCTTGCATCCTACCCAATTTAATAAAAGCTACTACTGATCAAAGACCTACCAGCCCAACTGTGGGAAACTCTGTTGTTCCCATGAATTCTCTCAACGCTTTAGAAAACCTAGAGATAAAGCCTTTCTTGCTACCAACAACCAGGTTGTAGACAAACAAAGAAGACACATGCAATTAGAACATGCACTGAAACAGTTAGTCAGCATCCTAAATTAATGCAACATCCCCTTACTTCAGAACCAGTACTAATGTCTAAAAGGACAAGCCTGCATCCTAAATTCCTACAACATCACCTGACCACAGAGCCTGAGGAGTCCATTCTGCGTTTTACTCCCACATATCAATCTAGATATCCTCAATAGAGGCAATATGCTCAAGGTAGTTGGAACACTCCCTGGCCTTCACCTCACATCTTTGAGTAACCTGTGCTGTGTAGGCTTTGTGCAACCAACCACTTCGTAGGGGAAATAATCCACATGGACCTCTTGGTGTGGAAAACAACTCTCACATAAAATTCTGGGCTTTGCCAGTTAACTAGTACTATGGGTCATCGTGGTTATGGATGCTAGAGAGGAGCCTTATCAACCAACTCACTAGAACAATAATCCATATAACTCAGCATCCTTTCATTTACACCAGCTTTTAAAGCCGCTGATGGCCCCTCAAAGGAACTCCCAGATAAAAATGAACTCACCAAAAATAGATTCTAACTGCACCCAGCAAGTAGTTTGAAAGCAAAGCTGCAAGTCTTTCTCCTACATAGGCCACACCACAGCAAACTCAACCAGGCTTTTGACAACTGGGCAAGGTAGCCACAGCATTGCACTGGAGAACACCCAGTTGTCTTTCATAGTACCCAGCCACATCCCCAAGGCATGAGGCTAACCTGAAAGAGCTAAACTTCTTCTGAATCCTAAGCTGGGATGTCGCAGGCCTTGGAAAAAGCTAGAGCACAAGGATTGGACAGATTTTATACAACAGCAGGACACTTGCTATTTCCAGGAAACATGGGTAACAAAGTCCATTGACCATGATGCCTTCACTTCCTACACCACTCCAGGTCTGAAACAACCAAAGGAAGACCTAAAGGCAGCCTTATTATTTGGGGTATCCAATGATTTCTCAATTAGCACAGCAATTACTTTCCCACAACAACATCCAACACCTAAAGCTAAGTAAACTAAACTGGATGGTGGACGTCGTGAACATATCTCCCACCAGGTAATATGCAGGAAACCGTTTCAATCTTTACTTCCCTCAAGTCAGTGCTTAATTGTTGTAATTGTTGTGGGGGCACCCAAACTCATTTTTGCTGGCGGGCATTTGCATCAAACATTTACGAGAACTAGAAAGGGAAAAACAAACAAAGGGGAAAGACTGAGGAAAAGGAAGACGGATAAACTGTCACAAAGAGAGAAAGCAAGAGCCTGCAAGACTGAAATAAACAGACAGGCAGTGTCTGAAAGATGGTTAAAGAGGCATGAGTTGGATTTAGGACTGCACAGTCGTGGTATTCTGTGCACCGACTTCAATTTGTGTACTCCTGAGCAGAACTTTGGGCACTGGCACTCAATCGTTTACAAATTAAGCAGTGCCCTGTGTGCATTCTTGGCAACATACGGCATGAATTTAAAACAAATCACCAAGGTTTATCAACACTCAAGGGGCCCGAAAGGAACTGTCCTGACATATATTATTATCCTAACTTGTGGAGACCATAACACCAAACCATGACACCAAACTTCAGCAGATGCTACTCAAGCAGTACTGGATGAAGATCAGGAGTGACACATTATGCCACCAACCTACACTTCCTGCACCACAAGCTAAAAAGGGGAACTGCTGAGCACTTTATTAGTATCCACAGCACTGTGCCCAATAAATGGACGCTCACCATCTGACTCCCAGGACCAATGCTCCTCTAGAGCAGGAACATCTAATTTCTTCCTTATTAAGTACCACAAGTCATCAAGGGGTCACAATGTTTCATAACTTTGATTGCATTTTGCCTGCAACAGCCAACCTAGGGCTCAACACAACTTATGGCCGCAACAACACACTCAAATCTTACAATTTTGAGTGGTTTTAAGAAGAATGCTAGAAGCAAGAAAGAGCCTTTTTAAGTTTAAGCTCCTTTAAGAACAGATAGACCAGCACAGAGAGTAAAACACACCTCTTGCAACTAAAACAGAATTACAAATGCTTAATCAAGCTCAGGAAAAGCTTTGGTTCTTTGGTTCATCCAAGAACATTCCTCCGTCACTCACAACGAATGCTGGGCCCGCTGAGCCTGGGCAACAAGTATTTGACTAGCTGGAGGTCTAGGAGGTGATCCAGAGCCAAATATCAATGAAAGCATCTGGTACTGAGAAAGTGCCCTCAGGTGTGTATCGGATTAACTACGTCCAGTTGTGTCCTGTCTAAACATCTGTATTTAACTCCATATGGCTTCACAAGGAAGTACCTTCTTAATCGAGGTCCACTCCTATTATTCCCAACCACAAGAAAGGGCCAAGAAACGACCCCACCAATCTCTCTTCAGGACGGAGTGAGCAAGTTACTGCTTTTGCAGCTGGAAAGGTGAATGGACGCAGGGCAGATCATCATGCATCTTCAGGCATGTTTCCCCATGGGGCAAGTTATCATTGGCAAAGTCATACATACGGGTGTACTTCAACTGCTGCAAATATGTCTAGTTAAAAAAACACGCCTGAGCATGATTGTCTTTGATTTATAAACTGCTTTTAACTGGGTGGACAGAATAAGCCTACGGAAAACACTTAAGGAATATGCTCTACCCGAGAAACTTACACACTTCCTTTTCAAACTACACAACATCAATACAGAGAGTGTAAAGTATGACCACAAAGTGGAATGAACAAAGGCTTTTGAAATCCGTACAGAAGTCAGAAAAGGATGCATTTTCACGTCTGCATTATTCAGCTTATAACTAAATGACATGGACAATTTTCTCTCCCCACTAAACCTAGACATCCCTAAGCTCGGAGAGGATCCAATTCCAGTCGTCTTATTTGCAGACGATGCTGTACTGAAGGCTTTCACTGAAACTGCCATGCACCACCACCTAAAACGCTTTGAGACGTCCTATGAACTCAAAAAATTGACAAATAGCATTCGAAAAACAAAAGTCATGATTCTCAAGTCAAGGTCCAAACTAAATGCATTATTCATAGTTCACAGTAAGGCTATTGAGAGAGTTAATTTGTATTACTACCTGGGAATACGCCTCGACACAAAGTTCAATTGGGCAGCAAAACCTGCCAAAAGCAACGCTTCATAAAGTCAACAAGCTGTTATACGCTTCTCAAATAAATGTGTAGGCACAATTGTAGGGCCAGCTATCACTGCCTTGAAACGAAAGGTAAAATAAGCTCCTATGGAACTGAGATAAGTGGCCACAAAAGCACATCAACCTTACAACTCACTGAAAACTATTTAGTTCGCCAGGATATGTTCAAAAGCTGTGCAAAAACAAGCTACCGCATAATCTCTATACAAACCATCTGCCAACTTCAAATCATGTCTTTCAGCTGGGTTCCACACTCATGCCTAGCAGCACTGTACATCTGGAACATTTCGCACATTCCCTTTATATAATATCACACCTTTTCTTTTATTCCATATTGTATTTTGTATTATCCAGATCAAGGGGGTTATTCCAACTTTGGAGGAGTGTTAATCCGTCCCAAAAGTGACGGTAAAGTGACGGATATACCACCAGCTGTATTACGAGTTCCATAGGATATAATGGACTCGTAATACGGCTGGTGGTAAATCCATCACTTTTCCGTCACTTTTGGGACGGATTAACACCTCCTCCAAAGTTGGAATAACCCCCCAAATGTTCTATTTGAAACGAACCTTCATTTTTATTGTAAAATTTGTGTGGTTTCTCTTGTAAAGCTAACATCAAAAAAAGCAATTGAAGAAAAATATTGACCCCAGAGGGTCAGATGGCTGGCCTCCTCTTTGCCTTCATGGTGACAAAAAAACTACAAGAGACCTTTTCCTGCAACTTTCAGCCTAGCAGTACCGGCTGAACCTGAGACGACCCTGTTGGTGAATTGAGTCCTGATCCCCAAGTGATGCTCCTGATGTCTTGGAACTCTTTGTTGTGTCTAGCTGGAGTTATCCTACTGCCCCTGAAAACCTGGCTTTCAAATTGTTTGGGACTTGAAGACATTGGGAGGACCAAGACCAATTAGCCAAGGTGATGCACTCAAGATGCGTTCGTGAGGCTGAAAGAAGTTTCTCCTATTCTGAGCTCTTCCACAGCAACAAATCTGATTCATTAGGACCTTTGTGAAAAGATATTCGACCTCATGGAGACCTAGACCATCGTGTTTGCACCGTTGCCCCACTGAAGGATACCGAGCTCAGAAAAAGAGACTTAGGGTCTGTTTTAAATGTCGGCGAGGCATGCGTGGCAACAGAGTAAGGGATGTTGGAGTTTTGGCTGTATATCTGCCCACACCATACCGCTGATTTTAAGTGCCCATCACCGCCAGAAAAAATTTGGTGATAAGGAGAATTAAAAAGTGCTTAACGCCCCCCTTCTCAGGGAAGAAAACGCCCAGGCTTGGGGGGCATGTTATTTGGGATTTTCCCACTTTGGGATTTTATTTGAAAATAAATAAAAGTTTTAAGATTGGTGAATGGCTCCATCATGTTGAAAGAGCCATTTGCCAGGCTTTAAATGCATTCACAAGAACTGCTATGCACACCCTCTACGCCGGGGTCACCAAGCAACTCACTAAAGACTACAGACCATCCAGAACTGAGCATCAACACTCATCCCCCACCTCCCTCACAGAACGCACATTTGCACCACACCTCAGGGAACGTCACTGGCTTCCATGACACAAAAGTGCTGAATTCAAACTGTTTAAGCACACATTCAAGGCACTACACAACTTAGCCCCAGGGCGTAACAGCTCCTGCGGTGTGGGGACACTCTGGCTTACCCATACTGGAGTAGCCCCTCCCCCCAGCAACTACTAATGTGAATGTGAGGCACCCCTTCAGCATATCTTGCAGGGCTTTCCCGCGCATGTTTTGTTACGCTACTAACACAGCCCCCACCTATCTGAACAGTTTCATCTCTTTCCACCAAACGTCTAGTCTCCTCTGCTCTACAGGACTCCTACTTGCCAACATCCCATGCATACACAGAACCGGATCAGGAGGACATGCGTTCTCTTGCATAACTCCTAAAGCATGTAACGACCTCCCTCTCCTAATCAGAGTCTCCTCCTTTCACCTTGAATTCCGCAAGAAGCTAAAGACCTGCCTTTTCAATTAACCAACCTACCGTAGGTAGGGCTAGGCAAACACACCTGCTCAATGCGAGTATACCCTCACGGGTGACAGTGTTCTTCACAGATACACATAACATAATGTGAAGGTGTTTTCTGCCAGTGCTAGAAATGCCTGCTGAGCCTGCAGGCATTTCTAAATGTGGCAGGCAGGAACCCTGTCAGGGCAACAGAGTGATTTACTCCGTCGCTCTTATGGATTTAACTCCATTCTCCAAAATATAAATTAGGCCCTAAGTCCGAAAATAGAAATCTTGATTGGGCGAAGGCGCCAAAGGTGTCCAACCAATATGAGGACTTCCTTGGGTGCTAACTTACGTTCCAGCACAAGCAAGGGACCAAGCTTCTGGCATGCAGCACAGTCACAATCCGATAAACCTTGCAACAAGGTTGCAGCACTTGTCATAAGAATTTATGACTTGATCTGTCATGTGCACTCAGATACACAGGTTACTACAACGCATTTTGATAGTAGGTACATTATTTAATCATTATTACCATTCTCTACTAGCAAACTGTTAACCTCTTAGTGTGTAAGCTGTACATGGTTGGAAAAAGTGTGGGCTTTTAGTGTGGTCTGTGTAGTAAGCACTTTGGTGTTATGTGTGATAACCAGAGGTGGCTTTTATTGTCGACTGTAGCTGAGATTGAGCATGGAGTGGAGTGAAAAGGATTGAGAGATAGTCATTTATGCTTATACATACAATGTTTGATGGCTGTTTGTTGGTCTTTTTGGTTGTCATGCATGATAACCAAAGAAGTGCTCTTAGTAGCAATTTTGTAGCACAGTTTAAGCATCCAGTAGAGCAAATGGGAGTGAGAGATAGTTTTTCATTTACTGATGCCCCATCGTTGTGTTGGTGATCAGTTTTACTTAATGGGGTGGATAGGGTTGGGAGGCATCTGTTGAGGAACGGCTGCATTGACAATCGTTCTAACCACTTAAAATGTTTCCAGCATCTCAAATACTCTTAAGTAGTAGATGCATTTTGTAGCAACTGATACTAATTGACTCAGAGGCTTATGCCAAAAGTGGACTTTAACACAAAACAAAATAATTGCCAGATAGATATTCTTCAAACAATAAGCCACTTTCTTCCATTTAGCATGTATTTGATCTTTGATTGAGTTCAGAACAAATTAGCATTGCCTGCCCTCTCACACTTTCATTTCTTCATATTTAGCCTGATCCGCATTGCACCTGCCACTTTTGATGCATCTGATATATTGTTAATGTTCCCATGCAGCATTCTTGCCTCTACTCACAAATACAAAGTACACTTGGCTTTCTTGGTGATAACCAACGGGAAGCAACCACCTAGAGGATCTATGCTGAACGAAATAATATTTATTTAGAAAGATGAACAAATGCTTCATAAATAAAGTTTTAACAAAAATTTACTGTGTTAGCCCTCACCTACAAAAAGCTTTCAACTATCTATTGTCAAATGACATTGTTGAGAATAACAAAATCTACAGCGGGCTTTGGTCCATTGTATTGCTTACCATTGGTTGGCTTTCTTGTCAGTCTCACTTGTTTGATTTTTATTTGATGACTTTCCTTTCTCTTTGTGTGTTTGTTTCTCACATGAAGCTTAGATGCTCCATCATACTTTTGGTCTTTTGGTCTATATTGCTTACATTCAAGGAACTACTTTGAAGGTCTGGTGTTAGCCAAGACTGTTTGATTTTAGTAAAATTATGTAAACTACTAGAGGTCTGTGAACCAGCAAGCTAACAATGAGAGTCAAGACAGAGTTGAGTCAAGGTTCTGGCACAGTTCTAAAAGTCCATGCATGGCTGCACCACGACCATTCTTGGCATGTCAATTGTACAGCAAACATTAGGAAAAATATGATAGTCTCTTCAGAATTCAAAAAGTACAATTCTTTAACATGGAGAAATATTTCACCTTAGTAAAGCCAGATAATATCACTACGTGGAGATACATTTATCAAAATTAATAGTTTTTTAAATATGAACCGAGAAACATTTATGCCACACCCCTGCCTTGACAGCGCTATTATTGAATTAAGAGTCAAGCCACCTGTCACGTGCACCCTAAATGTGAGCTGGATTCTCAAAGTTATAGTATGTGAAATCAAACACAAGAGAGGTTTTTGTTCCGCAAATTATATTTTTGTATTACAAGGTGTTCTCACATAAAATTATGAAGAAAAAGAGGCAGAGTGTAATAAAATATATGCCAAAGACCAAACAAATTGGTCAAGCAGAAAACCTGAATTGATTCCCATGTTTCTGGTTTCACATTATGTAATTCAGCCCCTTGGCGGGTGTTCTGCTCTACCTCAGACTAAGAGGAGACAAAAGGAAAGGAATGCCAAGAATGCAGCACTCCTAGTCTAAGTACTGAATTTATTAAGGCACTTCTAATATTTCATGCACAAAGAAAATAACATGGGCTTTTATTTCAAAGGCAGTAACACAAATGCAATTCTGAAAATAATCACAGCAGTGAAATAATAATGATCACAGAACTTAACAATGGTTAATATATATATATATATATATATATATATATATATATATATATATATATATATATACTACGTATTCATGCGTGCACTACGCAAAGCTAAAAATAAGAATTAAAAATGCATCACCATGAGGCTTGACCCCAACATTATCTCTTTGTCTGCCAGCTTCAAGTCGTGGAACCCGGATGACCAGAAAGAGAGAGAATTACCCACAATGGGATTCTGAGCAAGGCATCCCTGCTTAAATGAGTTCCTTCTAGTTCCATCCGTTAAGCTTCCTCTCCTTATATCCTTTAAACAAATGAGAGGAGAATTCTAGAAACTCCCCCTCCCATACAGTAAGTTGTTCAAACGCTGGCCGCACCAGGTCAGTTTTGAAAAGGAACATGCTAGAGACTGGCCAACTCTCACAGTGTTTTTCCAAGACCGAGCTGTTCCCTGCCTTACCATAGACATTCTCAGCCTGGTACATTTATCATTGATACTCCCCCATGTTATGTGCCCATCCTCGGTGAGAAAGAGCGAAAACACGTTGTGCAAACTGAGCGTGGAAAAATACCTGCACGACCAATGTGACGGGGTGTATAAAGCTAAACTAAGCTAAGCATAAAATGGAGTCAGTGGTCAAGATGGAGCTGGTGATTAAATACATATAGCATTACAAGGGATTAAGTTAATGTTATGCCTTTAATTCTAGGCACATAAGCTTACAGCATGTGTGGCAGGGACAGGATCCATATGGTAGCTCAGCTTTTTTTAGATGCCAGGGTCCAAGAGCACCCTGAGCTGGGCCAGAGCCAGGCATTAGGTTCGATCCTGCATTGGCTCACCCACCTCTATAATATACTTACCTTTAGGAGCTCTCAGTCAGCCCCTTTTATCCATTGGTCTGGTGTTGTATCATTCACATTTTAATTCCGCCCACTACAGTATACAGCATGAGGCAATCGAAAGCCCACTTCAACCACTGGTTAGCTTCACTCTGAGTGATGCCATTCTGCTTTTCCACGGAGAGCACTTATGCAACCATAGTAGTTCCCTTCAGTACAAGGCACTACCATAGCAACGTGTGCTTTCTGAGACAAAGAACTATATTTTTACTATTTTTTTTCTAGAATTGGTGAAGGCCCCACAACGTGCACAACAATGTTTTATAACAGCCATGATAAAACAAAACAAGGATTGATAAAAGTTGAAGGCTGGCACCCAGCACAGACCGATTGGCTTTGCCACTGCTTGTTTCCTTAGGTCACAGCCTACCACACAGCACAGCTGTCTGGTTTGCTAAAGACATCTTGGGGACTTTCAAAAAGTAGACCTAGGAAAGCAGTGCACCTGTTGATTACCATTGGCTTTGTGGTTTGTAACTCACATTTTAGGACTTTCTATTTGCTGACTTTATTTGCTTTAGGCTGTTCAGGTTCAGTTCGTCCCTCCTGTTGCCTAAATTGTGTTTACTATATTCTTCCATGAGGTCCCTTTCTGTAAACAGGCCTTTAACTCGACTTCTTATCTTGTCACATTCGCTGTGCATTTAAAGGCCAAGGTCAAATGTCAGGCGCTGTCTTCCAAGAGAACTTGTTTACTTTTCTTTCTCTGACTTTAAAGTGGGTACTGTGGGTAGGAAAGAGATGTCTTTTAGCACACGGCAAAATTTATATGAACTGAGGGCCAGATGTATCATCTGATTTTGCACTCGCAAACAGCTAAATCGGCCGTTTGCGAGTGCAAAATCGGGGTCTGCAATGCATCAACTGCATTCGCAGACCAACAATTGCGATTTTCTGCATTGCGACCTGGCGATTCGCAAAATCCAGGTCGCAAAGCAATTCTGCAAAAAATCGCAAATTGCGATTTTTCGCAGAATGGTATTTTGCACTTGCAAAATAGCATGACCTGCAACCAGGTGGTAACCTGGTGCAAAATTTAAAAATGCAGTACAACTGCATTTTTAAATTAGATATGTAAAGCACACATGCCCTTTTGGCATGTGTGTACTTTACATGTGCAAAAATAAAAAAATGGGGTGCAGGAGAGGGGGCCTTAGGCCCCCAGCACCCTGGCCCTTTGGTTTTCCCAAATTGCGATTTCTGAAACAGAAATCGCAATTTGGGAAAAGCAAAAAATTTGCCATAGCTGCGAATGGGGCCAGTATCGCAATTTGCGATTCGGTAATTGCATTTGCGATTTTTAAGAAATCGCAATTACCGAATCGCAAATGTGATACAAGGCCCTTTGCGAGTCGGTAATTGCAATTTCTTAAAAATCGCAATTACCGAATCGCAATGGGCCAGATTCATACATCTGGCCCTTAATTTCAGAATATTTCAGAATTAGTAACAAAAATGAAGCACAGTTTTTGTTATTTCTGAAGTGTGTTGGAAACAAATACTTTAGTACAACCAAAATAAACACATTTTTGTTTGTGCACTGTATAGTTTTATTAGTACAAATGTATGTCTGTGCAAAAGTAATGGTCATTTAATTAAAAATGTGTTGTCTGTAATGGCAGTGCCCTACCATACCGTGCATACTCCACTTTATGCCACTCCACTCTACTCTGCATTACTCCACATCACTGCACTCTACTCTGCACTGCTCCACTTTACACCACTCTGTGCTACTGCTGTCTACGCCACTGCACTCTATGCCACTTCACGCTATGCTTCTCTACCTTGTACCACTCCACTCTATGCCAATGCACTTGTGGCCACTCTACACCACTGCACTCTCAGCCACTGCACTCTACACGATTACAGTCTAGGCCACACCAATCTACTCTGCACAACTGCACTCTACACCACTGTACTCAACGCACCTCTGCAAAACCGGACTCCAGGCCACTGCACTCTAGGCCACTACACTCTATGCCAATACACTCTGCAAAACTGCACTCCAGGCCACTACCCTCTGTCACTGCACTCTATGCAACTGCACTCTACTTTGCATCACTGTACCCTAAGCCACTGCTCTCTACGCCACTCTACTTCACTGAACTCTGACACTCTACTCAGCAACAGTGCATTCTCCATCACTCTACTCTGTACTACTCCACTTTACGCTACTCCACACCACTGCACTCTATGCCGCCATACTCTACTATGCACCACTATGCTTCTCTACTGTGCACCACTATACTCCACTGCACTATGTGACACTCAACTCTACAATGCATTCTATGTCACTCAACTCTATTCTGCTCCACTGCCCCCTGCATCACTCAACTCTACACCACTCCACTCTGCACCACTTTACACCACTGCACTCTACACCAATCTACTCTACTCTACTATACACCACTCTGCTCTGTGCTACTCTATGCCACTCTACTCTATGCCACTGCACTCTATGCCACCTAACTGTATGACACTGCCCTCTGCGCCACTGTTCTGTGTGCTACTCTGCTCCACTGCACTCTACTATGCACCACTCTAAGCCACTGCATTCTACAATGGTGCATTGTATGCTGTGGGAATCAATGCCACTACACTCTCCGCAACTATACTCTGCAACACTCTATGCCAATTCACTCTACATCAGTTCACTGTATGCCACTCTACTCAACTCCACACTATGCGACTCTAATTCACAACACTCTCTGCTACTCCACTCTACAACACCCTACTCCACTCTTTGCCATTCCACTATACGACACTCCATGCCACTAACTTTTTTGCCATGCTGAACAGCAGCCACGCTGGTGTACAACATGGCTAAAACACATTGACAAAGCCAATATCTATTGGCTTTGCCAATGCTTTTTTTTTTTGCACTTTGTTAGAGTGCGAGATTTTCTTACTGTCTCTGACTAAAATTCCCTTCTCTTTTCGATATTAATCCTCTCTCCTAGCTCGTTTGTAGCTTTTCCTGCCCCCTCTGACTGTTACTGCACACCTCTCACATTCTCTGTGTTGACCCTCACCCCTTCGCCTTCTAAGTTTCTTGCTTCATTTATGTTTCTTAATTGTAAACCCTTCACCCACCAAGTCTAAGGTCCCGCTCCTGCCTCCGCTCTCTCCACTACCCTACCCATTACCTTCTCCCACTCAATCTCTCTGTCTCATTTTACAAAACAAAAAAAAGCTTTTTAAGGGGGGGAAACAGCAGTAGATTGTTGCTTATCATGTATTTTTTTACAGTTACAAGAAGAGCATCTCACATTTTAGAACAGTGAACAAAAGCAAAAAACTAATTGGGCAGCGGGTAATGTCACATGTGAGGTGATGGTTGCACGCTTATGCGTGGTGATGCAGGGGTCGCTGAGCATCATAACGCAAAGGGGCACATGAGTGATGATACATGTGTGAATATGCATTTTCTCCTTTTTTTGCTTTTTTTGTCAATGCTGTTTGGCATCAACAACAGCAGCATCTGCAGAAAAAAAGCATGGAGAAAGACCATAGATCTGCAAAGCACAACTTATTGGCTTTGCCAATCATTGCCTACCAAAAAAAAACAGCAGTGTTTGAAATTCTTACATATGTCATTAACAAGCTTGACTGGCCATGGCATGAAATTACTTTAACAAAATATAACTTTACTTTTTGAAAGTGCTATACTATCTAGAGTAACCCTTTAAAGCCAATGCACTTAGCTTGATTTTATAGCAGTTTCCTAATTACTATCATACACAGGTGCCATAATGAAAAAAATATATTTATAGTATTTATGGTGACAAAGGGATAGAACCTAGGAGAGACAGAAGAGTCGGAACGGTAATGCTCTGGCTGCCTCGTTCCTTTAGCCAGAAGAGCAAGCAGGAAATCAGTGTAGTCCTATTGTAAGGAATTGCATCTTTTGTATGTTCACCTCTACTTTTGGGGCTGATGATGCTGGTTTTTCGTCTTTGAGAGTGCACAGAGACCTGCTAACCAGACTTCAGTTCCAGAGTTTTAACCTTATACAAAAGTATGTTTAATTGGCTATCCCCAACTGACAAGAACCGCCTTACTTAAGTCCCTAGTATATGGTACCCAGGACAGGTAAGGCATAGTGCCTGCACAGGACTTCAGCACTGTTTGTGCCATCCTGCGTTTGCAAAACGTGAAACACACTTCAGCCTGCCACTGTTGACTGAAAGGGGAATGTGCCACACTGCTAACTCAACTTTGTCATTACTCCTAATGGCAAAGGGACCACTTCCCTTAAGTGTATATGTCTGACTCCCCTAAAGCAGGCTGACCAAGCCCTATGGCAGGGAGCTATATATTCTTAAGTTAGACATATGTTTTTATATGTCTTTGCAAGAACACTTCCAAACTTTATTTTTGCTGGGGAAACTTCAGGAGCCCCATTGGCTAAAACAGGGTTAAACAATTTACATTTAAATACATCTAACTTCTGAATGGTACCACCTAACCAGATCAAGTAAGATATCAAATTAATGGGAAAATTAAACCCGATCTGAAGGTCAGATTGTATATGTAACTATTAATTTTAAGCAATTTTTAAAAAGTTGCTACCCTGTGCTCCAGCTAGTACAGTGGCTTCACAAAGGCCATTCACACAAAGACGGGTGTCTGACCAACTCGGGAGACTTGTGAATGACTCCCATGCCTGGAAACAAAAGCATCAGCAAAGGAACGAGGTGTGGTCTCCATCCCCCACTGCTTGTAACAACACTCCTGAGCAGGTTGCCTTTTGTTCCTGCAGGGTGCCTTTTGTTCCTGAGACAGGTCCAAGAGGCGTAAACCGGTGCTAGAACCGGTCTTCCCGTAGGCGTGTAACCCACTGGTAGCCACTTCCCAAAGGTGGGCTAACTTGCTCCTCATGACCAAGGAAGGGTTGTGCCATTTTGGAAGGGGCAAGAATGGGGCACTCTGAGAAAGCCAGATGCCACACATCACAGGAACTGCATCACTACAGAGGAGGAGACCCAGTAGCCCATTGGCTAGTGACCGCGTGGTCCCCTCAGCTTATGTTTCTGGGATAAAATGTGTACCGCTGGCACCTTTACCCTTAGTTCATGTTTGGAGAAGAGAGGACCAAAGAAGGATTGTCCTGCTTGCCTGTGATTGCACAAAGAAAGGCTGCACCGCTGAGAGGACTGCACCTGCTGCACTTTAGGGCTAGTGAACTGGGGCCCTGCCTGTGGCTCCTGACAGCGGGAAAACTTGATTTCCTAGCTTCACCGACTTCAGTGACTCCAAGGATCAAGTGGCTGGTACCCTCAAACCAGCCACAGGACACAAAAGTAAAAAGTGCCCAACTCAACAAAGTGGTAGCCCCCAGGAAAGTTTCCCCGCTACCAGTCGTCGGGTGCACCAGCAAGGTAATCCGAGACAGCCAAAGTCTGCACCTGAGGTTTTCGGACCTGGGCAAACTGTCATTGACAGGATTTGTTGGACTACACGGGCATAAGCCCCTACCAAATGTTTTGCCTTCAGCAGTAGTGTATCATCGCCAGTGGCCCAGCCAGATCTATGCCATCACTGTAGCAAAAGGGACTTCAAGGGACATTGATTCATGTGACCAGGCTTGCCCCGTATCATCCGTTGGCTGACAAACCACCACAGAGACACCCCCGTCAACCACACCATGACTGTAGCATCCTTCTGAACATCTTTGCCTGTATCTCTCAGCAACAGGACCACTCCATTGTTTCCCAGGGCAGTCTTGTGTTAAAGTGGGGCACTTGCTGTAAAATCCCTCTGGTGGCCAGGTAACTGTGCAAAGTATCATTTCTGGCCCCCTAGACCTCGTCTCTGTCAGATTTGGTTGCCCAGGCCTGGCCGGAATATTCCAACTAACTTTTCCAACCTTTCCAAAAGTTTTCAAACTTTGTGTTTATCAATGCTTGCTTTAAAATTATTTAAAAGTTCTAAATTCTGTAACTCCGGAACCCTTGGGACGATTTTGATGATCAAGGACTCTAAAAAGTCATAAAAATAAGCTATATTTTTATGAATTGTTGTTTTGTCTTTTTATTGGTATGTGATTTTCTTATTCTGCTATTTGGTGCTGTTAAATGCTTTACACTAAGTTCCTTTACTGAGCCTTAATGCATGCAGCTCAGGCTACCCAGAGTTGAGCTACAGGTTAAGTAGACTGGACTGTTTTTTCCCCAAAAGGGGTCTCTGAAAGTGTATTATACGATAAGACTACCCAGCCCTATCATATATTGCACCCATATCCTCACATCCAGCTAAACCAGACCAGGCGGTAATATATACTTTATCCTCCCTGGCCATCCTTTCTATTTCCCATTAGTTCTACTACTGCTCAGCCTAGCTGAGACAGTATTAGTATTTCTGCTTATCAGCCTTTGGGAAATTTCGCACACCTTTCTGCCCAGGCCTCTGCTCAGTTATTTCTACCACTCAGCTCAGTGATTTCTACCCATGCCTAGTCCTTTTTTGCCACCCACTAACCCTCCCTTCACTCACACACTCAGGATTTTGTTTTTCCACAATAGGTCTCCTTTTTTTTCTCCTTCAGTCCATCCAGTATTTACTCAGTCCTTTTTGCCTGCCTCAGTAATCCTCGCTGAACCCCACATTTCTGCTCCCTCCACCTTGTTTTATGCCCTCATTACAACAATGGTGGTAAGTGCCGCCTACCTCCATGCTGACTGCCGCCAACATACCGTGACCTCGGCGGTATACTGCTACAGGTATTATGACCCACACACAGAATTCCGCCACTATACAGACACCCACACAAGTCAGCCAGACCAAAGGTCAGTGATAAACTGGTGGTACCAAAACCCACACCGTTACGCCAACCGAAATATGCCCACAGCATCATGACCCATGAATCACTGCGGCGGTCATTCAACCGTGGTAAACCATTGGCGGTACACACCGCCGCGCTCAAAATACACACACACATACAAAACAACACCACATTGGACAATTCAAAATACACACCTGACACACATACACACACCACACCCACACCAATATAAAACCCACACCCACAATACCCACAACCCTTCACGACCCAAACATTTTGGCAAGTGAGGGAGAGACAAGCCAGGAGCACCCACTGAATCTGAGCCACAAAACACCATCACCCATACACCATCCACGCACCTCACAGCACACACCCCAACACATCACCCCACACACCCTCACACATACCACTCACACTATACCCATGGCACCACAAAGACACCCCAGGTTCTCAGAGGAGGAGCTAAGGGTCATGGTGAAGGAAATCATCCGGGTAGAGCCACAGCTATTCGGATCACAGGTGGAGCAGACGTCCATTGCTAGGAAGATGGAGCTATGGCGGAGAGTCGTGGACAGGGTCAATGCCGTGGGACAGCACCCCAGAACAAGGAATGACATCAGGAAGAGGTGAAATGGCCTACGGGGGAAGGTGTGTTCCATGGTTGCAAGACACCAGGTATCTGTACAAAGGACTGGCAGTGGACCACCACCTCCTCCCCCACAACTAACAACATGGGAGGAGCAAGTTTTGGCGATCATGCATCCTGAGGGCCTCGCAGGAGTAGCAGGAGGACTGGACTCTGGTAAGTCAAATATTTACTACTTTATCCCCCACCCTAACGACAGGCCATCACAAACAACAACCCCTGCCCTCACCCCCATCACACCACCACCTCACATATATCCCACCATCACAACTCAGCCATCCCAGTACCAAGCCCTGCATGCAACACCAAAGCATGGACCCCCATCACAGACCTGCATGGACACCCATCACCAAAGCATGCACACTAGTGACAATCATTTAGCCAAACCAAGCACAACTCACACAAGCTAAAGCTGCCTTGCTAATGACAACCATAGAGGGAAACATATCCATGCACAAGATGGCACACGCAGGTACAATAACACTGCATTTACATCCCCACAGGACCTCCACTCAATGTCACCAGAAAGGAGGTGCCAGCCACATCCGGTCCCCCCGTGAAGAGGCCCATAGTGAAGACAGCAGCTCTGCACGCCTGGATCACGAAGACCAACCTGGCCCATCAGGGACCTCTGGACAGTTGGTTACCCAGCCACAATCCCAACCCACCACAGAGCCTCCCCCTCAGGAAAGACCACCACATCACCCACCCAGCGGGCCCATCCCTCTGTCCCCAGGACACGTCAGTCAGCAGTGTGTCCACCACTACAGGGACCCCAGGCAACCCCACAAACACAAGACTTTCAGGGACCTGGGGTCAGTGGCAGTGGGCACACGGTTCAGGGGACAGAGGCACAGGACAACAGAGAAGCTGGGAAGACTAATGTGCAACAGGGGGAGGACAGGCCCAGGGAACCTACTCTCCACAAGGCACTTACCAACATCCTGGGAGCATACCACCATTCTCAGGAGACCATGGGCCAGATACTGGCCAAGCTGCAGGAGACCCAGCGGCTGCAGGAGGGACAGTACCTGGGGATCAGGGAGGGCCTGAGGGACATCCACACCACCCTGCTCACCATTGCAGGGGTGCTGGCAGACATGGCCAACACCATGAGGGAGGCAGTGGCACACCAACGGGCCCCTGACACTAGCCAAACCAAAGAACAGCCCTCCACCTCCGCCGGCGCTAGTGGACAGGAGGACTAGCCACAGGAACAACAGGCCACCAGCACCCCACCCCCTGCAGAAGGAGAACCACCCCGCAAACGGTCCCTGCGATCCAGGCAGAAGCCAGAGAACATTGCCAAGACCCCCGCCAGGAAATAAGACTCTCCTGATTGTCACCCTTATGTCCCAGTCTGTCCATCTTGAACTGCCATTGCTCCACTTCCTATGCCCCCTTGGACAATGCACCTGGGATACAAATAGAATGGACTCTACACTGTACTTTCCTCCATCTGCAACCCAGCCCATTTCAATACCTCCTACACTTATTAGCACATAAATAAACACCCTTGGAACAAATTAAAGTATTGAGTCTGTGAATTCTGTGACAAATGTATTAGTTTCACAAACTGTAAACATTGCAATTCGAATGTACTGTAATATTTACATAGGTATGACCTGCAGTGGGCAGCAGTAAACACACCAGGAGCCAGAGTGGGGCACAGAGGTCTGAAAATAGAAATGCCAAAGGGTACATTAAGTGGCCATAGAAATAGGGAAATCAGGCTGCCATGTTCAATGTCAAACACAAAACTGCAATGGAAGGTGAAGTTATAGTGTCTTACTTGTGTGTCACTGGAAGTACTGTTGAATTAGTGTACTTCTGTTGTCCACATCTTCTTCCTCTGCCTCCTCTTCATCACTGTCCACAGGTTCCACTGCTGCCACACAACCATCCCCAGGCTCATTCTCCTGCAGAAAAGGCTCCCTGCATCTAAAGGCCAGGTTGTGCAACATGCAACATGTAACGATGATCTGGCACACCTTCTTGGGTGAGTAGTACAGGGATCCACCTGTCAGATGGAGGCACCAGAATCTGGCCTTCAGGAGGCAAAAGGTTGTCTCAATGATCCTCCTGGTTTGCCCATGTGCCTCATTGTAACGTTCCTCTGCCCTTGTCCTGGCATTCCTCATTGGGGTCAGTAGCCATGAGAGGTTGGGATAACCAGAGTCACCTGCAAATATTCGAGGGATACCTGTTAGCCACACACCTACATCAACTGGGTGGGGACCATGGGCCCACCTACTAGCCACACCCTTTGCCTCTGGAGTTGAGACATCACATATGGAATGCTGCTATTCCTCAAGATAAAGGCTTCATGCACATAACCAGGATACTTGGCATTGACATGGGAGATGTGCGGTTCGCCAAACACACCATCTGCACATTCAGAGAATGAAAGCTTTTCCTGTTTCTGAACACTTGTTCATTTCTCCTGGGAGGGACAAATGCGATATGTGTACCATCAGTGGCACCAATGATGTTGGGGATATGTCCCAGTGCATAAAAGTCAGCCTTCAATGTGGCCAAATCCTCCACCTGGGGGAATACGATGTAGCTGCACATGTGTTTCAGCAGGGCAGACAACACTCTGGTCAGCACGTTTGAGAACATTGACTGAGACATCCCTGATGCCATGGCCACTGTCACTTGGAAGGAACCACTTGCCAGGAAATGGAGCACTGACAGGACCTACACTAGAGGGGGGATACCTGTGGGCTGGTGGATAGCTGAAATCAGGTCTGGCTCCAATTGGGCACACAGTTCTTGGATTGTGGCCCTATCAAGTCTGTAGGTCAAGATAATGTGCCTGTCCTCCATTGTCGTGAGGTCCACCAGGGGTCTGTACACGGGGGTATGTCTCCATCTCCTATTCATCCTCAGCGGTTGAACTCTAGGGTGAAAAACGGTGAGCAGATGGTCATATTCACACATATGTCAATATTAATATGCATTTCTTCATTTACAGAAACAGTATGTGAACTCGAGAGTCAGTTGATGTGCCAATGTCTGCTGTGACTGAGTTAGGTGCCATGGCACGTGCCCCCCTGAAATGGCGGCTGCTTGACCTGTGAGGAGAGACAAGTGGAAATTAGGTAATTTTGCTGGCGTTGTGTCGGCGGTCGATGACCGCCGAGCAACATCGCATTGGTTATGATTGTGCCCTACGGGTTCCAGGAGCCGATGGTGATGTATGCCAGTGGTGACGGTACGCACTGCAGCTGACGTGACCCACCATTTTCCATCTGTTCACTCACTTGCTACCTGACCTTCAACGGAAGAGGACCTACACTTCAAGTGCTGCGGTGACCTGTGTCTGGAAGCAACAATGGCTTGAGTGTCTGGGGAAAGGGCCCCCACATTCACTTCGGAGGAGTTGGAGAGATTAGTGGATGGGGTCCTACCCCAGTACACTTTACTCTATGGTCCTTCAGACAAACAGGTGAGTACCCTGTGAGCATGATGCGTGGCCCATGAATGTATGGATTGCTGTGTGTGTAAGCCCCGTGTGGGGGAGGTCTGAGGGGTCCTCGGCAGAGTGCTGCATGTATGGTGGGGAATGTATGTGCGTAAGGGGATGGGAGGGATATGGTTGGCCAGGAGTATGACAGTCCAGACGGTATGACTAATCGCTTTTCTGCTGTATTTTTTCTGCAGGTCAGCACCCATCAGAAAAAGGGTATTTGGTGTGCCGTCGCCAAGGAGGTGCGGACCCTGGGGGTCTTTGACAGGTGGAGCACCCACTGCCGCAAACAGTGGGAGGACCTGCGCCACTGGGCAAGGAAGACGGCAGAGGGCCAGCTGGGGCTGCCCCTCCAATGAGGAACCCTGACCCCCTGATGTTCTCCATCCTGGCGGTGGCCTATCCGGAGTTGGATGGGCACTTGAAGGCGTCACAGCAGCCACAAGGTGGTGAGTACAGGTTCAGGATCATGACTTTGCGCGCGTTAAGGTTTTACCCGGGTGGGGGCTGTGGGTGCCCCTCACCCAGGGCGAACATGGCAGGGCATTTTCAATGATGGGCAAGATCAGATGCACTCCAACCCCAATAGTGTTAGTGGGCATCTACTACTGGGCAGGGTCCTGTGGGTTTCAGGTGTGCAGCTAATGGCGTTAGCCATTGTGCCCCATGGGCTGGTGACTAGCATTGTAACTGGTAGTGCATGGCCTAGTGCATAGGGCTGTTCCCTGTGTGTTGTGTACGCCAACGGTAGTGTTGTTGCTGGCATTGACCAAGTGTATCCTGACTTTCCCCCCTTTTTTTGCTTTGTCACCCTGTCCTTCTGTGCATTAGCATCATCTGGCGGAGGAGCAGAGGCACCGGTGACGGAGGGAGCTGCATCCCACATGGGCATGAAGGCCGAATCCACCGACGGTGAGGGCACCAGTGGAACGGAGGGCGAGGGGAGCACCATGACTGAGACAGGAGTGGACACTACCGACAGCGACTCCTCCTCCAATGGAAACTCCCTGGCGGTGGCGGACACCACTGTGCCCAACCCAACAACAGGTACAGCCGCCACCCCCGTACCAGCACTGCCCTCCCAGCAGCCCCTCAGCGTGTTGCCCTTGTCCGCTCATGCAGGAGGGTGGGCATCTCCTTCGCCCTAGGCACCTCTGGCCCTTCCCCAGTCAGCCCTGCTGCCCTCATTGAGGAGGCTATTGACCTCCTGAGTTCCCTCTCTGTTGGGCAGTCAACCATACTGAATGCCATCCAGAGTGTAGCAGAGCATTTGCAACAAACAAATGCATACCTGGAGGGCATTCATTGTGGTGTGGCGGCCAACAGGGAGCATTCCAGGCTCTGGCCTCCCCTCTAATGGCAGCCATTGTCCCAGTCTCCAGCCTCCCCCCTCCAACTTCCTCTACCCAGTCCCAATCCCCTCAACCCACTCCTTTGTTCACCACTAAGAAAAATTCAATGCCATTTCCACACCCGTCGACCACTCACTACACATAAATGAAATAAAGAGTTGAAAAAATACAGTGAAACATCACAAATGATCAAAACTAGAAATGTACTGTCTTATAACCATACCTTATATATTATCCAATCCCAAGTAATAATAAGTAGCTTCAAGAGGTAGGTTATGTTCCTACTGTGACTGTCAAATACAGTACCAATCACCTAATTGGACAGAGAAAAGCACCAAATTCTATTTAATATATAGCGAGTAATCCACAAGTCAAATACATGCCTACTGTATTTTTTCAACTCTTTTTTTCATTTATGTGTAGTGAGTGGTCGACGGGTGTGGAAATGGCATTGAATTTTTCTTAGTGGTGAACAAAGGAGTGGGTCACACATGTAAATATTTGTGAATATGCATTTTACCTGGTAGTTGGTAGCACTTTGACTATTTCTACGGGGTGACTTAGTGGACTATTGATTAGCTTGGCTCTTTTATATTGGGATTATCACAACTAATAGGATCTCTTTTCCGCTATCACTCTTGGGATTCTTTTTTCCTTTAAACATTAGGGTCTGTTACACATTATATTTTACAACATACAGTTTGAGCATTTTGGTTACTAATATTAATTTTTACTCATAATGTAGAGCCCTGAAGAAGTCGTTGGGAACTAGAGGACTTCCCCATGACGAAACACGTGTTGGCTCGGATTGTTGTCCCATGGATGATGCTGTAAATTAGAAGATGTGATCTAATAAACCTCTGGACTAGATTGGACTTGTTACTGTTTGATGTGAAACTTTGGACTGCATTTCTTTGAACTCAACTCACTTGAAGTTTGACTCACTTGTGTTGCAACATTACTCACTTGATTTTTGACCTACTTTACTTGTGAATATCTAATTTGGGCGAGGGGGGCCTCACATTGTGTCAATTATTGTTGGGTTTTTATAAACCTCTGAGGGATGGGTGTTTTCCCTTGTGTAGGCAACCCCTAATGATACACTTGGCCGATTGATGTCCTGAGCGCCACGAATTCCCTGTTATTACACCCCCATTTTTTCATTTTGTTTGTGTGTATAGTTTTGGGGGTGAGGGTGGGGGTGGGGGTTTTGCGTGTGTGTGTGTAACTCTCTTTTGCCTCCCCTCCCTCCCCTGTGTGCTAGGTGCAGCACTCACCGTGGTCATCGTCGCCGGTGTTCATGTTCCTGGTGTATGAGAAGGTACATCAGCATGGGGAACACCTGCAGTTCGGGCTCCATGACATGGGTGGTTCTTCCTTGAGTGTCGAGAGGTGAGTCGTTTCCCCTCTGTGTTATGTTTCCGCCGTAATTTTGATGGCGTTGGTACCGCCCCGGAGAAGCTGGCAGATGGGCTGGTTGTAATGCAGTGGGCGGTACATTGTCTTCCGCCTGGCTGCTGGCGGTTACCGCCGTGGTGTTTGTTGCTACCGCCATGGCGTTCGGACTGTTAAAGTGGCTGTATGTGTTGGCGGTTTCTGCCGTGGTCATAAGTTCATTTTTTTTAACGCCGGCCTGTTGGCAGTATTACCGCCGCTTTATCACTGACCGCCAGGGTTGTAATGAGGGCCTTAGTCTTTTGGGCACCCCTCTTTCATACCCTCTGTGTAATCCTTCCTGCTTCATCTCATATCTTTTGCTCCACAGCAGAGCCCTTCCTAGCCACTTTTTCCTGTACCTATTATCATTTCCTGGCAGCAGTGTCATACCTCAATTCCTCTTGTTCTCTCTACTTCTTGTATTTTTCTCCTTCCCCCTCAGTTCCACTTGCCTAGCATTGGACACTCGCACTTCGGTCAGCCCTTTCTGAATCATTCTGTAGTTCTAGCTTCGCCGTGATATGCTCTGCTGGGACCTCAAGCCCTTACCTCCTCTAATTAATTCTTTACCCTTTCTGTCCTCTTTATCCCTTCACTAGCCCCTCAGTCCTTTCTGAAATCTCTCCCGGAACGCCCTCTTATGTTTATGTATTACATAATTTTACTGTAAAATGCTCTTTCATATTCCTTTGTGATGCCACCAATCTTAGGGCTTGCTTCTTCTACTCATGACATTGCCTTACCAGTCCTCTAAGCTCGAACATATCTTTATACCATATATTTTACCCATGTTCCCACACCTATTATTTACATCTAGCTGTTGATTGCACCATTCTCCTCCCCTTCTCTCACCTCAGAAAAAAATATATTTGTCTCTTCCTGTTTAAAGGAAGTGTAACCTGTACGAGTGGAGTTCTCACTATAGAAAACAATTTTTTAATTCCATAAATAAAACCTCTAAAACATACCTTCCGCCGCACATCCCTTCCAGCATCCAGGCTCTAGCTGCATCATCAGCAGCCATTCCTTTCTACCTCAGCTATCCAACACCATCAGTAATTCTGGCTTTCCTTTTTCTCTGAAGACTGGACTATGGATTGTCCCTGTGAAATTCTCAAAACTTACCTATTAGCCATTGTGTCATACGGATGTAGTCGGAGTCATGTGTCGTGATTAGTAGCATCCCATTTTAAATGTACTGTCAACTACTCATCTTCAAGCAGTGCACTGGTATGAGATCTAATTTGAGTGCCAGAGTCTACAAGCAAACCAAAGTATGTAGCGGACTTGAATTGCATTAGTGTCTACCATCGGTACCTATGACGCACATTAAATTGACCGTCATGAGTACCAGCATTAGGAATTGGCAACTGCCTGTCCTGTATGCAGGGACAGATGGAAGTGACCTCACTCCGCCGGCGTTTGGCGTCATGACAGAAAGCGGTCTGCACCACTGTGCAACTCCTCATTGGTTAACGTGGAAGTCTATGGAGCACAGGAACCAATGATGATCACTGCCAGCGGTGACGGTGTTCACCATCGCTGACGTGACCGCCATTTTCTCTATCCCACTTCACTTGATTCCTGACTCTCAACACATCAATATCTCCCCTGCCTGTGCTGCTGTGTCCTGGAACCAGCAATTGACGTGCTACATGAGATAGGGCCCCAGCCTCCACATTGGAGGAATATGAGAAGCTTGCGGATGGGGTCCTACCCTTTTATGGACAGTTGTATGGGCCTCCAGATCAACAGGTGAGCCCATTTAGGGTACTTTAGATGCGACATGGCTGTATGTAGGTGTATGTGTCTGCTGGCAGTGTGTTCTTTGGGGAGTGTATTTTTGCTGCATGCAATGTGTACGTAGAGGTACAAGTAATATGTGAGTTCAATGTGGGATCTATGCAGTATGTAAGCCATTCCTGTAACAGAATGTAGTGTTGAGTTAATGGTGTCCTTACGTCTGTGTTCCCTATGCATGTCAGCGCCAATCGGAAGAAAGGGTTATGGCGTGTCATCGCCAAAGACGTGCGGCCCCTGGGGGTACATATCCAGCAGAGCACCCACTGCAGAAAGAGGTGGGAGGACCTGTGATGCTGGGCCCTAAAGGCCACAGAGGCCCAGCTGGGGACATCCCTCCAACGAGGGAGGGGTGCCCATCGGACCTTGAACCCCCTAATAGCCTGCATACTGGCAGTGGCCAATCTGGAGTTGGATGAGCGCTTGAGGGCAGCACAGCAGCCACAAGGGGGTGAGTACACACTGTGTGTAATACTTTCTTGATGCCTGTCATGTTGTATGGGTGCAAGGTTCTAGTCAGTAGATGGTCTAATATGCCCATTTAGCTAATCTTGTAGAGTCCTGCTTAGCAATGAAGAGTGATATGTACATTTGATATGGACAAGTAGCTGGCATACCATGGCAGACATGGCTTTGTGAGTCCCAGTAGATGTGCAGATGGTAGTGTTTGAGTTAATTTCTGCTGTAGTTCCCATGCAATGGTTTTGGTGTTGTGGTTGATACTGCACATTGTTAGTCCCAGTGAGTCATTATGATGTGTATGCCTTATGTGCTGTTGTTGATTAAATTGACCCTGTGCTCCCTTTCTTTCTCCCCCACCCTCTCTCCTTTTCTCACCCTGTCCTTGTGTGCATTAGTATCATCTGGCGAAGGCGCAGGGGCACAGGTGAGTGGGGGAGCTGCAGGCCACGGGACTCAGGAGGCAGAGTCCACTGACGCCATGGGGACCAGTGGGTTGGAGGGCGAGGACCCCAGGGGAGGCAGGAGCTGATACTACTGACTCTGATTCCTCCTCCGATGGATGCTCCTTGGTGGTCCCCTCTGGGACCACCCCAGCTACATCATATTCTGCCACCCCTGTACCAGTACACCCTCCCAGCAGACCGTGCCCGCTCACCCAGGAGCGTGGGCGTCTCCTTCACCCCAGGCACCTCAGGCCCTGCCCCAGTCAGCCCCGCTTCCCTCACTGTGGAGGCTATTGACCTCCTGAGATCCATCTCTGTAGGGCAGTCAACCATAGTGAATGCCATCCAGAGGCTGGCCTGCCAGATGCAGCAATGCAATGCCTACCTGGAGGGCATTCAGTGTGGCTTGGCTGCCCGACAGAGATCGTTTCAGGCTTTGGCCTCCTCTTTGATGGCAGCCTGTGTCCCTGGTTCTTCCGTACCCCCTCCAACTACCTGTTCCCAGTCCCAAAGTCCACTCCCCCCACCCATCCCAAGCACACAATCAGACCAGCATGCACCCAAGCCAACAGACAGGACTCGTATAGACAAGCACAGGCACCACAGATCACACCACAAGCATACACACAGCCAACACACAGAGGCACACACAACAACAGCCACTGCCTCCACTGTCTCACCCTCCTCCTCCCTCACAGTCACATCAGCACTCATGCCTGCAGGCACTGCATCATCAGTCCCAGATCCTGCCACCTGTACAGCCTTGCCCACAGTCACCACAACAGCAGACATGCAGACTAGCACCCCATTCACCACATGTGCAGTCACCACCATCACAACCACATGCAGCACTCCCACCTCACTTGCAGACACCACCACAACATTCATGCACATGACATGTTTGTCCTCTCCCACCCTGTCTGCCCCCCTCCCAAAATGCATAAACGCTCCCACTCAGACACTCAACAGCCATCCACCTCCCACACGCACTGTACATGCACCTGCAACCCAGTCCAGCACACCTACTCCTCCTTCAACCACTCCCTCTAACTCCACTCCCAAACCTGCTCTCACAGCCCGCACCCTTGTACCCAAAAAACCTTTCCATGCCCGCCTTGACCACTTCCCTCCTCCTCCCCACCCCGTCCTGCTCAGAAAAGGAGGGTTCCGCTCCCCCAGCCCAGTACATTCAGCTCCCAGCCCTCTCAAGTCTCTCCCCCTGCAGCAAAACCTCCCTCTCCGATCACTCGCTCCAAGCCCACTCCGCCCATAAACAAAAGAGCAAAGGCCTGCCCCTCCAAACTCAAGGACCCCTTTCCCAAGAACCCCCCTCTTGCCCCTGAGGTGCCTGCCTTCCATCGTGATGTCCCTGCCAGTGAAGTGACTTGGGCTGTCAGGAGTCATGTTGGGTCTTGTATGTTGCCCTGTGGGTTGTTGTGACATTACACTGGCCAATGGCCCTTTGTATATGATTTTCTCATTTGTTGTGGGCGCGAGTTCACCGGAATACAGTGGTTGGACCAAAGATATGTGTCCTGGCTTTCTTTACTTCTGGCTTATGTTGTTGTTGGATTCCTCAGCAGATTGTTCTCGTTGTGTGGTATGTGTGTATGGTGTGTGTTGTGCGTGTGGGTGTGTCACTCTCCCCTCTCTCCCTTGTGTGCTAGGTGGCTGTACTTCCAGTTGTCATTGCTGCTCCTGGACTACCATTGCGTGGTACAGCACCAGCAGGGCTTCAAGTTCGGGTTCCATGGCGGCCACGGTTTCCTCTGTGTCCCTGGAGGTAAGTGTCCCCTTTTATATGATTAGTTTCCGCCAGGCTTTTTGTGGCGGTGATCCCGCCCCGGAAATCCTGATGGTCTGCTATGTCATAATATGGTGGGCGGGGAATGGTATTCCGCCAACCTGAAGATGTCAACCGCTGTATTCGGTGGCCGTACTGCAGTGGCGGTTCAGGTGGTACTTTGGCTGTCTGTGGGAGGGATCACCGCCAAGGTCATAATTTGGCGGTCAACACCGCCAACCTGGCGATGGTACTACCACCATCGCCGGCGTAGCGGTCAGCTGACCGCCAATGTCATAATGAGGGCCTGTATCTAAGGCAAGTCCACCAGATATGCAAGAATGTGCCCCGCTCTCAACATCCCTTCCAGCAAGAGTATAGACTCCCAAACATTCTGTGTAACCAAACTGGTGTCAAATACCATTGTGTAAGGAGTTTGTATGAGTTTTCTTTATGGCGAAGGCAAACTGAGGACTTAGGCACCCTTTGTCAGATTTCAACCCATGTGTCTTCAGAGATTTCTGTTCCTAATTCTCTTTCCCATTGTGCCCTGTATGCAGGCTTCTTCGAGGGGGTGAGGTTATGTATGTAACAGTAGAGCCATGAGATGCCTTTACATCTAACGATTGAGTGATACAGCGATTCAGTGGGTGTTTCCTCCCTTTCCAGGGCCAAGCGGGCCTTTGGGTGCCAAGCCCAATGTAAGGCTGGCCCTATTCTGTACGCAGTATGTTGGCAGGGCAAATCTCTCCGTCATAAATTCATTTTTATGCAATTCGCCCTCATCATAGAAGGCTCGCAATGGGGGGGCTTTACCCTGGTCCCAGCCAAAAGATTCTGGGCGTAACGTTCCAGTTGGTAAATTGCTATTGGGTGCCAAAGGAATGGGGGGAAAGGATAAGAGGGGAATAGTCTTCTGGCTTATATGTCATGCCAATAATCTAGCAAAATGGATGTCAGCAGGAGGAGTGGGGAACCTGGGGTGTCCCTCGAAAGAGGAAGCTACAGGAGGCCATCTAGGTGGCCACATTTCCATTTCTAAGGCACTGTGATTAGCTGTGAATACAGGGATGGATGCCTGCAAAGAACTGCAGCTCTCCGTTCCTGCATTGGCATTCCCAAACCGGAAAACATTTTATATTTTTAAAGCTGCATGTGTCCGTGTAAGGGGCAGGTGCTGCTTTAAAAAATATATTTCCCCTTTGGAAAGACAGAATTGAGAAAGTATTGATCTTCTTGACCACTGCCGGCTTCCTCCGAGGATGCCGACACAATTCCCAAAGGGGAAGCTGTCCCCATGGTACAGCTTCCCCTTTGTGAGTCTGTAACTTTGTAAGACAAAACATTAATACCAATGTAATTCATTGTAGGAGGAAACATCCTTTCATCACCTCTTCTATTCACAGTTCACAGTTCAGAAAAGATCTCAGATGCCATTTTTTGAGTCAGAAAGGCTTTTCCAGCACCAAAAATAAATTTTTCACATCATGAAAAGCTGTTTGGCAGTTGCAAACCCAATGTCTTTGTGATCGTAGGATTTTCAACCACAAAATGCCTTTATACTTCAGGTCAAGTCTCTCCATTTCAGGTTTTTTCTTTACATTCTACACTTGTGGTCCTGTACATAAATTGACAAGAAGAGGACTACCTGTAAAAGAGTGCTAAGGAAATACTGGGACTGGATAAGCAACTCAAGCATTAAATCAGAAATGTGAGCTCCCTACAGAATGTTGGGGGCCATGGCAGGAGTCTCAGACCCCCGTGGCACCAGCCGCCCCCCGATGCAGGAGCAGGCACTCCCCCTGCCTGGAGGGAGCAGCTATTTATGCTGCTTCCTCTAGGCGGGAGCAATATCTTGATCTGTTTCACTGCCTGCATCAGTACGGGTAGGGAAATAGATCTCAAAAGTTTGCTCCCAGCCTTTGGAAGCATTTTTAAGTTCCTGCCCGCTAGGAACAGAGTTTGTGTTTGCTCTTGTTTGGCAGGAGTTTTGAAAATGCTTCCTCCAGGCGGGAGCAAACAGGTTTCCTTGCCCGCGCTGGTGGAGGAAACTGCTGTGCCCTGGGAGTGGGCTCCCCAGGACACAAGTGAGCCGGCCCCAGGGGATGGGGTCCCCGGGGACATTTAAGGCTCAAGGAGGGAGGCTGTGCAGCCTCCCTTCCTTTCATTAAGTAACAGTCCTGGGGAATGGGGTCCCCATGGCCTTTTATTGGCTAGTGGTGCGGGGCCTCACAGCCTCCCTCCCCTTAAAATTTTGGGGGATGGGGTCCCCTGGGCCAAAAACAGCTTGGGGAGTGGGGCCACGTGCCCCTCTCCCCAAAACATTTAAAAAACGTGTTGTCCTCCCCGGCTCACCCCAGAATAAACTAAAAGGTACCATGGGATCCCACGCTTCTTTTCTTTTAATTTTTTTAAAATTTTGTTGCAGATCCTTTGTAAATTTTCAGCAAAATTAAACAAATAAAAAAAAAATTGGCCAGAGGATAGATCTTTTTGGTACCCCACTACTAGGCCTAGGTGGGTCAGGGTTTCCCTACCCTGCCCCTTTATGTCTTTTTTTAGTTTTTCTTTTTTTAGAACTCGAGACTGAGGGCCTTATTACGAGACTTGGCGGAGGGAATTACTCCATCCCTAAAGTGACGGATCTCCTGTCTGTTGTTTTACAAGTTTCATAGAATATAATGGAACTTGTAATACAGCGGGCGGGATATCTGTCACATTTGGGATGGAGTAATCCCCTTTGCCAGGGTCATAATGAGGCCCTGAGTCCCAAGTCAGCTACCACCACTTCCTGATTGTGGTAGTGGCTGCCAATCAGACCTCAGTTTGAGATCTGTCAGCTGTGCTGATTCTCCATGGTGTGAAATATATACCGTTTTTCCAACCTTAATTTCTCCAAAACTACTGAACAGATTTACACCAAAACACTAAAAGCACTATTTCAGGGCCAAGATCTAGCTTTCTACCAAATTTGGTGCAAATCTGTTCAGTTTGGGCTGTCGCTGTGTGTAAAGTTCCTATGGAAAAATTAATGTGTAAAATGCGTTTAAGGACCCTCACTTTTCTTGGTCCTCACTTGATGGATAACCCCAAAACTTTCCATGCACAAATCAGTCAAAAAGTAGCACTTTTTTGGAAAGTTTTGTGGAGATTTTTCAAAGGGTGTCAAAGTTATTAGCAACACAAAAAATGTATTTCCGAAGGAAACAGAATCCTAAGTCTAACTACCCAATGGCGACCACCACTGGGAAATATATATATATATATTTAAAAAACCAAAGGCTAAAGTGACGTTATAGTTAGGCTCACATTTTAAATGTACAAAACCATAGAAAGGTTCTTCGTATAGTTAGTTATCTCAAGTAACTATAACTTGTGCCGTAAGGTAACTATAACTCGCAATCCTGGCATGAAGTTTTTTCGTCAAAAATGTTACTGCAAATATTACATTGATATTATCAATGATGTTAACAAAGATGGCATGTTTGTGGTCATTTGTGGGGTAATTAGCAGTGCATGGTGAGGGTGCGAGCTATAGTTACCTTAGGGAATGAGTTATAGTTACTTGAGATAACTATAACGTGAACTTCTGTGGTTTTGTACGTTTAAAATGTGACCCTAACTATAACATCCCTGTAACCTTGTTTTTTTAAGTGAATTTCTATGTTTTAAAAAAAAATCTATTTGTGGCCCCCACATCTCATTAAAGAGTAGCCAGGGGCAGGTGGCTGTCTTGGGGGGACTGGGTGCCCCCACCTTTTATTTGTAATTGTGCCCCAGGAAATCCTGCATCCATTTTGTATAAAGCCCTGGGCAGGTGGCGGTCCCTGGGATTTTGGTGGGGGGGGTGGGGGGCAGAAGGCACCCGACATTCAAAATGTCAATGCCCCGGGACCGGGCCCAAGGGGGGCTTCACTGATGGAACACCCGAAACTTTCCAGACAGAAATTTCATGACGATACCTTTATGAAATATTGCTGATTGAAAAGTCATGATTTTTTTCTAATATTTTGCTTTCGTTGTAGTATTCATCCTTAACCTACGGCTGAGGTTACCTGCTTAGGCAGCTGATTTGCATGTTCACTTCCTTTTAAAAGCGTCCACAAATGTTCATGAAACGTAAAACTCTGAAAAAGGAAGTTGAAGAAAATTATTTAAGATGAAGAGTCTTTAGAAATGTACTGTGCGGAAACTCCCCGGGGGCGGCGGAAGTTACTGCGTACAGCCAGTGCCTCCCTGGAAAAACCCAATCAGGGAGTCCCCCGCCCACACAGGCTCTCCCACACTTGCCTTCGTGTTCATACTAGGGCGGAGCCGTTTCTTTTTTTGCCCTTGCTAGAGTCAACCACTGCAAGAGGCTCCCAAAAGAAAAAAGACTCAGTGGGAGTCTCTGTGAGTGATAGCTGCGCTCTATATATTCCTAAACAACAATATAATTCATCTTCAATTCAGGAAAGTATTAAAGACCCGTGAATACTTGGCTGTTCGCAAAATCAGGAGCCAGATGACAACATTTTACAGATTTCAATTTGTATATGCGGCCTATTGAGCTGTCCCTCACACTGCCTTTGCATCCCACTCCACACGTAAGGCACTGCTGCCTGCATCTGTGACTCATTCGTCTGGATCATGTTCTCCAATGCAAGCATGACACCAGAACAGACTATTAATTCTCCTGGGCAGGGTCAATGTATTTATGCAGTGATGGATGATAAAAATGTGCATGCAGCAGAGCAGGGTTGACCGAATTATGCGGCAAGAAAGGTGAGGTATGCGGCAGATTGAAAGAGTGCTACAGGACCATGTAAATGATCGAAATTCGCTATACAAATGCATGTAACAATATATGCCAAAGTAAAAAAACGTAATTACACTGAAACCCACAAAATACATAGTTCTAACCAGCCAGATGAAGGTATTTCACAACGTAATTGAGAGCAGCCCTGTATCTGCCGTTATGAAGGTTGTTATTGATGAGCACAGGTTTTAGCTAAGGTTTCAATTCAGTCAATGTCGTCAGCACACTTATTTTTTTAGTCTAAGATTTCCTTTTACAAATCATTCGTTATGTGTCAATAAGTTCTGTTGGGTCTCACAAACGGAATAAGGGGAATAACTCCCAGAACGCACTGATCTGTAAATGTACTGAAAGTAGTCCCTGTGTCAGGAAGTCATTTGGAAACTTTTTGCTTTAGTATCAGATGTTCTTGGTAAAAGCCCACAATATGATGATCTAAATGGACTGTCACCCTAAAAGTAACTTTACTTCCAAACTGTTTAATAATCACGGATTTTGCAGAAAGATTTTACAATTTCAAAGACCTCTCTCAGTAACTACAGGTGCCCATCACAGATGTTCAGCAATCTCATATGTTCTTGGCCCCCGTTTGGGGCTGTGGGTTTCGTGCCCATGATGTGCCGCGCCCTGTCTGGGGATGTGGTTCACGAGCTCTAGGAGTGACCCATGCTTAGATAGACCATTACATTCTAGGCAGAAGTCCTTTAGGAATCTGGGTTAAAATCACAGGTTTTGCCCATTAGGCAGATGAGTCTTGAGCAGTGCGTAATTTGTGCGTGTTGTTTCCGGTACTGAGCACCAGGACTTATTTTTTAGGGCCGGCGCTTATTTTTCTGCCTCAAGCATTTGCTCCGAGCAAAATACACACATGGGAAAGACGAGGAAGAGAAAAACAAAAAAGTCACAAAGGAAGAAGGCAGAAAGCTGCAAGAGTGAGCTGAAGGGTCAGGGAGTTGCTGTAAATAGATTGAAGAGGCCCGACATGGCTTCAGGATTACTGCCTCAGTATTCTGTGATCGCACATTTAATTGTAGCAGCCACATGTTTAAGAGGAGGGCTTTGGGCACCGGCATGTTTTGATTTACAAATTAAGCACTGGCCTTGAAGTTACATCCAGTGTTTGGTTTTGATGGAGTTCTGCTCTCGATCTACCTGGAGCGCAACCAGATCCAAATTGAAACTCTGATTTGCAACTTCCAGAAAAAGACAGGAGCTTTCTTTTAGAACTGTTTTTTTCTGCAAAGCAGGGCAATTCAGTCAAACAGAAACACATTGTAGGGTGACAGATGAGTTTTAAGCTATATTTTAATAAAATGAGCATAGGAGGCTTGTGGTCTAAAGTATCGTAGTTTAATCTTGGTTTTAACTTACGAGCACAAGCATCAACTTACGTTCATTGCCATGGCTGGACTGGGAACCGAAAGCAGCCCAGGAAAATTTTGTCAGATCAGCCCACATAAGGTGCATAGAGATCGAGCCTGACCACTACAATGGGTCTTGGGGCATTCTCCTCCTCCAAGAAAATGTGGGAAACAAAAATAGTACATTCTATGAAACATTTTTCATTATATGTTCAATTGTATTCATTTTTAAAGCATAGTAAATGATAAACGTACAGTGCACCAGGATACAGCCATTTTCATTGGGACTCTTCAATGGTTCCCTCACCATTACCCTCTAACAGTGCCTCAAATCTCTTCATAGCAGCTCTCTCACATGCACTTCATTTGGTTATAGCACCTCCCTTACCAACGTAGGGTGTCGGAGCACTTTACATTATATACACATATGGAGACAATGGATCATACATGTGTAAATCAGTGTATAGAAAATGTTACATAAGACAAAGGGGACTACAGGGTGTAGGATTCACATCATCCATAATGGTAGGCAATTTTAGTGCTTCATCTGGGAAAGCATAAACTCAGGATTCAGAACGTGTCACAGTGGTTAGGGCGGACGTTACTTTTAGTAATTTATTTCCACCTAAACAAACCCTTTTTAGCAAAATTAGTATAATCAGACTGGGAAAAACACAACTTTCTAATCTATACCATGCAGTTTACTTGCAGCTCTTAGATGACAGTTTATAGCTCACTGTGTTCGATTATGATTGTAACATACAGGGAGTGCAGGATTATTAGGCAAATGAGTATTTTGACCACATCATCCTCTTTATGCATGTTGTCTTACTCCAAGCTGTATAGGCTCGAAAGCCTACTACCAATTAAGCATATTAGGTGATGTGCATCTCTGTAATGAGAAGGGGTGTGGTCTAATGACATCAACACCCTATATCAGGTGTGCATAATTATTAGGCAACTTCCTTTCCTTTGGCGAAATGGGTCAAAAGAAGGACTTGACAGGCTCAGAAAAGTCAAAAATAGTGAGATATCTTGCAGAGGGATGCAGCACTCTTAAAATTGCAAAGCTTCTGAAGCGTGATCATCGAACAATCAAGCGTTTCATTCAAAATAGTCAACAGGGTCGCAAGAAGCGTGTGGAAAAACCAAGGCGCAAAATAACTGCCCATGAACTGAGAAAAGTCAAGCGTGCAGCTGCCACGATGCCACTTGCCACCAGTTTGGCCATATTCCAGAGCTGCAACATCACTGGAGTGCCCAAAAGCACAAGGTGTGCAATACTCAGAGACATGGCCAAGGTAAGAAAGGCTGAAAGACGACCACCACTGAACAAGACACACAAGCTGAAACGTCAAGACTGGGCCAAGAAATATCTCAAGACTGATTTTTCTAAGGTTTTATGGACTGATGAAATGAGAGTGAGTCTTGATGGGCCAGATGGATGGGCCCGTGGCTGGATTGGTAAAGGGCAGAGAGCTCCAGTCCGACTCAGACGCCAGCAAGGTGGAGGTGGAGTACTGGTTTGGGCTGGTATCATCAAAGATGAGCTTGTGGGGCCTTTTCGGGTTGAGGATGGAGTCAAGCTCAACTCCCAGTCCTACTGCCAGTTCCTGGAAGACACCTTCTTCAAGCAGTGGTACAGGAAGAAGTCTGCATCCTTCAAGAAAAACATGATTTTCATGCAGGACAATGCTCCATCACACGCGTCCAAGTACTCCACAGCGTGGCTGGCAAGAAAGGGTATAAAAGAAGGAAATCTAATGACATGGCCTCCTTGTTCACCTGATCTGAACCCCATTGAGAACCTGTGGTCCATCATCAAATGTGAGATTTACAAGGAGGGAAAACAGTACACCTCTCTGAACACTGTCTGGGAGGCTGTGGTTGCTGCTGCACGCAATGTTGATGGTGAACAGATCAAAACACTGACAGCATCCATGGATGGCAGGCTTTTGAGTGTCCTTGCAAAGAAAGGTGGCTATATTGGTCACTGATTTGTTTTTGTTTTGTTTTTGAATGTCAGAAATGTATATTTGTGAATGTTGAGATGTTATATTGGTTTCACTGGTAATAATAAATAATTGAAATGGGTATATATTTTTTTTTTGTTAAGTTGCCTAATAATTATGCACAGTAATAGTCACCTGCACACACAGATATCCCCCTAACATGGCTAAAACTAAAAACAAACTAAAAACTACTTCCAAAAATATTCAGCTTTGTTATTAATGAGTTTTTTGGGTTCATTGAGAACATGGTTGTTGTTCAATAATAAAATTAATCCTCAAAAATACAACTTGCCTAATAATTCTGCACTCCCTGTATGAACTCCACAGTAACAAAAGAATCCTTGTGACTAAAGCAGTATTCCACTGAGCAATGCACCTAAAATACTGTTCTGTGATCTGCATTGTACACGTTCCTTGCAGCATGCATATTAACCCTTTGCGCTATCTTAGTTGAGTCAAGACTGCTACTAGACACAACCCTGAGCTATCTTCAGCAGGTACATTAATCACCAAAGTTATCTTGCCATTTTTTTTGTTGCCTGAAAACTGTTGGATGTGCAAGGAACTCTGCAATGCTTTTCAAAACTGCTGCATTGCTACAAAACCGGCTCCTGTAACAGAAGTGGCCCACCCAACCCTCCCAGCCTCCCGGGGAAATGCCCTGTGCCTGGTATGGCCAGTCTGGCTTTGTTCATCAACCTGCTTCTGAAGTCAGTCTAGACAAATTAAGTAAACCTTAACCTCAATGAGTTTTCCTGATTAGCATTAGCAAAGCCAATATGTCTCACCTGTGAAACATTGGCTTTGCAATTGCTTTTTCTTATTTTTAAAGAAAATATGTGTGAGGAGATGGCTTTTTGTGGGTTCATCCCCACTTTTTGACTATTAAGTATTGGTGTAATGACTGAGAGTGCACAAAAGCGTGCTAGCCTAACCTTAATGCCAGTGCTTTGACCCTTAACGTGTATGTTTAATTGTTTAATACCCAATTGACCTAGGTTAGCTGATTTGTAAATTCCCTGGTGCATGGTACCGGGGTATTCAGGGCCTGTAAGTTAAAATGTCCCTCATAGGCTGCAGCACTCATTGTGTGCCCATGAATGCAACAAATAAAACATGACTACCAGCCTGCCACTCCAGAATGGTACAGCAATTTTAAATTGCTAGCTCAACTTTGCCATTTAAACCAGTGACAGAGTCCAGACCTTCCTTTTTAATACATATGTCATCCCGAAGATAGGCCTGTCGAGCCATAAGACAGGGTGCTGTGTATTAAAAAGCAGGACCATTAGTTTTTTCATGTCCTAACAGTAAAAACCCCAAATTGTTTTTATTGTGAAAAGGATAGTAGCCCCGTTGGCAAGTACAGTATTACTCGCTGACAACTCAGGTGGGCTAACTGTTGAATGGAACTACTAAAGTTGGTACTTCAAGGTATCAAGTGAATCGTTTCATTAAACCCGACTTGCTGCACAAGCTGAATTAAATAACTTTTGAGTAAAATGGAACTTTAGAAAGTTGCCACTCTATTGCCCAAGATTTCGAGTGGCCATTCACAGATGCTGGCCACAAGACAGCCTTTGCCCTCCTTGGGAGATGTGTGAATGACTCAGAGGAAAGGACACAATAGTGGGCTGCAGTTGTGAGAGATGTTTCATCTCCCTGACAGGACCTCACACAGTGTAAGTCGCCTTTGATGGGCAAATGGTGGACGCACACAAGAGGAGCTGCTCTTTTGTTGTAGTAGACCGGCTGGCATTGGGGCAGAAAAGGGGAAATAGTTGTCAAAAGTTTTTTTTCCGTGATCGTGCAGCCCTGAGGTAGCCACACTTCTGGTTAGCCTATGAAGCTTCACACACCAAGAGAGGGGGTTCTGCTATCTTGGGAGTGGACGGAATACTGCACTTTTAGATCGCTAGATGCCACACTTTGTAGGACGTTGTCATCTAGTAGGTGTGGACCTGCTAGCCCATTGACTAGTATTCACTGCATACTCGCAGGTAAGTTGTGGGCATAAAAGTGGCACTCAGATCATATCTGTACTGGAGAGAGGATCAAAGGGCAAACCTGCAGTTCCCCAAACCTGGCAAAGAGAGGCTGCACCAAAGACTGGATTTCACCTGTTGCTCCTGGACTAGCAAAAATAGGACATTGCCTGTGGTGCACTGCTCAAAGAAATGTCATCTCCGAGCCACAGACAGAAGAGGTGTGCTAAAAATTGGGTCTGTAGTTGGCAGTCTGTTTGCACCCTGTCCAAGTAGGGACCCTCAATCTAGTCAGGATAAGGGAGATACCCAGCTCAGATAACCCCTGCTCACCCCTTTAGTAGCTTGGCACAAGCAGTCAGGCTTATCTCAGAAGCAATGTGTAAAGCACGACTGGGGTCGCGGGGCAAACAGGGGCATCTGTTGACGACACTGGAGTCGATGTTGCTGTCGTCGGTGGACCTGGGCTGCAGTGCAGGACGGTGCTTTATGTACCTCACGAGCTGTGTCCACAGGCCACATGCAGGCACCAGCATCGGTGTCAGCATGGAGCGTCATCGTTGGGAATGCTAAGACTACGGTGTGAACAAGGAGATGAGGAGTGCGGGGCCCACAGGTCACAGTGCAAGCAGCGGCTCAGTGACGGCGTCAGGTGGTGGCATCTTACCACCAAGGTTGCGGTGAAGTCTTTGATATCCCTAAGACTTCCAACAGGAGGCGAGCTCTACTCCAAGCCCTTGGAGAAACTTCACAAGCAGGATACACAGCCAAGTCCAGTCTTTGCCCTCTTTAAGGCAGAAGCAGCAACTGCGTGCCAATCCAGCAAAGCACACACAGCAAAGGGACAGTACTCCTCCTCCAGCTCATCAGCTCTTCTCCTTGGCAGAGGTTCCTCTTGATCCAGACGTGTTCTAAAAGTTTGGGGTTTTGGGTCCACTACTTATACCCCTTCTTGCCTTTCAAGTAGGCAAACTTCAAAGAAACGTCTCTGTGGTTGACAAGCAAGATCCTGCCTTGCCTAGACCTGGCCCCAGACATACACCAGGGGGTTGGAGACTGCATTGTGTGAGGACAGGCAGAGCCCTTTTAGGTGTAAGTCTCAGCTCTTCCCTCCCCACTCTAGACCAGGAGACTCATCAGGATATACAGGCTACCCCCAGCTCCCTTTGTGTCACTGTCTAGAGGGAATCGGAATTCACAACAGCCCAACTGTTAGTCTGACCCAGACGGGGAATACACAAGCAGGCAGAGGCACAGAATGGTTAAGCAAGAAAATGCCCACTTTCTAAAAGTGGCATTTTCAAACTGACAATCTAAAAAACAACTTTACCAAAAGGAGTATTTTATTATATTATATTGTGAGTTCAGAGACCCCAAACTCAATATCTCTATCTGCTTCCAATAGGAAACTTTGGTAAAGTGTGCAGAGACAATAAACCAGCAAAAACAGAGTCCAGTATACCATAAAAATAGGTCAGAAGAGAGAAGGACAGGGGAAACATGCCAAAAGAGGTCAGGTCTAACAAGGTGAAATCCTAGAGTCAGTTGACAGGCTTCCTTTTACAGCTCCAGAGCCACCAAAGCTGAAGAAGCCACATTGGAGAAGTTCATAATCACAGTTGCTTGTTCACTGATGACCTCCGAAGTGCAGTCCGGGAGATTGAAACCTGACACTCAAAAGCTGCACCTTAGTCTGCTGAACCTGAGAAAGTCATTGGTTGCCCAAACTGGACACTAGCTGCAATTAAAAGAAGCAGCTGGTTTCTATGTGACCGAAGATCAGTAGACCAGTGGCAACTAGTCTTGGGTGGACCTCAAGAGACATTGACCTCTGTAGCCAAAGCAGCACCACCGTGTCCGTGGACCAAGGGGCGGCTCCCATTGACCGGATCAACATCTTAAGCATCTTCAGCATCCTATAACCCTTGCATCTGGACCACTCTATTGATGCCTATGCTGATTTACCCTTAGAGCCTGGAACTGAACTGGAGACTGCTTTGACTGCAAGATAACTGTCCATCCTGCTAAGCCTTACTGGCCCCAGTGACATGCTCCATGCTGGAGTTGGATGCTGAAAGCAGGCCAGAGTACCCAAACACAACTTTATAAAAACTTTTCAAAAGTTTCCAAAGTAACCCCTAATCGCAGTAGTTGCCAATGCTTGCTTCCAGTTTGAATGAAAAGCTGCGTGTTGGAAATTGAGCTATTAGTTGAGTGGCCAGCACAAGAAATAGTATTCAATTGTCCTCAGTGGGAACCAAACACCCCATTGTAGCACTTGACTCTGACAGCGCAGTGAGCCGTACTGGAGTAGTCTAATACCTACTCAAGGGAGTTGGTATGGGCTAGGAATCACCAATCACTGACACACAATAGCACTCAATAAACGATTGCCCAGTCCGTACTTTTTCTTTAGAAAAAGAAGTACATTTATTATGCATACATTACTAAATATTACATACCATTGATGACATTGTGTAATCATTGTTGACCCCCTAAAGGGGTCACCCAAACATATCAAGTGAGCGTTCATAGTGTGAGAACTCTATTACCTTGGCATGAATTGCGATGAGGATAAATCAAGAAAACATATGCAATCATCATGAAAACCCGATAAAAATTTATCAGGAAATAACTTTGTGTTTGTGCATTCTTTTAAATATTTGGTGTTGAGCTATAGTGATAGGAATAACCCCTAGAGGGCATCACAATAAAACAGCATGGGGAAAAAGCATAGCACTGAAACCATCGAATCAGCCCCTAGAGAGTGCAACCACATCAAAACAGTATGATAGAAAGCATTGCAATTAAACCATATGTTCAACCCCTAAGTGACATAACCACATGAAATAACATTACACTGTAACCATACAATCAGCCCCTAGAGGACATAGTGCAATACACATTTTAAGGCCCTCCAGACCTTCTAGAATTTTATCATGCACAAGGCCCCTAGAGAACAAACTACTCCCGGCTGTAGAGCAAAAGCCATGGAAAATCTCCAAAATGTAAGTAAAACCAGGGAGGGTGATAATTTTGTGCCCCCCCCCCAACTTATGGTGCAGACCCAGAAGAGGATCCAGGGAGCAAGAGCTTGCTGTGCTGAGTAATTTGGTGGTGGCCCCTATCATCCTAGAACCATCACAGGTGAAGATATGGGTCAAAATGCATTTAAAAACGACTGCCCCCCAAAGCACCATGGGGAGAGTTTCCAGAGTGCAGTGAATATTATGATAGCGGCTCTCCTGCTGTGCCAGGGAGAGCCGGGCAGAGGTTTTCCTTCATTTTGCTTGCAAATACAGCCAAGCGCCACATTTTTCCTTTTTGTATTTATTTATTTTTTTAAGAGGGAGTGCTCGGTCCCACCCGAATGCCCAGAGGCACGCTACAGTTGGAGGGCAGCACAGGGAGCACATCCCCAGCTGCCCTCGACGGTTCCCCGCACTCCTGTGTGCGGCCACGGGAGCTAGAAATCCTTTTTTGTGTCTGCCTGTCTATCTTAGCGGGTGGACGGGTTCATTAGTGGCCTCCTCCCATAGATCCTGGGGCCAAGCTATGTGGTCCTGGGCCCCTATTATCTCCAACAGGGAACCCACGTTCTTGTAGTACTGGGGGGTCCAGGGATGAGTCCCAGCCACCTTTTTCATAAAACTGCCCAGGGCCTGGCGTCCCCAGGCAAGTTGAGACCCAGGTACAGTACCTTGGAAAATGATGAGGAAACAATGACGTTCCACATAGTCTGGGAGGTGAGGCGTGGTTGGAGCTGGTGAAGTGTCGGTTTCTTACTGCTACCTGGGAGGTGAGGTGTTGGTTCCTTATTGCTAGGCAGGGGAGGTGAGGTGTCGGTTCCTTATGATTGCAGGGGAGGTGATGCGGCGTCGGTTGCAAGGCATCGGTTTCTTATGACAAGACGAGGTCGATGAATCCAGCAGGTCAAGATGGGAGGCGCCAACTTCGCGGTGATGCTATCACACCATGGGGCCACAGGTGCTGCGGCAGGGTCGGGTGCCACGGATATCAGTTGCATGGCGCACTGGTCTTATGCTGTGGAGGGGCTTTGGAGGGTCTGCAGCAGTGTCAGGTCTGCAGGGTCGGTCACGGCACTCAACAGAGACCATGGCACTGTTGCAGACAGCAGAGCGCAGTCGGACAGTGGCGCCGGTTTTGAAGTCACTCTGGAGTCGAGGTGCTTGTTTCTTTTTTGGCACACAGGGATTCACTAGTTAGCAAGGGCCCAGGAACTGGATTTGGCACCACTTGGCAAACCAGAACTCTCAGCAAGAGAGCCCAGGTGCCGGTAGGTGAAGTCTTTGATTTCCCTGAGGCTTCTTAACAGGAGGCAAGCTCAGTCCAAGCCCTTGGAGAATCTTTGGAAGCAGCATTCAGAAAGCCAAGACAAGTCCTTTGACTCCCAAGCCAGAAGCACCAAGCAGCAGACCAGCACAGCAAAGCAACAGGCAGAGTGTCAGTCCATTCTACAGCATGTTGCTCTTCTGCAGCGGTGTCAGGCCAGCTGCATCGGTCGTTGTACTCAGTGGGGACCATGGCTCCGGTACATGCAGCGGAGCAGAGTCGTGCAGCGGTGAAGGTTTGAAAGTTCCTCTGGAGTCAACGTGCTTGTTTCTTCCTTAGTACACCAGGTCTCATTCCCAAGGGCCCAGAACCTGGATTTGGCACCATTTGGCAAGTCAGGACTCTGAGCAAGAGAGCCCAGGTGCTTTTAGGTGAAGTCTTTGATGTCAGTCCAAGCCCATGGAGAATCTTTGGAAGCAGGATGTAGAAATCCCAAGTCCAGTCCTTTCACTCACAAGCCAGAAGCAGCAAGCAGCAAGCAGCAGGCCAGCACAGCAAAGCAACAGGCAGAGTGGCAGTCCCTCCTACTGCATCCAGCTCTTCTTTCTGGCAGAATGTCCTCAGTCCAGAAGGATTCTAACTTTGAAGCCTTTGTAGTACACAAGACCCTGCCTTTCCCTTCCCTGCCCCCAGACACACTCCAGGGAGTTGGAGACTGCTTTGTGAGAGGACAGGCACGGCCCTATTCAGCTGCAAGTGACCGCCCCTCTCACCACTCTACCTCAGGAAGACCCATCGGGAAATGCAGGTCACACCTCAGCTCCCTTTGTGTGACTGTCTAGAGTGAATTTAAAAACAGCCCAACTGTCATCCTGACCCAGATGTATATTCCACAGACAGACAGAGGCACAGAATGGTTAAGCAAGAATATGCCTACTTTCTAAAAGTGGCATTTTAAAAATTGCTATTCAAAAAACAACCTCACCAAAAGTTGTATTTTAAAATTGGGAGGTCAGAGAGCCCAAACTCATCTCTCTATCTGCTCCCAGTGGGAAATTACACTTAAATGATATTTCAAGGCAATCCCTGTGTTACTCTATGGGACAGATGGCTCTTGCAATAGTAAAAAACAAATTTAGCAGTATTACACTCTCAGGACATGTGAAGCACACCAGTACATGTCCTACCTTTTTAAATACATTGCACCCTACCCAAGGGGCTGCCTTGGGCCTACTTTAGAGTTGACTTACATGTAGTAAAAGGGAATGTTTGGGCCTGGCAAGTGGGTGCACGTGCCAGGTTGAAGTGGCAGTTTAAAACTGCCCACACAGACAATGTAGTGGCAGGTCTATGACCTGCTTACTGGGCTTCTCATGTGGGTGGTACAATTAGTTCTGCAGGCCCACTAGTAGCATTTGACTTATAGGACCTGGGCACACATAGAGCACTTTACTAGGGATTTATTAGTAAATAAAACATGCCAATCATGGATAAACCAATCATTAATACAATTTAGACAGGGTGCACTTGTACTTTAGCACTGGTAAGCAGCGGTAAAGTACCCAGAGTCTTGGAGCCAGCAAAAACTAAATGTAGCACATAGTCAAAAACAGGAGGTCAGAGGAAAAAGGTTTGGAGATAACCCTGCAAAAAGGGCCATTTCCAAAACAACCCCCTCCTAGCCTAAAGCCAGGGTAGGCCAAACAATACCTTGCAAGACTTCCCTGCTTAGGGCAATAGATCCTGGACAATGGCCCATTACAGCAGGTACTTTTGCCAGTTATACGCCTCTCTTAACCAGTTTGATCTCTCTGTCTAGACCAGTGGTCTCCAAACGTTTAAATGCTGCGCCCCCCTCAAGTTGAAAAATAAAAATCATTGGGCCCTCCTTAGAATTTTTCACAAATATTTTATAAAGATGGCAATGTTTAAATATGTCTAGACATATTTAAAAATTGCAGTTAACTTCTGGTACCTTTTTAAAAATCTAATAACATGTCTATGCCTTAAACAAAATACTGTTATCTGTCTAATGCTTCTTTTGGCCAGAGCCTGGTGCCCCCACTGGGATCACTTGAGGCCCCCCTAAGGGAACCCGCCCCCCAGTTTGAAGACCCCTGGTCTAGACTCTCACGGCCCACTGAACTGACCCAGGGGGAACCCTTCTCCTCATCTGTGACTCCATCTGTGCAGCACTTAACCTTACCTTGCTCACAGATGCATCCCAGTAGGTAGACAGTACCACCATGGCCAACAGTGTGATGTGGCCCCTTACACCTCTTGGGTCTGACTTCATTCCCCAAACCATGGAAATCTCTAACCACAAGAAGAGCAACCAACAGAGGCCACTGACAGCTGTCATTGTCAAGAGCCTGGGCCCAGGCGATCCCAGGGTCTCTGGCCTTTGTGGTTTCGAAAAGTGGGGGGCAGTTGCCTCAGGTGCCTTGCACTTTCCACTTCACCTCCCGCCAGTTATGGGGTGGTATCCTGAGACTGGTCACTCAACTCAGGGTCTGTACCCTCAGGCTGAGCAGAGGACAAGGGTGTGCTCCCACTCCTTCTGTCCCTCTTGCTGGGGTCCTGTACCTTCCATTTTAGAGTGGTACCCCCAGAAAACTGAACTGTTAAAGCGCTTTTGGCAGATGCCCCTCCCAGTTCCCCTGACACCGGGGGCACCTCATTCCCCAGAATGCAGCCTACGGGCATCTGGATACTAATTATGACCATTCTCTGGGTAACCTCCCCACCACACTCTAGGGAAATCAGAGTTATAGGGCAGGAAAAGTCCTGCCCATGGACTAGAGTCACTCTACACACCTGGCTGGTGTACTGCTCTGAGGAAACTAGCCCTTCCACAACCATGGTTTGGCTAGCTCCAGTGTCTCTCAGAGCAGTGACTGGGATCCCCTCCACTTTCACCTGGTGGACGTGACGACTCCCACCCCGTGGGATCACCAACTCACACTCTGAGTTCACCTCCCAACTTAGGGAAATTACGGCATGGTCTATGACCAGCCTCTGGGGATTACCTACATCTAAGGCCACATTGGCCACCCTTGTAGAGGGGCCACCAACAGGGGGTTTCTTAGGACAGACAGAGTCCCCTTTCATATGTCATAGCTGGGAACACTCAAAGCAATGGATATGAAAATGGGGTGCTCAGACCAATGCCCACCAGAACCTCCCTCCTTCCTGTCGGAATAGACATGGGAACCTTTTTCTCCCCCGTTGTCTCCCCCGTTGTCCTGGGACCTGTCCTCAGGTCTGCGCACGTTCCCAACATGTCCACCACTAGACAGCTCCAAAGCTCCGATAGAAATACCACAGAGCCTGAGAGAGTCCAAGTGGGGGAAAAGGGGATTAGTAGGGAACAGCTGGGAAGGAGACCTGTAGGAAGCAAGAGGTTAAACAACACAATATCAAGATATAATCACATTGACTTTCAATAGACTATGGTTCTAAGAGTTCTAATACTGTAATCATGGATAACCTAAGAAATGACTATAACTAGACCTCAAGAAATCTAGGTACCTGGAAAAATCAAGAATGGGATAATACAATGTTTCATATGAGCTTTTCATGAAATACCACATACTGTCTAGAAAACAAGAACCTTCTTGAAATATGTTTCAGAATAAACATTGCATTTTTACACGAGGACAAAGACTATCTGAACATTCCCTGAAAACAACAGGAACTGTACTAGGAACTTAATATGCACAAAGAATGTCGCACTTTGAATTAAGCATTTTCAAAGAAATTGAAAAGCTCTGGATAAATGTGTGCACCTCAACAAACACGGCACACCAAAGTTTTCAATGTTATGAAATGATCGCGCAAAATGGCGATCTAAGAGCCAAGCATTTTATGCCAGGGTTGAATCGCGCACACTGTTGCGGATTCAAACAAGAATATGCAAATGCCATGAAATGATTGCGCACGCTGTTGCCGATCTGAATGCCAAGGTTTACATGAGAGAAATGAATCGTGCACTCTGCCGATTTGAACAAGAATATGCAAATGCCATGAAATTATCGCGCAAACTGTGGCCGATCTAAATGCCAAGGTTTACATGCTAGAAATGAATCACGCACACTGCCGATTTGAACAAGAATATGCAAATGCTATGAAATCACACTAACGTACACAGAAAGTTTCACAACTAGGCCCAAAACTCGAATGTCTTTGAGAACGGGGGGTAGGGGGTCCAGCCCGACCTCCGCCTTACCGCACTGCTCAAGGATCACCAATATAATGAGGGCAGGCCTGGAATATCAAGGTAGGCCTCCGGAACAGGAGCTGAGGAAGTTGCTCTGCTCTGCACCGGGACCTCTGACTCCTGAGCACGTGGAGCTGGGCTGGCTCCCTTATATATAGTCAAGCCCCGCCTACAAACCACACCCAGTCATGATACAGGGAAAGCTTCTAGAAGGTCCTAGAAAGGGGCCACACCCTAACACACTCTGTAAGCCTGCAGCAATACCTTGCAAATGAACAGTTACTGCAAGCATCATTAATAGTGTTTTTTCAAGGTTAAACTCTGCAATGCAAAAGGTTAACATACTGCATACAAACACAATGCATGAATTATGCTCTTGCATAAAGACTGGGTTTTGGGATTTTTGTCGCCTGTAGAGCGCGCACTGTCCTGATGTTGACAGAGAGAGACAAAGGATACACTGGGTCAATGGTTGCTCCAACACCACTGTTGGCGTTCACAATACACACACACACGGGGAACAGCCCTACGCATTAGGCAATGCACTACCAGTCACAATGCTAGTCACCAGCCCATGGACAGTAATACCTAACGCCACTAACAGCATACCAGGGACCCACAGACCCCTGCCCAGTAGTGGATTCCTACTAGCTTGGTTGGAGGTGGTTCACATCATACCCTGCCCAACATGGGACCTACCCTGCAATGTCCGGCCTGGCCTAGGGGCACCCGCAGGCCCACATCCCCCACCCGGAAACCACGCCACCACGCGCAAGTAGTATATTTGGAAACTGTACCTTGTGGCTGCTGTGATGCCCTCAAGTGCCCAACCAGCTCTGGATAGGCCACCGCCAGTATGCAGGCCATCAGGGGGATCAGGGTTCCAAGGGCACCCCTTCCTCGCTGGGAGGCCATCCCCAGCTGGACCTCCGCCATCTTCCCTGCCCAGCGTCTCAGGTCCTCCCACCGTTTCTGAAAATGGGTGCTCCACCTGCCATAGACCCCCAGGGTCCGCACGTCCTTGGTGATGGCACGCCATATTCCCTTTTTGCTGATGGGTGCTGACCTGCAGAAAAATACACATAGAAAAAAGGTATCAGTCAGACCGTCCGGCCTGTTACACTCATGTCCCACCATAGCCCTCCCATCCCCTTACGCACAGACATTGCCCACCACACATGCTGCACGCTGCCCAGGACCCTTCCACCAACCTCCCCCCACCCTTACACGAGGCCCTCACACACAGCACTCCATGCATTCATGCCCCTTGCACCGTGCTCACAGTGTACTCACCTGTTGGTCTGGAGGCCCATAAAGCATTCGGTACTGGGGTAGGACCCTATCCACCCATCTCTCCAACTCGGCAGGGGCCCTTTCCCCAGTCACACAAGCCATGGTCTGTTCCAGACACAGGTCACAGCAGCGCTTGCAGTGTAGGTCCTCTCCTGTTGAAGGTCATGTAGCAAGTGGGTGAACAGATAGAAAATGGTGGTCACGTCCACGGCAGTGCGTACCGTCACCGCCGGTGTACATCACCATTGGCCACTGTAACCCATAGGGCCCAATGGGATCCAATGAGGAGTTGCACAGCGGTTTTCGACCGCCTCCCGCAACCTCGCACAATGTCAGCAGAAGTACCTCATTTCCACATGTCACTCCATACAGGACAGGCAGACGCCATTTCAGGGGGGAGGGCAGGCCATGGCACATAACTGCGTCACAGTACACATATGCACCATTTGAGCCTATACAACAATCTTGTGTTACAGTCACAACATGCAATGCAGTGTAATGTTTTGGAATATGGGATATGGACAAGCTACTCACCGTTTGCCCCCTAGATTGCAACCACTGCGGATGAATCGGAGATGGAGACATCGCCCTGTGTACAGGCCCCCCCCTGGTGGACTTGGCAACAATGGAGGACAAGCACATTATCCTCACCTATAGACTGGACAGGGCCACAATCACAGAGCTGCGTGCCCAATTGGAACCTGACCTGATATCTGGTATCCGTCAGCCCACTGGGATTCCCCCCTCTTGTGCAAGTCCTATCTGTGCTCCATTTCCTGGCAAGTGGCTCCTTCCACGTGACAGTGGGCTTGGCAGCAGGAATGTCTCAGCCTATGTTCTCAATAGTGCTGACCAGAGTGTTGTCTGCCCGATTAATCACATGCGCAGCTACATCGTTTTCCCCCAGGTGGAGGATTTGGCCACAGTGAAAGCTGATTTCTATGCAATGGGACATATCCCCAACATTATTGGGTCTATTGATGGTACACATATTGCATTTATCCCCCCCTAAGAAATGAACAGGTGTTCAGAAATCGAAAGAGCTTTCACTCCATGAATGTGCAGATAGTGTGCCTGGCGGACCAGTTCATCTCCCATGTGAATGCAAAGTATCCTGGGTCTGTACATGATGCCTCTATCCTAAGGAATAGCAGCATCCCATATGTGATGGCTCAACTCCAGAGGCACAGGGTGTGGCTAATAGGTGAGCCCTGGTTCCCACCCAGTGGATGTTGGTGTATGGGTATGGTGTGGGCCCTAGGGGTTAGTGTGTGTCTAACAGTTGTCCCTCAATATTTTCAGGTGACTCTGGTTACCCCAACCTCTCATGGCTACTGCCCCCTGTGAGGAATCCCAGGACAAGGGCAAAGAAATGTTACAATGAGGCACATGGGCGAACAAGAAGAATAATTAAAAAGACATTTGGCCTCCTGAAGGCCAGGTTTCGTTGCCTCCATCTAACAGGTGGATCCCTGTACTAGTCACCCAAGAAGGTGTGCCAGATCATCGTGGCATGCTGTATGTTGCACAACCTTGCCTTACGTCGCCAAGTGTATTTTCTGCAGGAGGATGAGGATGGAGATGGGCGTGTGGCAGCAGTGGACCCTGTGTACAGTGAAGATGAGGAGGCAGAGGATGAGGATGAGGACAGCAGAAGTGCTATTATAAGACAGTAATTCCAATGACACACAGGTAAGACACTTTATTACACTTTACATTGACAGTTTTGTATTTGACATTGTACTGGCAGGCTCATTTTCACAAATCTATGCCCACTTACTGTACCCTTTGGCATCTCTATTTTCAGATATTTGTGTCCCACTATCGCTCCTGGTGTGTTGACTGCAGCCAGCTACAGGTCATTCCTATGTATACAATACTCTACAGTTATATTGCAGTGTTTAAAGCTTGTTAAACAAATACACGTTTAAACGCAGGGACTGTTTGCGGGGTGGTTCTCCTTCTGCAGGGGGTGGGGTGCTGGTGGCCTGTTGATCCTGTGGCGGGGCCTCCTGTCCACTAGTGGCAGCTGAGGTGGAAGGCTGTTCATCGGTTTGTCTAGTTTCAGGGGCCCGGTAGAGTGCCACTGCCTCCCTCATGATGTTGGCCATGTCAGCCAGCACCCCTGCAATGGTGACCAGAGTGGTGTTTATGTCCTTCAAGTTCTCCCTGATCCCCAGGTACTGTCCCTCCTGCAGCCGCTGGGACTCCTGCAACTTGTCCAGTATCTGGCCCATCATCTCCTGGGAATGGTGGTATGCTTCCAAGATGGTGGTAAGTGCTTCCTGGAGAGTCAGTTACCTGGGCCTGTCCTCCTCCTGTCGCACAGCGGTCCTCCCAGCTACCCTGTTGTCCTGGGCCTCTGTCCCCTGAACTGTGTGCCCACCTCCACTGACCCCAGATCCTTGATCGTCCTGTGTTTGTGGGGTGGCCTGGGGTCCCTATAGTGGTGGACACACTGCTGATTGACGTGTCCTGGGGATAGAGGTATGGGCCCGCTGGGTGTGTACTGTGGTGGTGTTTCCTGAGGGGGGAGGCTCTGCGTAGGTATGGGACTGTGCCTTGGTAACCGACTGTCCAGAGATTCCTGATGGGCGAGGTTTGTCATCCAGATCCAGGCGTCCAGAGCTGCTGTCATCACTGTGGGCCTCTTCTGGGGGTGGACTGGAAGTCGCTGGCACCTCCTCTCCGGTGACGTTGGGTGGAGGACCTGTGGGGATGTAAATGCAGTGTTATTGTTTCTGTGTGTGTCGTCTTTTGCATGGGTGTGTTGCCCTGTATGGTTGTTATTGCCCTGGCAACTTTGCCTTGTGTGAGTTGGGATTTTGTGGGCTAGGTGACTCTCTCTAATGTGCATGCTTTAGTGATGTGTGTCCATGCAGGTCTGTGAGTGATGTCCATGCACTGGTGTTACATGCAGGGCTTGGTATTGGGATGATTGGGTTGTGATGGTGGGGTATGTGGGAGGTGGTGAAGTGATGGGATTGAGGGTAGGCGTAGGGGTTTGTGATGGCATGCAGGTAGGGGGGTGATAGTATTAGAAATTTGACTTACCAGAGTCCAGACCGCCTCCTACCCCTGCCAGGCACTCAGGATGCATGATCGCCAAGACTTGCTCCTTCTGTGTTGTTAGTTGTGGGCTAGGGGGTGGAGGTCCACCACCAGTCCTCTGTACAGCTATTTGGTGTCTTACTGCGGTGGAACGTACCTTCCCCCGTAGGTCATTTTACCTCTTCCTGATGCCATCCCTTGTTCTGGGGTGCTGTCCCACGGCGTTTACCCTGTCCACGATTCTCTGCCAAAGCTCCATCTTCCTTGCAATGGACGTCTGCTGCACCTGTGATCCAAATAGCTGTGGCTCTACCCGGATGATTTCCTCCACCATGACCCTTAGCTCCTCCTCAGAGAACCTGGGGTGTTGTTGCAGTGCCATGGGTGTAGTGTGAGGGTGTGTGGGGTGCTGTGTTGGGGTGTGAGATGAGGGGTGCGTGGATGGTGTATAGGTGATGGTGGTGTGTGTCTGTAGTCTTGTCTGTGGTCTTGCTATCTCTCTTGTGGCACTTGTTTGTAATGGTAAAGGGTTGTGGGTAATGTAGGTGGGTGTTTTATAGTGGTGTGTGGATGTGGTGTGTGTATGTGTGTGAGGTGTGTGTAGTTTGAATTGTCCAATGTAGTGTTGTTTTGTTAGTGTGTTTGTATTTTGATCGCAGCGGTATGTACCGCCAATGGTTTAGCGCCATTGAATGTCTGCCAAGGTGATTCGTGGGTCATAATGCTGTGGGCGTAGATCTGTTGGCATAACGGTGTGGGTTTTGGTACCGCCAGTTTATCACTGACCTTTGGTCTGGCAGACTTGTGTGCATGGCTGTATAGTGACGGATCGCTATGTGTGGGTCATAATATGGGTGGCGGTAATCTGCTGCAGCGGTGGTATGTTGGCGGCAGTCAGCATGGCAGTAAGTGGGGTTTACCGCCAAGTTCATAATGAGGGCCATAGTCTACAGTCTCAGGAGGAGAGTTCCTGGGTGTATGGGCTTCTCTGGTGTCTCGAAAGGGTGAGTGCCCTGGGGACATAGGTCCTCTTGTTAGTGGGGGAGGGCCTTGACAGAGGACTATGATTTGGTGCAAAAGCACTCAACCATTAGTCTTCTTTCAAGCACCCCCCACCCAGGCCTGAAGGACACAACTCATGGCTGTGTGCCCATTCTTTCAATGGCCTCAGAGCTGAGATAGTGTAGTTGTATGTGGCCTTGGTTTCTTGCTGTGAGCACCGGAAGACCAGAGAGAAGTTTGTAGAGTACACAAATGTTGCTAACAGGGCTGCTGCCTGGTGTGTACTAGCAGCTGTGCATGCGACGACAGTGTGTTTGACAGAAGACTATGACTTGGTGCAAAAGCACACAACAATTATTCTTCTCTCGGGCACCCCACCCCAGCCCAAAGAACACAACTCATGGCTATGGGCCCATTCTTTCAGCGGCATTGGAGCTGAGATTCTGTGTAGTTGCCTGTGGCATTGATTTCATGCTGTGAGCACCAGGGCCTGCAGGAAAGTTTGCTGAGTACACTAATGCTACTAACAGGGCTGCAGCCCGCTGGGTACTAGCAGCTGTGAATGGGATGGTAGCGTGCTGGACACTGGAAGCCCACAGGGAATTCTGCTGAATACATGAATGTTGCTAATAAGATACAGCCTGGTATGTACTAGTAGTTGTGCCTGGGACGGCAGCATGCACCGATGTATCAAGCACTTTAACTGTTCTCTGTGTAGACCTGAGATCTATGTCACTTGGGACCTCTTGAGAAAGAAAGAGACGCTGAGATGAGCGTAGAGTGGCTGATCGAGGATCACAGGGCATCAATCGAAAGGGACATCTGCCTTCACCTGCCCTAAGGGTGCCTATGCCCATTATAGCACCTAGAATCCTGTGGCATCCAAGAGGAGTGATCCCAGTGCATCTGTCTACAGAACTGGGCTCTACTTCACTGCGGGGTTGTGATGGGTCCTCTAACTGTGTAAAAGAGGTGCTGTAGACAAATCATGAGAGTGTTTTAAGTGACGTGTACACTCCAGATGCCTTTGTGAAACAAGAGAACACTTTCAAGACCCTTCCACCCTACCCCAAAAAAGAAATTACATCAGAATACTTGACTGGTAAGGCTCCAGTAAATGATTCTTTGTAGTAGTAGCGCTTCGAAGCCCTACACAAACAAGACCCATAGTTGTCATTCTTAGCTGCCTCGCTGTTGTTGCTGAGTTACCAACATTTCAACACACATCGCACTTCCCCACATTCCCACAGTGTGTTTGTGTTATGTGTTTTGTTGACGTGCACAGTCCACATTACTGTGTAAACTATCAGAGCTCTCCAGCTGGCCCATGACTCGTAAATAAAAAAAAAAGTACCTGCAGATTCAAGTAGCTGGCGGAAGGACACTGGCCAGTAGTCAGTGGCCAGTGACCAGAAGGTCCAAGCTCCACGCAACAGCATGAACAGCAAAAGCAGAACAGGAAGTGAAAGCATAAGACGTGCTGGCCAGTGAGAGGCACATGAATTGGAGCGACATTTGAGCTGGTAAATTCAGGTAAGTAACAGGCAGGTTTTAAGATTTTTTTTATTAACAGAAGACTTCACAAGCAAGTGCATGCCGTGAAGGCGAAACCTAAAGAGGCTGAGGCAACCCTGTCAGGATTGCTCTTGTGACCTGCAAATTACTCAAATTGTCAGCAAGGAGCACTTGTTTGCAGTGTTATGTAGTACAAACTTAACCCAAAGGTTTTGGAGCACTTCACATGAGCACCAGTTACTTTACACAAGGATACGTTCTTTTTTTAGGCCTGGAGAGATTAACTGATTTGCCCAGAATCACATAATGTTGCGACAACATGAGACTCCAACCTGGTTCCCAAGTTCCTAAGTGGACAGCTCTGCTTATAGCGCCACATCTCTACCTTCATAGGTAATTTTAATTTTGTTTAGTTGTTCTGTGTTAGAAGTGCTCTAAAAAGTTACAAACCACCATAAAAACATTGACATCCAAGGGCAATACTTATGACTTCTAAAGCTGTTTAAGTAAGTTGTTGCTCCCCTATGCCTCCAGCATAGCGCCAGTCTTCCTGTGAACTCAAGTCTTCTCATCCATGACTAGGCCTTCCTTTCAATACTTCTTTGATGGACACATCTATCAGACATGGCTTTGCTGGCAGCCAACCAAATGCCATCACGGTCACCTACAGCCATGCCTCCCTTTTAACCAACTGCCTTTACGATTCTGTGACTATAAATTTCTCTTTTCCTATTATAATTGTGCATTATGATGTTAACTAAAACAAACAGAATTGTTTGAAGGTGACAGAATGAGTTAAATCCAGCTGGAATCAATGAACCAAAACCCACCATCATTATTCTGATTCACCACCTTACTTATTAGTGTGTGTCCATCCACGTGCTGTATAAGACTTAGGCATTTGCCGAAGGCATTAATTGATGGTGACAAAGATCTTGAGCAAAATGTTTTTTTGTCTGACTTGGAGACAACTTAAGCTACTTTGTCTCCCTACTGTGTACAAATAATTTCCTAAATATACATATTTATGTACACATACATAGATGGGCTTTTGGTTAGACCTGTTCATCCATTTGTCTGTGGGGTTCTCATTCACATTTTCTTCTTGCCAACTACTGCATAATGCATGAAGCAATGGGTTGGCCCACTTCAGCCATTAGCTCTCTTGCATTGTGATTGACACCATATTTCCTGTTCATGCAATCCCTCCGTTCATGTCTAAATATGCTATTTTTTATTCTAAAAATGTTGAATTTCTATTGCATATGATTACAAAAATAAATGATTTAAAAGATGCACAGACCTATTGCCACTGCCAAGGCTTATTTTCAATGTTTGCAGGACACATCAGATTCAAAAGATCCTACAAGGTGGAATCATCTCAAGTATGGATAATCTGAACCCTAAATCTGACCTCTCAAATATGCATGTATCAAAAGTTGTGTTTTGCTTGCAAGCACACTTGAGAAGGCATTTTAGGAGCTTTGAGCCAGCTCAGGATCGCACCACAAAAAAGTTTTGACTAATCTTGAATCACCTCAAAGATTGTGTGATTTGAGTTCATCAAAAAAACACTGACTGTGTGTAGGACCCAAAAAATTGTAAAACGAGTCACATTCAGTACATCTAAAACAAAAACTCTCTAAGAGTGTCAGTAGCAAATGGGTTCCTCCCACTTAGTCCACCAGCATCTTTTCGCAAAGGACTACCCATTTTTGGACTTTTACTGTGAGCGAGTCTCGCTACCCGAGTCTCGCTTGCTGTAAATGCTCAGTAATTAGACTGCCTAGTATCTGTGCACAAGTAGCCTGTCACAGAAAGGATTCAGCAAGATTGGTACTGACCTGGGGGTAGGCCTTAAGAGTGGGATTTTGTAGTGTATGTCTGTAGTGGTTACTGGAAAGTCTCTGGTGTTTTCACTCTATTATTATACATATAGCCAGAATCTACCCTAAAGTAAAATTTTACTCAACTTGGCCTACAGAGTCCAGCAAGGTATGAAAATGGGAAAAAACATGTATGTAGATTTTGAATTTTGTGGCCCCCAACATTACACATGCACATTTTATAGGACTTCAGGATTGTTTATATTTCTCTGTCTCCGCTCTTAATCAGATTCCAGGCATTTGTCCTCTCTATTTGGCCAAGTTAATTAGTTTGCTGATCAAAGGCCTCCCTCACAAAAGGGCAATCAACAGTGATTTACTCAATTCTTGGGAAAGAAAGGGGAATGGAGGAAATGTAAGTCTGATAATTATCTTGTTACATTGGAGTGGACTAGGACAGCCCAGGCCCACTGGAACAAAGGAGGGAGCCCAGACCACTGGAGCTATAACAGGATGGGCTCGCGTTGAAGTTTTGGCAGGAAGGGATCAGGCAGTGGTGTCAACTAGGGAAGGAGCTGATGTCCTCAGAGGTGCTCTCTCCAGTCGCAAATCTGCTAATCTGTATGTTCTCTTTTTCTTGTGGTGGCACCACCAATGTTTCTTAAGGAGTGTTTGAGGGGCTGCATAAAAAATCTGCAGCCTGCGCTAACCACACCTTTCCCTCCACACAATGTTAAGGAAGAGTAGCACTGCCTCTCCGGGGGGATTGAATCCCTGGCTCTGGGAGAGCTTTGCCATAAATTTCAAGCATCAGGTTTAGGCTCTGGTAGGAGGCTGGCCTCGTTTGTAGTAGGTACCTAAAGTACTTACACCTTATACCAGGTCTAGATATCCCTTATTAGTGAAATGTAGACAGTGTTTAGAAGCCAGGCTCTCTAGGGGTAGTGTGGATGAGCACTAAAGCTCATGCAAAGCTCATGCAATATTGGAGACATGCAAAGCTCATGCAATATCACTGTAGTCACACAGTACTCACACACAAGAAAGAAAATACTCAGTGTTACAAAAATAAAGGTACTTTATTTTGGTGACACAAATGCCAAAAATACTTTAGAGATTATACCCCCTTAGGAGGTGAGTAATATACACAGTATATACACTAGAAAGTAGTAATAGCTGTAAAAACAGTGGAGAAAACAGTGGAAATAGTGCAAATAGTGAAAATCACCATAGTTAGAAATGGGCCTAGAGGGAACACAAACCAGGTACTCAAATAGTGGAATGGGAAAGTCGATTTCCCACCTAGGTAAGTGTAGTTTGTAGAGGGGCGCTGGGAGTGTAAGAAAACACCAAAGGTAAGTAATAGAACCCACCCCAGAGCCCAGGAAAGTAGGAGTAAATCACAGTAACTTTTCTAGAACACACAGGAACATGTGATAGAAGATTATGCAAGAACCAGAAGAGACTGCAAGACACCAATGATGGATTCATGGACCTGAAGACCTATGGAAGAAGAGGACCAAGTCAAGAAGCACTGAAGAGTCCAGGGAGCACAGGAGCCCCTGCTAACCCGGATGACGGTGCAAAAGAAGAACCACTGGTAAAGAACAACTGTCAGTACTGCACCCAAGAAGATGAACGCGGGTTCCTGTTTGGTGCAGTTGATGTCCCACGCCGGATGGATGATTGCAGTCTGGTTTGCGTCGCTGGATTCCACCAACAAGCCTTGGCACACGCAAAGCTTGCTGTTAGCGGAAAATGGCGCTGCCTGGGACCAGGAGGGACCTGGTGGCCTCTACCCAGGAGGGGAAGACAGAGAGGGCCCTCAGCAACTCAGGGAGCCCTCAGAAGACCAGGCAGCATGCACAGGAGTCCCACAGCACGGGGACAAAGAAGGTGCAAAAGGGGGCCCACGCAGCACTACACAAAGGATTTCCATGCGGCCGGAGAACCACGCAGGAGGCTGTGTGTCACAGGTAGGAGTGCTGGGGGGGCAGAGCTGCACGGTGCACGAAGAACTACGTGGAAGGATGCCAACAAGCCTTGTCAACTGCAAAATATGCGGTGCACTGGGGTACTCTCTTGCGTGGGGATGCAAGCTCTTACCTCCACCAAAGTTGAGCAGTAGGACATTAGGACGTCCACCACCCTTGATGTTGGATCCACGCACTTCGTCAGGAGAGGGGACCCAAGCCACCGGTCGTTGCTCCAGAGGGGTGCCTGCTGAAGCAGGGCAGTGACTCCTTCACTTCAAGTGAGATTCCTTCCTTCTTGTGGTGCAGGCTGAAGACACACAGTTCTGGGAGGATGCACGACCTGGAAACAGTTGCATTTGCTGGCAGGAGCTGGAGATACAATGTTGCAGAAGTTGTCTTTGTTTCTTTGTTGCAGTTTGTAGAGTTCCTGGACGATCCAAATGCAGTTTTGTCAATAGAAGGTGAAGGAAAGGATGCAGAGGATTCCTGCAGGAGTCTTGCAACCTGAATCTGAACACCCAGAGAAGAGACCCTAGATAGCCCTGAAATGGGGATTGGTCAGCTACACAGGTAAGCACCTATCACGGCAGGGCTCTGACGTAACCTGCTGGCACTGGCCACTCAGATGCTCCCAGAGTGCCCAACCATCTTGGAACCCAAGATGGCAAAACCCAGGGACACTCTGGATGAGCTCTGGGCACCACCCCTGGGGTGGTGATGGACAGAGGAGTGGTCACTCCCCTTTCCTTTGTCCAGTGTTGCGCCAGAGCAGGGACTGGGGGGTCCCCGAACCAGTGTGGAATGGATTATGTAAGGAGGGCACCCTCTGTGCCCTTCAAAGCCTTTCCAGAGGCTCTAGGAGGCTACCCCTCCCATGCCTGTAACCCCAATTTCCAAAGGGAGAGGACGTAACACCCCTCTCCCAAAGGACATGCTTTGTTCTTCCTTCCTGGGCTCAAGTTGCTTGAGCAACAGGGGGGCAGAAAACTGTCTGTGAGGTGGCAGCAGGTGGGGCTGCCTGGAAAACCTCAAAAGGCTGGTATGGCTGTACTGGGGATCCACTGTGGAGTCCCCAGAGTGCATTAAATTATACAACCAATGCTAGAATCAGCATTGGGGTATAATTCCCAGATGCTAGACACCTTACACGGCCATATTCTGAGTTACCATTGTGAAGCTGGACATAGGTATTGACCTATGTCCAGTGCACATGTAAAACGGGGTCCTCGCACTCACGAAGACCGGGAAAATGGTCCTGGACGATGTGGAGGCACCTCTGCTAGTGCAGGGGTGCCCTCACACACAAGTACTCTGCACCCAGCCTTCGGGGTTGGAAGGCCATGGATATAGGTGACTTATAAGTGACCTGGTGCAGTGTAAATGGCAGTGGAAGGGTGCATGCACAATTTCACACAGGCTGCAATGGCAGTCCTGTAGAAGCCTTTGCATGGGCTCCTTATGGGTGGCAAACGTAATGCTGCAGCCCATAGGGATCCCCTGGAACCCCAATGCCCTGGGTACCTAAGTACTACATACTAGGGACTTATAAGGGGTGAGCAGTATGCCAATTATGAGTGGAATACTGTGTTAACAGTACCCAACAACCAAATTTAAAGGGGAGAGAACATACGCACTGGGGTCCTGATTAGCAGGATCCCAGTGACACAGTCAAAACACACTGAGAAACAGGCCAAAAATGGGGGTAGCCATGCTAGAAAGAGGCTACTTTCTCCTATGGCTACATTATGTGGCCTGGATACAGTGAAGAATGACTCAGGCAAATGTGTATATAAATTTAAATGCTTTATTGACAAAATTGGTATTGAACAATGAATGTTTACCATTATATTGAATGCTATTGATGATTAACACCGTGCCTACTGATTTTAATGGTGTTACAAGGTTCAAACATGACTTGTGAATCATTTATTTAACGTGGCGACACTCTAACAAAGTCGGTAGGTCTGCATTATATAGTGATCAAGCTTAAAATGTTTTACATAAACAAAGGATAACAAATGGTTATTTTATTAATGTGGTGATCCCCAGACAAAGCCAGTAGGCTTGCCTTATGTCTGACACCCCTTATATTCTAATATTGCATCTGGTATAGGTAGGGGTATTGTGGTTATGGGGTTCAAAACCCACTAGGGGTATTGTGGCTATGGGGTTCAAGACCCAAAGGTATTTCCATCTCCTTGAGTATATATATATTTACAATTGAATGTGTATTATTTATTAGTGTGTGTGTGTAATAAAAGTATGTTTCCTTTTTTAAAAGAAAAAGCACTGAATGGACAATTATTTATGAATTGTTGTTAGTATGTACCAGCGAATTGGCATTGTTGGCCCACACCACCTTCCCTGAGTAGGTCTTGGACAGTTCTCTTTCGCTATTCTGAGAGAGGATTGCCACAATGGGGTACTTGCTTCTCAGTAATAAAACAATTGCAGATCTATTACTTATGAACAACTCATATTCTTCACAAATAATAAACCAATTTCCTCCAGTGGCACTGGACTCAATCAGAAAAAGGCATGGGCAACGTCAATAGGTCTTGCCTTTGGTACCTATTGTATTTGAAAATGTTTTCCGACAATGCTTCAGATGCACAGTATCATTGATGCTGTACTGCATGGCTAAAAAGAAAAAAAATGCAATGATTCTTCTGCCAAGGATGCGTCATTTTGTAGGCATTAGGAATGCTTATGCATGTGCCTACAAAGTTATGTGGTTGCCTTTTTTTCTTTTTATTAACCGGTCTGAGATAGATTGGGAAATAAAATATAAAAAGTAATGTGAAAGCTTTTATTTGTTTGTTTTTTAAATCTTCAATGGAGGGACAGGTTGTGAGAGCCGTTGGATGAGGATGGAACACTGAGAGCAGGGCAAGGAGGAAGCAAAATGGAAGGCTGTGGAGAAACACACAAGAGAGAACCAGTGGTGGAGGGAAGCACATGGGGTAACAGGAACAACACAAAAAGCAGCGGACAGTGAAGCACATGGGCGAGAAAAAACGTGGAAGCAGGGGAGGAAAAGCAAATTAGCTTTGATATACTTTGTAAGCAATGACTAGGCTGAGGGAAGTTGAGGTAATGGCCAGATTACTTACCAGTAATCTTCATACCAATTCAGTTCTACTTAGGGTGAACACCCGTCCGTAAATTTCACGGACTGTCCGTAATTTCGCCCTGCCGTCCGTTGTCCATGATGAAAGCTTTAACGGACGGCATTTGTCTGTAATTTTAGCCTTTCACCAAAAGGACAAGGGAAGGTACAGCAAAATTACAGGCCGATTAGTTTCCCCAGCAGGTTTCAAAGGCAGGGAGTCTCATGTGCTCTGAGGGAGGGAGGGGCAGACATGAGAAAAAGCCTTCTTGCCAGGGTGTCTCCTTCCCTAAAGACATGCAAATGTGGGCAACTGGTAAATCTGCAAATGCAAAGAAGCTTGAAAACCTGCATTGACTTTGCTAAAAGGAGTCACTTATAGTTTTCTGGTGGCAAAGATATTTCTTTTAGAGAGGTATTGTAATGGTGTTCCAAGGTGAGCTGTGGAGTGTGTGGTTTTAATGGAGTGTTATAACATTTTTTAGTACTAGGTATAAACTGTATATTATTCAAATCTGTATTTGAGAAGCACTTTTTTTTCTTTAACCAAAATGAATTCGCGCATTTTGTAGCAGTCTTATTATGATGTAATTGTATTTTTCACAGTTCTTTCAGGGACTTCGGTACCTGATAGAACTAACAAACATCGTCTACGAAATAGTTATTGTCTTTGCTAATGTGTTTTAGCCATTAGCCATGTTATACACCAGAGTAGCTGCTGTTCAGCATGGCTTAAATTTAGTGGCATAGTTGTGTGGAGTGGAGCAAAGTGGCATAGGAGCAGAGCCGTAGAGCCCAGTGGTGCAAAGTACAGTACAGTCGGGTACAGTGCAGTTGTTTAGAGTGCGTTAGCATAGAGTGCAGTTGTAGGAAGTTGGCTCTGTATGCACTATTTCAAAGTAAGGAATAGTATGCACAGAGTCCAAGGGTTCCCCTTAGAGGTAAGATAGTGGCAAAAAGAGATAATACTAATGCTCTATTTTGTGGTAGTGTGGTCGAGCAGTAGGCTTATCAAAGGAGTAGTGTTAAGCATTTGTTGGACATACACACAGGCAATAAATGAGGAACACACACTCAGAGACAATTCCAGGCCAATAGGTTTTTGTATAGAAAAATATCTTTTCTTAGTTTATTTTAAGAACCACAGGTTCAAATTCTACATGTAATATCTCATTTGAAAGGTATTGCAGGTAAGTACTTTAGGAACTTTGAATAATCACAATAGCATATATACTTTTTACATAAAACACATATAGCTATTTTAAAAGTGGACACAGTCCAATTTTCACAGTTCCTAGGGGAGGTAAATTATTGTTAGTTCTTGCAGGTAAGTAAACCACCTACGGGGTTCAAATTGGGGTCCAAGGTAGCCCACCGTTGATTGTTCAGAGCAACCCCAAAGTCACCACACCAGCAGCTCAGGGCCGGTCAGGTGCAGAGTTCAAAGTGGTGCCCAAAACACATAGGCTTCAATGGAGAAGGGGGTGCCCCGGTTCCAGTCTGCCAGCAGGTAAGTACCTGCGTCTTCGGAGGGCAGACCAGGGGGTTTTTGTAGGGCACCGGGGGGGGCACAAGTCCACACAAAAAGTACACCCTCAGCAGCGCGGGGGCGGCCGGGTGCAGTGTGCAAACAAGCATCGGGTTTGTAATAGGAATCAATGGGAGACCAAGGGGTCTCTTCAGCGGTGCAGGCAGGCAAGGGGGGGCTCCTCGGGGTAGCCACCACCTGGGCAAGGAAGAGGGCCTCCTGGGGGTCACTCCTGCACTGGAGTTCCGATCCTTCAGGTCCTGGGGGCTGCGGGTGCAGGGTCTTTTCCAGGTGTCGGGATCTGGGAGTCAGGCAGTCGCGGTCAGGGGGAGCCTCGGGATTCCCTCTGCAGGTGTCGCTGTGGGGGCTCAGGGGGGACAACTTTGGTTACTCACAGTCTTGGAGTCACCTGGGGGTCCTCCCTGTAGCGTTGTTTCTTCACCAGTCGAGTCGGGGTCGCCGGGTGCAGTGTTGCAAGTCTCACGCTTCTGGCGGGAATTGCAGGGGTCTTTAAAGTTGCTCCTCTGGAAACAAAGTTGCAGTCTTTGTTGAACAGGGCCGCTGTTCTCGGGAGTTTCTTGGTCCTTTTAGAGCAGGGCAGTCCTCTGAGGATTCAGAGGTCGCTGGTCCTGGGGAAAGCGTCGCTGGAGCAGTTTTCTTCCAAAGGGGGAGTCAGGCCGGTAGGGCTGGGGCCAAAGCAGTTGGTGTCTCCGTCTTCTCTGCAAGGTTTTCAGCTCAGCAGTCCTCTTCTTCTTTAGGTTGCAGGAATCTGAGTTCCTAGGTTCAGGGGAGCCCTTAAATACTAAATTTAAGGGTGTGTTTAGGTCTGGGGGGTTAGTAGCCAATGGCTACTAGCCCTGAGGGTGGGTACACCCTCTTTGTGCCTCCTCCCAAGGGAAGGGGGTCACATTCCTATCCCTATTGGGGGAATCCTCCATCTGCAAGATGGAGGATTTCTAAAAGTTAGAGTCACCTCAGCTCAGGGCACCTTAGGGGCTGTCCTGACTGGCCAGTGACTCCTCCTTGTTATTCTCATTATTTCCTCCGGTCTTGCCGCCAAAAGTGGGGCCATGGCCGGAGGGGGCGGGCAACTCCACTAGCTGGAGTGCCCTGTGGTGCTGGAACAAAAGGGGTGAGCCTTTGAGGCTCACCGCCAGGTGTTACAGCTCCTGCCTGGGGGAGGTGATAGCATCTCCACCCAGTGCAGGCTTTGTTACTAGCCACAGAGTGACAAAGGCACTCTCCCCATGTGGCCAGCAACATGTCTCGAGTGTGGCAGGCTGCTAAAACCAGTCAGCCTACACGGGTAGTTGGTTAAGTTTTCAGGGGGCACCTCTAAGGTGCCCTCTGGGGTGTATTTTACAGTAAAATGTACACTGGCATCAGTGTGCATTTATTGTGCTGAGAAGTTTGATACCAAACTTCCCAGTTTTCAGTGTAGCCATTATGGTGCTGTGGAGTTCGTGTTTGACAGACTCCCAGACCATATACTCTTATGGCTACCCTGCACTTACAATGTCTAAGGTTTTGTTTAGACACTGTAGGGGCACAGTGCTCATGCACTGGTGCCCTCACCTATGGTATAGTGCACCCTGCCTTAGGGCTGTAAGGCCTGCTAGAGGGGTGACTTATCTATACTGCATAGGCAGTGTGAGGTTGGCATGGCACCCTGAGGGGAGTGCCATGTCGACTTACTTGTTTTTGTCCTCACCAGCACACACAAGCTGGCAAGCAGTGTGTCTGTGCTGAGTGAGGGGTCCCCAGGGTGGCATAAGATATGCTGCAGCCCTTAGAGACCTTCCCTGGCATCAGGGCCCTTGGTACCAGGGGTACCAGTTACAAGGGACTTACCTGGATGTCAGGGTGTGCCAATTGTGAAAACAAAAGTACAGGTTAGGGAAAGAACACTGGTGCTGGGGCCTGGTTAGCAGGCCTCAGTACACTTTCAATTCAAAACATAGCATCAGCAAAGGCAAAAAGTCAGGGGGTAACCATGCCAAGGAGGCATTTCCTTACACAACCCCCCCCCCCAAACGAAAGAGGATGAGACTAACCTTTCCCAAGAGAGTCTTCATTTTCTAAGTGGACGAACCTGGAAAGGCCATCTGCATTGGCATGGGCAGTCCCAGGTCTGTGTTCTACTATAAAGTCCATTCCCTGTACGGAGATGGACCACCTCAACAGTTTCGGATTTTCACCTTTCATTTGCATCAGCCATCTAAGAGGTCTGTGGTCAGTTTGAACTACAAAGTGAGTACCAAAGAGGTATGGTCTCAGCTTCTTCAGGGACCAAACCACAGCAAAGGCCTCCCTCTCAATGGCACTCCAACGCTGCTCCCTGGGGAGTAACCTCCTGCTAATGAAAGCAACAGGCTGGTCAAGGCCATCATCATTTGTTTGGGACAAAACTGCCCCTATCCCATGTTCAGAGGCATCTGTCTGCACAATGAACTGCTTGGAGTAATCTGGAGCTTTTAGAACTGGTGCTGTGCACATTGCTTGTTTCAGGGTGTCAAAGGCCTGTTGGCATTCTACAGTCCAGTTTACCTTCTTGGGCATTTTCTTGGAGGTGAGTTCTGTGAGGGCTGTCACTATGGATCCATATCCCTTCACAAACCTCCTGTAGTACTCAGTCAAGCCAAGGAATGCCCTGACTTGAGCTGCCCAGTCCAGAATAGTCTGGATCTTAGGCTGGAGTGGCTGAACTTGGCCTCCACCTACAAGGTGTCCCAAGTAAACCACAGTTCCCTGCCCTATCTGGCATTTGGATGCCTTGATAGAGAGGCCTGCTGATTGCAGAGCCTTCAAAACCTTCTTCAGGTGGACCAGGTGATCCTGCCAGCTGGAGCTAAAGACAGCAATATCATCAAGATAAGCTGCACTAAAGGACTCCAAGCCAGCAAGGACTTGATTCACCAACCTTTGGAAGGTGGCAGGGGCATTCTTTAAACCAAAGGGCATAACAGTGAACTGATAATGCCCATCAGGTGTGGAGAATGCTGTCTTTTCTTTTGCTCCGGGTGCCATTTTGATTTGCCAGTACCCTGCTGTTAAGTCAAAGGTACTTAAGAATTTGGCAGCACCTAATTTATCGATTAGTTCATCAGCCCTAGGAATGGGATGGGCATCTGTCTTGGTGACAGAATTAAGTCAGCTGTAGTCCACACAAAACCTCATCTCTCTCTTTCCATCTTTGGTGTGAGGTTTGGGGACTAAGACCACTGGGCTAGCCCAGGGGCTGTCAGAGTGCTCAATTACTCCCAATTCCAGCATCTTCTGGACTTCCACCTTGATGCTTTCCTTAACTTGGTCAGACTGTCTGAAAATTTTGTTTTTGACAGGCATGCTGTCTCCGGTGTCCACATCATGGGTACACAGGTGTGTCTGACCAGGGGTTAGGGAAAAGAGCTCAGCAAACTGTTGCAGGACCTTCCTGCAGTCAGCTTGCTGTTGGTCAGAGAGGGTGTCTGAATAGATCACTCCATCTACTGAACCATCTTTAGGGTTTGATGAGAGGAGATCAGGGAGAGGTTCACTCTCAGCTTCCTGATCCTCATCTGTTACCATCAACAGATTCACATCAGCCCTGTCATGGAAGAGCTTAAGGCGGTTCACATGGATCACCCTCTTGGGGCTCCTGCTAGTGCCCAGGTCCACCAGGTAGGTGACCTGACTCTTCTTCTCTAGCACTGGGTAAGGGCCACTCCATCTGTCCTGGAGTGCCCTGGGAGCCACAGGCTCCAGAACCCAGACTTTCTGCCCTGGTTGAAATTCAACCAGTACAGCCTTTTGGTCATACCAAAACTTCTGGAGCTGTTGGCTGGCCTCAAGGTTTTTACTTGCCTTTTCCATGTACTCTGCCATCCTTGAGCGAAGGCCAAGTACATAGTCCACTATGTCTTGTTTAGGCTCATGAAGAGGTCTCTCCCAGCCTTCTTTCACAAGAGCTAGTGGTCCCCTTACAGGGTGGCCAAACAGAAGTTCAAAGGGTGAGAACCCTACTCCCTTCTGAGGCACCTCTCTGTAAGCGAAAAGCAGACATGGCAAGAGGACATCCCATCTCCTTTTGAGTTTTTCAGGGAGCCCCATGATCATGCCTTTTAATGTCTTGTTGAATCTCTCAACAAGGCCATTAGTTTGTGGATGATAGGGTGTAGTGAATTTATAAGTTACTCCACACTCATTCCACATGTGTTTCAGGTATGCTGACATGAAGTTGGTACCTCTGTCAGACACCACCTCCTTAGGGAAGCCCACTCTGGTAAAGATACCAATGAGGGCCTTGGCTACTGCAGGGGCAGTAGTCGACCTAAGGGGAATAGCTTCAGGATACCTAGTAGCATAATCCACTACTACTAGTATGTACATATTTCCTGAGGCTGTGGGAGGTTCAAGTGGACCCACTATGTCCACACCCACTCTTTCAAAGGGGACCCCCACCACTGGAAGTGGAATGAGGGGGGCCTTTGGATGTCCACCTGTCTTACCACTGGCTTGACAGGTGGTACAGGAGACACAAAACTCCTTAACTTTCTGGGACATGTTGGGCCAGTAGAAGTGGTTGACTAGTCTCTCCCACGTCTTGGTTTGTCCCAAATGCCCAGCAAGGGGAATATCATGGGCTAAGGTCAGTATGAACTCTCTGAACGCCTGAGGCACTAGCACTCTCCTAGTGGCACCAGGTTTGGGATCTCTTGCCTCAGTGTACAGGACCCCATCTTCCCAATAGACCCTATGTGTTCCAGTTTTCTTGCCATTGGACTCTTCAGCAGCTTGCTGCCTAAGGCCTTCAAGAGAGGGACAGGTTTCTTGCCCCTTACACAACTGCTCCCTTGAGGGCCCCCCTGGGCCTAAGAGCTCAACCTTATAAGGTTCTAACTCCATAGGCTCAGTTCCCTCAGAGGGCAGAACTTCTTCCTGAGAAGAGAGGTTCTCTTTTTGTTGCTGTGTTGCAGCTGGTTTCCCAGTTGTCTTTCCTTTCCTCTTGGTAGGCTGGGCCCTTTTTCCAGACTCCAGCTCTACTTTTTCACCCTGAGCCTTCCACTGTGCCCTTATCTTGACACACACCAGTTCAGGGATACCCAGCATGGCTGCATGGGTTTTCAGTCCTACCTCAGCCCATGCTGAGGACTCCAGGTCATTTCCAAGCAAACAGTCTACTGGGATATTTGAGGAGACCACCACCTGTTTCAGGCCATTGACCCCTCCCCACTCTAAAGTTACCATAGCCATGAGATGTACTTTAGTTTGATTGTCAGCATTGGTGACTGGATAAGTTTGTCCAGCCAGGTATTGACCAGAGGAAACCAGTTTCTCTGTCACCATGGTGACACTGGCACCTGTATCCCTCAGGCCTTCTACACTTGTTCCATTAATTAAGAGCTGCTGCCTGTATTTTTGCATATTAGGAGGCCAGGCAGCCAGTGTGGCTAAATCCACCCCACCCTCAGAGACTAATGTAGCTTCAGTGTGACACCTGATTTGCTCTGGGCACACTGTTGATCCTACTTGGAGACTAGCCATTCCAGTGTTAGCTGGAGTGGAGTTAGAAGTGGTACTTTTCTTGGGACAGGCCTTGTTTCCAGTTTTGTGTCCAGGCTGATTACAGCTACGACACCAGGCCTTTTTGGGATCAAAGTTTTTACCCTTGTACCCAAAATTGTTTTGTGAGGAGGCTCTGGGCCCACCCTCCTGTGCAGGTTTTTGGGGGCCTGAAGAAGACTCTTTACTATTTTTGTTTTTGGATGTCTCAACACCCCAGGCTTTGTGACCCCTTTCTTTTGGTCACCCCCTGTGGAAGTCTTGGTCACCCTAGTCTTGACCCAATGGTCCGCCTTCTTTCCCAATTCTTGGGGAGAAATTGGTCCTAGGTCTACCAGATGCTGATGCAGTTTATCATTTGAACAATTACTTAATAGGTGTTCTTTCACAAATAAATTGTACAGCCCATCATAATTATTAACACCACTGCCTTGAATCCAACCATCCAGTGTTTTCACTGAGTAGTCCACAAAATCAACCCAGGTCTGGCTCGAGGTTTTTTGAGCCCCCCTGAATCTAATTCTATACTCCTCAGTGGAGAATCCAAAGCCCTCAATCAGGGTTCCCTTCATGAGGTCATAAGATTCTGCATCTTTTCCAGAGAGTGTGAGGAGTCTATCCCTACACTTTCCAGTGAACATTTCCCAAAGGAGATCCCCCCAGTGAGATTTGTTCACTTTTCTGGTTACACAAGCCCTCTCAAAAGCTGTGAACCATTTGGTGATGTCATCACCATCTTCATATTTAGTTACAATCCCTTTAGGGATTTTCAACATGTCAGGAGAATCTCTGACCCTAGTTATGTTGCTGCCACCATTGATGGGACCTAGGCCCATCTCTTGTCTTTCCCTTTCTATGGCTAGGATCTGTCTTTCCAAAGCCAATCTTTTGGCCATCCTGGCTAACTGGATGTCCTCTTCACTGGAGTTATCCTCAGTGATTTCAGAGGTGCTGGTCCCTCCTGTGAGGGAAACAGCATCTCTGACTAGTATATTTGGAGACAGGGCTTGAGTGGCCCTGTTCTCCCTAAGTAGGACTGGAGGGGGGGAATTCTCCTCCAAGTCACTATCTTCATCCTCTGTGTTGCCATCCTCAGAGGGGTTGGCTTTTTCAAACTCTGCCAAAAGCTCCTGGAGCTGTAGTTTGGAAGGTCTGGAGCCCATTGTGATTTTCTTTATTTTGCAGAGTGACCTTAGCTCCCTCATCTTAAGATGGAGGTAAGGTGTGAGGTCGAGTTCCTCCACATTCATCTCTGCGCTAGATATTATGTTTCTAAAAGTTGGAATACTTTTTAAGAATCTAAAACTAGTTCTAGAATCTAATTCAAACTTTCACAAAACTTTTAAACTCTAAAAGAAATGCTAAACAGGGACTAACACAAGGCCCTAGCAGGACTTTTAAGAATTTAGAAAAATAGCTCAAATTGCAAAAATCTATTTCTAATGACAATTTTTGGAATTTGTCGTGTGATCAGGTATTGGCTGAGTAGTCCAGCAAATGCAAAGTCTTGTACCCCACCGCTGATCCACCAATGTAGGAAGTTGGCTCTGTATGCGCTATTTCAAAGTAAGGAATAGTATGCACAGAGTCCAAGGGTTCCCCTTAGAGGTAAGATAGTGGCAAAAAGAGATAATACTAATGCTCTATTTTGTGGTAGTGTGGTCGAGCAGTAGGCTTATCAAAGGAGTAGTGTTAAGCATTTGTTGGACATACACACAGGCAATAAATGAGGAACACACACTCAGAGACAATTCCAGGCCAATAGGTTTTTGTATAGAAAAATATATTTTCTTAGTTTATTTTAAGAACCACAGTTTCAAATTCTACATGTAATATCTCATTTGAAAGGTATTGCAGGTAAGTACTTTAGGAACTTTGAATAATCACAATAGCATATATACTTTTTACATAAAACACATATAGCTATTTTAAAAGTGGACACAGTGCAATTTTCACGGTTCCTAGGGGAGGTAAGTTATTGTTAGTTCTTGCAGGTAAGTAAACCACCTACGGGGTTCAAATTGGGGTCCAAGGTAGCCCACCGTTGGGGGTTCAGAGCAACCCCAAAGTCACCACACTAGCAGCTCAGGGCCGGTCAGGTGCAGAGTTCAAAGTGGTGCCCAAAACACATAGGCTTCAATGGAGAAGGGGGTGCCCCGGTTCCAGTCTGCCAGCAGGTAAGTACCCGTGTCTTCGGAGGGCAGACCAGGGGCTTTTTGTAGGGCACCGGGGGGGCACAAGTCCACACAAAAAGTACACCCTCAGCAGCGCGGGGGCGGCCGGGTGCAGTGTGCAAACAAGCGTCGGGTTTGTAATAGGAATCAATGGGAGACCAAGGGGTCTCTTCAGCGGTGCAGGAAGGCAAGGGGGGGGGCTCCTCGGGGTAGCCACCACCTGGGCAAGGGAGAGGGCCTCCTCGGGGTCACTCCTGCACTGCAGTTCCGATCCTTCAGGTCCTGGGGGCTGCGGGTGCAGGGTCTTTTCCAGGCATCGGGATCTGGGAGTCAGGCAGTCGCGGTCAGGGTAGCCTTGGGATTCCCTCTGCAGGCGTCGCTGTGGGGGCTCAGGGGGGACCACTTTGGTTACTCACAGTCTTGGAGTCGCCTGGGGGTCCTCCCTGTAGCGTTGTTTCTTCACCAGTCGAGTCGGGGTCGCCGGGTGCAGTGTTGCAAGTCTCACGCTTCTGGCGGGAATTGCAGGGGTCTTTAAAGTTGCTTCTCTGGAAACAAAGTTGCAGTCTTTGTTGAACAGGGCCGCTGTTCTCGGGAGTTTCTTGGTCCTTTTAGAGCAGGGCAGTCCTCTGAGGATTCAGAGGTCGCTGGTCCTGGGGAAAGCGTCGCTGGAGCAGTTTTCTTCCGAAGGGGGGAGACAGGCCGGTAGGGCTGGGGCCAAAGCAGTTAGTGTCTCAGTCTTCTCTGCAGGGTTTTCAGCTCAGCAGTCCTCTTCTTCTTTAGGTTGCAGGAATCTGAGTTCCTAGGTTCAGGGGAGCCCTTAAATACTAAATTTAAGGGCATGTTTAGGTCTGGGGGGTTAGTAGCCAATGGCTACTAGCCCTGAGGGTGGGTACACCCTCTTTGTGCCTCCTCCCAAGGGGAGGGGGTCACATTCCTATCCCTATTGGGGGAATCCTCCATCTGCAAGATGGAGGATTTCTAAAAGTTAGAGTCACCTCAGCTCAGGGCACCTTAGGGGCTGTCCTGACTGGCCAGTGACTCCTCCTTGTTATTCTCATTATTTCCTCCGGCCTTGCTGCCAAAAGTGGGGCCGTGGCCGGAGGGGGCGGGCAACTCCACTAGCTGGAGTGCCCTGTGGTGCTGGAACAAAGGGGGTGAGCCTTTGAGGCTCACCGCCAGGTGTTACAGCTCCTGCCTGGGGGAGGTGATAGCATATCCACCCAGTGCAGGCTTTGTTACTAGCCACAGAGTGACAAAGGCACTCTCCCCATGTGGCCAGCAACATGTCTCGAGTGTGGCAGGCTGCTAAAACCAGTCAGCCTACACGGGTAGTTGGTTAAGGTTTCAGGGGGGCACCTCTAAGGTGCCCTCTGGGGTGTATTTTACAATAAAATGTACACTGGCATCAGTGTGCATTTATTGTGCTGGGAAGTTTGATACCAAACTTCCCAGTTTTCAGTGTGGCCATTATGGTGCTGTGGAGTTCGTGTTTGACAGACTCCCAGACCATATACTCTTACGGCTACCCTGCACTTACAATGTCTAAGGTTTTGTTTGGACACTGTAGGGGCACAGTGCTCATGCACTGGTGCCCTCACCTATGGTATAGTGCACCCTGCCTTAGGGCTGTAACGCCTGCTAGAGGGGTGACTTATCTATACTGCATAGGCAGTGTGAGGTTGGCATGGCACCCTGAGGGGAGTGCCATGTTGACTTACTCGTTTTTGTCCTCACCAGCACACACAAGCTGGCAAGCAGTGTGTCTGTGCTGAGTGAGGGGTCCCCAGGGTGGCATAAGATATGCTGCAGCCCTTAGAGACCTTCCCTGGCATCAGGGCCCTTGGTACCAGGGGTACCAGTTACAAGGGACTTACCTGGATGCCAGGGTGTGCCAATTGTGAAAACAAAAGTACAGGTTAGGGAAAGAACACTGGTGCTGGGGCCTGGTTAGCAGGCCTCAGTATACTTTCAATTCAAAACATAGCATCAGCAAAGGCAAAAAGTCAGGGGGTAACCATGCCAAGGAGGCATTTCCTTACAGCAGTGGTTTAGAGTGCCATGGCATGGAGTGGCGTGGGACAGAGTAGAGTGGCATAGAGTGCAGTGGAGTAGAGTGGCATACAATAGAGTGGCAGAGAGTGCAGTAGTGTAGAGTGGTGTAGTGGCATAGATTGCAGAGTAGACTTGCGTTGCAGGGAGGGCAGTGGTGTAGTGTAGAGTGGTGCAGAGTAGAGTATAATGCTGTAGAGTGCAGTCGCGTAGAGTGGAGTGTTGCAGAGTAGAGTGGCATAGAGTGTAGTGGCATAGAGTGCAGTAGTACATAGTAGATTGGTGTATAGTACAGTGGTGGAGAGTGCAATGCTGCAGAGTAGAGTGTCAGTGAAGTGATATAGAGTGGAGTAGAGTGGCACAGAGAGCAGTGGCGTAGAGTACAGTAGTACAGAGTAGAGGACAGTGGCGTACAGTGCAGTTGTTTAGAGTGCATTGGCGCAGAGTGCAGTGGCATAGAGTGGCATGGGGTAGAGTTACATAGAGTGCAGTGGAGTAGAGGGGCATACAATAGAGTAGCAGAGTGCAGTAATGCAGAGTGGTGTAGTAGAGTAAAGTGGTGTAGAGTGGTGCAGAGTGGAGTATTGTAGAGTGGTGTAGAGTAGAGTATAGTGCCTAGAGTGCAGTGGCATAGAGTGGTGTAGAGTGCAGAGTTGCAGAGTAGAGTGTCAGTGCAGTGGTGTTGAGTGGTACAGAGAACAGTGGCATAGAGTATAGTGGTTCAGAGTAAAGGGCAGTGGCACACAGTGCAGTTGTTTAGAGTGCACTGGTGTAGAGTGCAGTTGCATAGAGTGCAGTAGAATAAAGTGTATTGGTGCAGAATGCACTAGTACAGAGCAGAGTGGTGTAGAGTATTGTGGCGGCTAGTGCAGTGTTGCAGAGTAGAGTGTCAGCTTGCAGTGATGTAGAGTGCATTGAACTAGAGTGCAGTGGTCAGAGTTGTATAGAGTACAATGGCGTAGAATAGATTGTTTCAAAGTAGAGTGCAGTCAGAGTGGTATAGAGTACAATGGCGTAGAATAGATTGTTTCAAAGTAGAGTGCAGTCAGAGTGGTATAGAGTACAGTGGCGTAGAATAGATTGTTTCAGAGTAGAGTGCAGTTGCATAGAGTGGAGAGGTGCAGGGTTGAATGCAGTGGCATAAAGTAGATTATTTCACAGTAGAGTGAGGTGCCTTAGAGTGGAGAGGTGCAGGGTAGAGTGGAGTTGTATAGAGTCGCATAGAGTGTGATGGCATAGAGTAAAGTGGTGTAGAGTGCTGTGGCATTTAGTGCAGAGAAGATTAGAGTAACGTACAGTGTATTGATGTAGAGTGCAGGGGCATAGAGTTGAGTGTTACAGAGTAAAGTGCATTAGCATAGAGTGTATTAGCATAGAGTGCAGTGGCGTACAGTGCAGTGTTGCAGAGTGGCAGAGAGTGGAGCTGTGCGGATTAGATTGGTGTTGCCTAGACTGGAGTGGTATGGCGTGCAGACGAGCAGAGCGCAGTGGTGTATAGAGGCGTAAAGTGCAGTGGCATAGAGTAGAGTGGTACAGAGTAGAGTAGAGCGCAGTGTCCCACAGTGCAATGGCATGGAGTGGACTAAAGTAGAGTGATACAGAGTAGGGTGCAGTAGCGTGTAGTGGTGCAGAGCAGAGTGGAGTGCATTATGGATGGTATGCCAACACACTGCCATTCCAGAAAACACATTTTTTATTGAAATGATCATTACATTTGCACAGACGTAGTTTTTCAAATCAAGATATACTGTGCACAGACGATGTGTGGAATTTGCATCACCTAATGTAATGATTTGTTTTAATCATGTAAAGGTATTTGTTTCCAGCACAGTTCAGAATTAACAAAAATGTGCTTCATTTGTACTCCTAATTCTGATATATTTTGAAGTTTATTTAAATGTTGTCATGTGATAGAAAAAACTCTTTCCTAACCCCAGTATCCAGCAAGATTGTCGCATAAATCCTCTCCCTTTGAAGTCAGAGAAAGGAAAGGAAACACTAAGTTCCCACCGAAGACAGAGCCTGACATTTGACTTTGTTCTTTGAATGCACAGCAAATGTGATGAGATAAGAACAAGATTTACAGGCCTGTTTACAGAAAGGGAGCACCCGGAAGGATACTGTAAATAAGGTTTTGGCAAGGGAATGGACAAATTCAAGCTGCATAACCTAAAACAAATAAAGCCAGCAAATTGAAAGCAACAAATTGTGAGTTACAAACCACAAGGCCAATGGCAAGCAACGGGCAGAATGCATTTACAAGCACTATGAATTTACTTAAAGTGACAGCTGTGGGATACTTTGTGGGGAAAGTCCAGTATTTTTTTGTCCATATCTTGCAGAGGTTTGGCAACATCAATCACCCAGTTAGTATGATGAGAAGACCTGGAGTGGTTTCCATGTTGCAGGAAAGGTCTGTACACCCATTCTATTAGTTTGCCACCATTTCCTATGGTATAGAGCTTCTTGCACACCTTTTGTAGGGTTAGTGCTAGGTGGCAGACATGAAATAGGGCATTTAATGATTATTTAAGGTGGTTGTAAGTAAGGAGTTGACCGGGGTGAAGATGGTAGTCTGCCACAAGGGTTTGGAAATTTAGTAGCTCTCTGTTCAGAAACAAATTCCCCAATTTTAAGATACCTGCAACATGCCACTGATGGAGTTGCTCTGAGCACAGCCATCCTGTGCGAGTGGGAAGGCTTAGCAAAGGTAGTGCAGGACCATAGGGTTTCTTCGTGTCAGTGAGTTTACAGGTTCTGGCAAGGCAAGAGAAAGCTGTGCATGATAACCACAGATGGTGATCCGTAGAATGGTCGGTAGGAAACAATGAGCAGTGCATTCAGCCTTCCTTAAAAGTATTTACTGGTAAACCCCATCTCATGCAGGGAGGCAGGCAGAAAGCCAGCGAGCCACCCATTGGACCTGTGCAGCTGCATAATAGCATTCTAAGTCCAGAAGGCCTAATCCACCCGCAGTCACAGGTAACTTTAGAGTGGAAAGAGCTACCCGATGGCACCGCAGCGACCAAATCAGATTTGTGGCCTGTCTGAAGAAGGAATGAAGGACGAGCAGGGGAAGGTTTACAAAATAATACTATCATTGGGTTAGCACACCATCTTCGCTAGTGCCACATGGCCCACTACAGAAAGCAGAAGAGAAGACCAAAAAGAAAACTGGGCTTGGAGGGACCGTTCGCTCAGCCGAGATTTTCATCCTGGAAATCAGTGTAAGAATGGTAGATCTTAATCACTAGGTATCAAAAGGTAACTGGTTCCCAGTTCAATTTGTGTTCTAATTGTATATAAAGGGGAAAACAGTGCCATATGTTAAAGAAACACTAATTACATTTTAAAATTTGTACATTTTGTTTGTGCAATTTACATCCCAAATATTTTGAAGATTCTATGTGTACTTGAAACTTAGGGATAACCTAGATCTCTAGTTTGGCTTTTGCTCAACTTCAAAAACATTTAAAGACATGGACAATGCAGGCAATTGCCTTGCACAACCTTGCAAGGGATCTGGCCCCTGCTCACCCTTCACAAGCACTTACAGCGGACCATTGCACCAGAAGAGTTTGCCAAGGTGGATGGGTGTTGCTTGTTCAACCACTTGACAGTGCCTCTTCTGTTTCGCTCCTGTTTGCAGAGACAACTCCCCAGGTACCCAATACCTTCGAATAGTCTTGGTGGACCCATCTTGTCTGATTTTAGGAATTGTCCCAGCTTGTTCTTCTCTTCTTTATTTATCCAGTTTTTAGCAACAACCCTTTGAATTACTTGCCGTGGGTCTCCCATTTGCTCTCAATTTCATCCTCCTCTTTTATTATCTTTGATTGGTAGTCCGGGCTCCCATTTCTGAGATAAATGTGGAGTCTCAGACATACACTCTAGTGCAGTGAGACTACAGACAAGTTATGGGTACCTTACATCCTGACATTAGGTGTGAGTCTGTCGTCCACCCCATCTGCCCTGCCTCTTTAAAAAAAAATTAGGTTGAAAGTCCATGGGCGGTTGGGGTAAGCCAGATGTTTTTTTTCAATTTGTTTAAACTAGCATAAGGTTAATTACCTTAATGTTTCCCATACTGTTTGCCAGGGGTTTTAAAATATTCAGAAACATAATCAAAATGTTGCTGTTACTTTCTCTTCAAGAAAGATCGGGTAGATTTGGTTAGAGGTGATGGGCTTGCCGCAGTACTGACGGGCATTAATTTGCTACTGAACAAGGACGTAATGTGACACCTGAATGTAGCATACCAGGAGGCAATCACAAAAAGAGCACAGTGAATAAATAGTGCTATGTTAAAAAAGAGTAAATACATGCACTGACAACATAGTGAGGAATGGCCTCTCAGGAGGCAATCACAAAAAGAGCACAGTGAATAAATAGTGTTATGTTAAAAAAGAGTAAATACATGCACTGACAACATAGTGAGGAATGGCCTCTCTCGCGGGTGTCTGTAAAACTGACGTTTGTTCTGGACTTTTTGTCCTGAATTTTGACCCTTTGTCCTGAATTTTTTACAGTCCTGTCCAGAATTTGCCTCAGTGCCTACTGAGAAGAGGGATACAAAGGTATAAAACAGGAATAAATTCTGTAACTTGTTTGGCCACTATTGAATGGTTTACATTTCACTGAATGGAAATAAATATTTAACTCAAAGATGGCCGCCGCGTTGCTCTCTTTTAGAGCAGTTCTAAGTACACAATAGAAATAAAGAAAGGACCACACTGACTCTTTCTTCAAGTAAAAACAAGGCATACCCGGAGACAACTGGACATTTAAAGTGCAATTTAAGGATCCAGATGTTATGAAAATACTCACGTCGAATTGATATTAAGATTGTTTAGCTTTTACTCTGTTGGAGCAGCTTATTTACTATGATAGAAATTCGTGTTCAAAGAGCAGCGCAAAATGTATTCGTATTTAGAGGAATATTGTACGCTTGGTTCATGACATCGTTTATATGTTATCTGCTTACCGTGCATTATGGCAGTTTCTGACGTTATTATCCTCGTTTGTTATGCATGTGGGTATAAATCATACCCTTTCAATATGTCAGCAAGGCAGTATTTGCACTTGCAATGTCCTCTTTCTATTTCTATTACCCTGTTCACATGGGAAGGGTGCACTTGGACTTCCGGTTATTTTGGAAATTGATGTTGAGTTCAGCTGCTAGTTTCCTGGAAGTAGGAGCAACATGTCTTTGGAAGACCCTTTCTTTGTGGTCAAAGGGTGAGTAGACTCCAACTCTCTTTCTTAGTATAGTGTTCTCCCTAATATATCCTACATGTACCTCTCCCATACCTAAGCTTTAAACACCCCTTAGTACTCTGTCAACCTCAATACATCGATCCTCACTAGTTCATTTACAATTCTCCTGTATACGTTTCTCTCCCTATAAGCGACTACCTCCATTGGTAAAGCAATGTGCCATGGACCTTACTGCAAGCACAGAAGATGATCCCGCCTACCTCGAAATTGATAGTACACATTTTACATTATTGGGTTGCAGTGGAAGACTCCTGGGCCTCGGTAGCCCTGCATCTTCTGCATTATTTATAGCTATGTCCTCTACCTCCTCCCCAGTGCATTGCTCACTTCCCCAAACATTTCTTCAAGATCTTCCTCTGTCCCGTTAGTTTTAATATACTTAACTTTCACTCGGTTACTGCTCTGTTCGCAGTACTTCTCCGCTCACCTAGTATTTCGCCCACCTCCTAACTATCTGAGGGTTTCATCAAGGCATAATGGTCGTCTGGCTGGAATCATAAGCCTCGCCATTATTCTTTCGAAAGTGCCAAAGAGTCAATTGCGGTCAGAGTAACATGAGTCTAGGTACTTAATAAATGATGTGAATGGTGCAGTGCAGATTAATGTGGGTGGCAGGCTAAACCTTCCCTGTCAGTGCACTCGAAAGCGTACGGACCGGGGCGGTTTTGCACAATGAGATCTTTAGGCACGTGCATTCTTGGGTAGAATTGTCGACATTTGTATTCAAGAAATGTTTGTGTAAAGGCTTAACTAACAGAATATTAGTCTCTTTAAATTATTGAAGGGCTGGTTTAATTGTTTGTATCGATATGATTTTGATACCTTTATTGCACGTATCATGGAGCACTGTGTCACTTTCACTATTCGGAAATATTTTTTTGTATTTACATAATTATTTGAATATAAATGTTTGATTGTTTAGGGTATATCGGGACCTATGTTTTTCATTTGTATGAATTTTGTGCCCCTTTCTTTCGGACTTGTGGCTTTAAGTTTTTTTTACGTAGGGCAATATGCTTAAAGTCTGAAGATGCTATCATTTGATGCGTTCCCCCACGAAACCGTTCTTCTTGGATTAGGTCTTGACAAAAAGCGGAGCACTGAACGCTCAATTTCCTGTGTGGGGTGAGGAATATGCAGGTAATTTAAGGAGAAACTGAACCTACTTAATACAGCGCTCGGAAAAAACGGAGATGTGTTGTGGAGTCCAAAACGTCTTTTAGTTGCTGTATCTAGTAGTACATTTGCATGTGGCTGTGATTTAGAGCGGAGAAGCAGTGTCTCAAAAGTTAATGGTTTTGAAGAACAGTTCCAAGTAATCGAGCTGGAAGCGTTTTTACCATCACCACACAAGTCTACAGAAGAGCTCGCATTTTTATGCACTTAAACCTTTGTTTTGTAGGCTTCTTTCAGAATGTCGCGATCCTTTTGCGACAACAAAAGAGGGTTGGACAGATCAAATGCAGCGTACATCCTTCTGCAACATGTACATCGCCCGTTTGCCCTTCGTTTGTGACCTACTGCTTCCTCTAATGTAGACTATTTAAAGGCACATTTTCGGCATGCTTGCTGGTAAACCCCAGCACGGACGGTGGTTACCTCTATAGAAGGGGTCATAATAAATATAAAAAAATCTGTCTTCTCTGAGTCTACACAGCGGTCAGATCGACACAGTTATTAAATGTATTTTTGTTGCCTGTGCAAACCAGATTTTGGCACTAGTGGAACCAGGTGCTGGGGTGGCCACTTGCATTGCCTGCTTTTGTGAACAAGCAGGTCCCTCGTTCTTTCTTTCATACAGAACACCCCCCCCTCAACTGTGCCTTTTTTGAGTCTGTACCCATGAAGTGTACTTAATTTCAGATAGCAACCACGACCATTTGTATCAATTTAATACATTTTTTTTTATAAACCAGACTGAATTAGTTTTTGATTTTTTTTTTTATCGCGCATAACCTATAAAATACAGTACACGGTTATGAACTTCAATTGAAATGATATCACATATTGATGTCCTTACCATCCACGTATATTTTCAATACATTAGATTTAGTGTTGGTTGTTGCTGTCTTGTCTGATATCTATATGCGCCTGTGCAGGTTGGCCATATTCTTGTGCCTCTTCTAAAGGGGAATACGTTTACAAGTAATCTGACAGATTCTTGTTAGAATACTTCTTCATAATCTTAACTGGAAAGGGGAGCTGAGAGAGGGACAGGTATTTTCTAGAGTCCTTTGTGTCCGCTGTCAGTCCCTTACAAAGTAAGCAATAATGATTTTTTCCTCTCCATTAGAACACTATTTGAATTCAGCTACTGTTTACAGATTGCTGGAAGAAGATGGCGAGAAAACCAACCAGTTCCTTCCAGACCCTGGAGAATAGCGGGCGAAGACGGTCTAGGACTACCCGAGTCCTATTGACAGTGGTTGAGCAATTTGTGGTCCTTAGCAAATGGCATAGTGAAGTTGATTGTTGACTGATGGCCAAGATATTCTTAAATTTGCTAATCTTAAAATTGCTAAATTATCAAATCATCTTTGAGGCGAATTACAGCTTGACTAGTATAACCGGGATCAGTCAGATTTTGTGCGTTTTCAAATGTCTCTTTTGTTACATTAGGAGCTTCCTGGATCTCTTTAGCAAAATAATCTGTTTTGGTGGTTTGGGCGCCCTTTTTAAAACCCCTTTAGCGCAGCCAGTAGCAGCTGTTTTGCCATAACCTCTCTGTTTTTTTTTAAGCTTGCACTTTACATCTCTCACAGTGTCATTGTACCAGGGTGCGGAGGATCGCAGATGCAGGATTTTGTTTTTAAGTTGCAGAGCTGAGTCCAAGGCTGTTAAGACCCAGTGCAGATAGTTATCGTAGTTCTCATCCACTGAACTGTCTGAAAGACAGTTGGAGAAAAAAGTCACAAACATCTGATGCATTATCTTGGCCCATGCTCTCACCAGTCCCAAATTACTTGCCCTGAGCTCCGAGGTTGGAAGAGTTCCCTGGTACCAAGATCCAGAAAACTATTAAGACATGATCTGCCCATGATAAAGGCATAGTTTTAGTAACATAATCCAAATGTCCATGGTCAAGAGTAAGTCTTGAAACCAAGCACCTAAAGCATTTTTAAGATCAGACGTAGAGGGGGTTGTCACTACTTCAACCCAAACCGTGAAATCACCCATCACAAAAAAACCTGAATGCAATAGAATGGGAGAGGGGGATGGGAGGTAACAACAAACAATACCAGTATTCGTTCTAGAAGCTGACAAATTCAGAGAAAAACCTAACGGTTCATCGAATTCACTTAATTGTAAGCATTTAAGACACCATATAGCTTAAGCAACATTCCTTTGCCACCAGATAGGGTGCATGAATGATATTATAATCCTCTGGGCAAGCGACACAGATACCAGGATTCGACTCTGCAGGAGACCATGTTTCAGTAATAAATCCAAATTCTCTGCCAAAATTAGGAGATTGATTTTAATTTTTTGTTTCACCAGTGAACGTGCAGTGATTAAACCACAAGCTAAAAACCCTGTTTGGGGGCATGGAGGGATATGTGCCTGTCTCAGGCCCAAACAACACTTAGTCAAAGCAGCCCAGGTAATCAGGATGTCTGAACTTGAAAAAAACTCTGCAAATTTGCATGAGGTGTGCTTGAATATGTCTCTGGACTTATCAAATGCTCGCAGTAGACGGAAACTGGCAGCATGGCTGGCTGTGTGCATGAAGCAACATCACAAAACAAAATAAAATGATAGACGGAGTGTTGAAACTTTTAAAACACTCGCCACCAGTCACAGATCTGGGTTTAATCCATCGTTATTTTGCTCGCCACGTCACCCCAGTTCGGACCTATCCATATGCAAATCAGTCTTGACCCTCCAGCCCAAACTGCTAGCCCCATTGGATCCAATAAGAGATCCTCTGGATCTCTGAATCCGCACTGGAGGTGTGTAACAAAGGGCCAACACCACTGGGAACCAGGATTGTGCTTTCCAGCAAGGAGTCACTAAGATCATCTCCGCCTTTTTTCGAAGGACCTGGGTCAGAACTCAAGGAATCATCGAAAAAGTGGGAAATGCATATGCCAACTCCTCCGTCCAGGACTGATGGAAGGTGTCCGAACTGAGAGATTGCGGGTCTGGCCTCCAACTGTAAAAACTTGGAAGCTGCGTATTCAGACATGACGCAAACAGGTCTATCGAAAAAGGACCCCACAGAAGATTGAGAAATTTAAGCACTCTGGGATGGAACCTCCAGTCGCTGACATCCCGAAGATATCGGGAATTCCAATCTGCTATCACGTTCGCTTTGCCCGGAATATACTCCTCTGTGACAGATATCTGGTGAGCTAGACAAAAGTGCCAACAATCCTTTTCCTTTGCCATTTCCGCTAGCATCTTGGAACGGGTTCCCCCAGTTTGTTTATGTATCTGACGGTGGAAATGTTGTCCATTTTCAAGAGGATACAATATTGTGCTTTGATTTGAGACAGTCTTCACTGCAAAGGAGCCTGCTAGAAGTTCTAGACAGTTGATGTGCATTTGAAGTTCCTACAGGGACCACCGTCCCCCAGTCTCCACCTGTCCACATCTGGCTCCCCAACCCCATCTGCTGGCATCTGACTCTGACAATCTCCGGAACAGAGGGAAAGATTGCTCTGAAGTTCCAGGCATCTATATGAGTCAACCACCACTGAATTTCTGTCCGGGCTTCTTGTGACAAAATGACCTGCCCCGAATAGGAAAGACCCTTGCGCAGATGCAAGATCTTCATTCTCTGAAGGGCTCGATAATGGAGGGTGCTTGGAAAAATGGCCTGAATAGATGAGTCAAGGAGGCCCGCCAATCAGGCAAGAACCCTAAAGGAAAGCAAAGGAACAGACAACGCTCTCCCCAATGCCATCTTGATGGCTAATCTCTTTGTCAAAGGTAGTTTCAGTTGTGCTGAAATTGAGCCCATCTATTGGGATGGAATCAATTGAGATTTTTCCTTGTTTATGATAAACCCCAGATCTTGGAGCAGTTGAATTGTCCATGAAAGATGGAGAAGAGCCAGACTCTTTTCCTGTGCCATGATTAGAATGTCATCGAGAAATTATAAGACAAACACCTTTTTCTCTGAGCCATTGCACAACTGGGCGCATAATCCTGGTGAAACACCAAGGAGCTGAGGACGGGCTGAAGGGAAGAGCTGAGAACTCGTAACAACTTGTTCTCCAGAAGAACTGAAGAAAACGATGACGAGGTGTGAAAATGGGAATGGTCAAATAGACGTCTTTGAGATCCAGACGTACCATCCAATATTCTTCCGATAAGGTCTAGGAGGAGATGAATGCCCTCCATTTTGAAATGTCGATAGCAATCCACGAGTTGAAGAGGCGAAGATTGAGCACTAACCGGGAACCCCCTCCCTTCTTGTGAACTAAAAAGATTGTGCTGATGAACCGCCTGGGGTGCGGGAGCGAAGGAACTATTGCTCCTATCTGAAGCAAAGCTTCTATTTCCAGATCTATAAAGAAACTCTCTTGTTGGGAAAAACAGAGAGGAGGGGGAATAGAAGACTGTTCTTGGTTTGAATAAAATTTCAGATGATAACCTTGAATAGTTTCTAACACCCAAATATCTTGTGTGATTTGAGACCAATTGTGTACAAACAAACTCACTCTGCCCCCCAGAATTACTTTCCAGCAAGAAGAAGAGTTACCTGTTTGAGCAGGGTTTTGGTTGTACTGTCCTCCTCTGTGAGGACCTCTGGGGTTGTGGCCTCTGTATCCTCGTCCTCTTGCAGGATAGAAGTTGGGATTATTTTGGGAGCTTGAGGAGCCTCTGCCTCTGTAATATGTTCTGGAAGCCCGAGGATTGAAACGGCCTGATGTTCAACCTCCAAAACGTCCAGCCCTACGAAAAAGGCTACTATTGAAAAGCTTTTTGATCAAGATTTGAGCTTTATCTAGGGCCGAGAAGGTGGCCACATATTTGGCCAAATCTTTAACAAATCCATCCCCAAACAGAAGACCATTTGCTGAAGGGCCTGCATCTGAAGGGGCCAAATCTGCCAATTTTGTATCTATGCGAAGTAAGAGAGATTTCCTACGTTCTGTAGAAATGGAACAGTGTGCACTTCCTAATAGACAAATGGCACGTTGGGACCATTCCAACAGAATCTCAGGATCTATAGCTTCTTGAGTTTCTTTAGCTTGAACAGCCAAGTCTAAAATCTTCGTTAGAGGTCCAGAAATATCCAACAATTTATCCTGACAACCTCTCCAGGCTCTATCGATACCCTTCTTGGGGTCTTTAGCGTACTTTTTTTTAGAAAAGTCACCATATGTGGATAAAGCTCAGGAGTTTCCGCAACCTTACAAGGTAGAGCTGGTTGAGGGCATTCGGACCGAAGAGTATTGCGAATGTCTTTTTCAAAGCCTTTACGCAGTCTGGACTGCACATAATCTGCCACTTCTTGGCATGTCATCCATTCAGTGGATTGAGGATGTATAATAGCGTCGGGGTCAAATTGTAAATTTTTACCAGAAGGTGGCATTACAGGATCTTCGGCGTGATGAGCCTTGCGCTTGCGTTTACCCTTTTGGTTTATCCTGTATCGGAGATGCGTCAAAATCCGAAGAAACCGAGTCAGAAGATTGCTGACTAGTCTGGACGGAGAGAGTAGCGCGATTTTTGGAAAGCCTCATACTCCTGATCATTCAGGACCGTGTTAACAGTCTGATCTATAAGGTCATTAGATGACGACCAGGCTCCGTAACATTGACCTCTACCGGGGTGGGGTTCCCCGAGCTGCGCCTAACATCATAATTAAATATAGGTTGTGCCAAAGGACGTAGTACCTTTACCAAGGCTTTATTAACTGAGTTCTGCATGTGGAAGTCTAAAGCCTCCACAAGGCGCTCTTCCATGTGTTGGTCATAATGACCAGCATCATACTCCCCATACTGTTCATCATCCATCTATTGGGCCATGATTATTCTGTGCACAGTAATATATATTAGAGGTCCCAGCTGCACAGGTATCAATATTGGGGGGGAAAAATCTAAGTGCCACACACAAGTTTTCAGCTGGAAATTCAGAGAAGGGAGGCACCAGAAACAAAGATTTTTCCAGAGAGCCCAGCTCTGTGGTATGATTACAGCTCCTCCAGGCGATTCCCGAAGGCACGCTGTAAAAAGTGCTCCATCAGCAGCACAGAGGGGAAAAAAAGTCTTCACTTGCTGAAAATTGCACTTGCACTTGCACTTGCACTTAGAGAAGTCGTTTGTGCGCGTGCGCGAGTTCAGCAAGTGAAAGCGGACTGAACAAGACGTGCCCTTCAGGCCTCCTCACCGGCGGGGCAAAGCACATTAGCGTAATGCGCGGGCGCGTTATTAAAACGAAAATAAATAAATGTAGAAATACTCTGCGAATAATTGAAAGCAATCGGTATGCAGCGCATAAAGGCACGAGGCCACGCTGAAGTATACAAACAAAATACGAACAATATTTGCATACACAAACAGATCGATCGGGAAATGAAGTACTTAGCTCTGTGCATGAAGCAGCAAAGAGAGAGGGTGGACTTACTGGATTAGGACATATATATGAGACGGTAGACCCTGATTGGGGGTGATGTTGAAGCTGTGGTCTCATGCGAAATGTAGTTCAAGTTTTTTTTATTGGCTGCTGTGTGTTTACAGTAAAAGAAAGAGAAGCATAATCAGAAGCCTCCGGTCCTGACATAGAATCTGGCCTGGCGGTTCGAACTAAACTGTTTCCATGGGAAGTAGGGTGAATACTGATTTGCATGTGGCTGGGGCCAAACTGGTGTGACATGGTGAGCAAACAAATGATGGATTTAACCCAGATCTCTGCCTGGGGGCGGGTGAGTGAAAAGTTTCAGCAGTCCGTCCATCATCATTGTGTGTCTTAAATAGACAAGCATCAAGCTGAGACTGGGGTGCTAACAAAGATGGTTTTTGGCTGACAAGTACACCATCGTCTGATCTTAAGAAAATTGGCAAAATGGCAGTGAGATAAAACATAACCAGTCTGATGAAAACAGACCAATAAAAAATGCCATAACTGTTCAAAAAATGTATGTTTCCATCCATTTCTACTAGGGTATGCTCGTCTGTAGGTGTTGCAGAGTTCTATAATGAGTCTCCCGGACTATTGTAATGCCTTCTTTTTTGGGGGTACCACCCTTCATACTTAATCGCCGCTACCAGATTCGGGATGCCTCAATTAAAATGGTGTTGGATTTTCCCAGGTCTTCCAGTACCTCTGCTGCGCTGTCTAAACTATTAGCTCAAAGTGGTGAAAAGAGTCATGTTTAAATATTTGGGTATCACTCCTAGGGCAGAGCACAGGGTGAGCCCTAGCTTTCCTTACAGAAATTCAAGTGCTATGTGCCTCAGAGAGCCTTGCAGTCTGCCACAGCCAGTCATTTACATGTACTTAAGTTTATGAAATTTAAGGTAGGTGGTTGTGTCTGCTTAGTTTTGGCTGCACAGCAGTGGAACTGCTTATCTTACTCACTAAGATCTAATTCAGATCCTGATCCATTTAGAAAGAGCTTGAAGACATGATTATTCGCAATATACTACCCTCACCCCTGCTGGACATCATTCCATATTTCCATGCCATTCTGTGTTGTGAATGGCTTGGGTCTACCTGTATCTTTGCACTATGCCACATTTTCCTGGTATGAACCCTTGTGGACAGTATGTTTTATTATAACCTCAAATCTTTTGATACCCCCATGCACCCACCAGCAATGTAGTTGGTTCAACCTGCTCTAGTCAAATACCAGTACCCGTGTACTTCCTTTAGTAATTTCTACCACCATTTACTTGTGATTTAGCAACCCTATAGGATGTGGATAGAGTTGCATTGTTGACCATTGTTTAAAATGTGCCATTTTGGCAGGGTTACCCTGCTTTTTATTCTTTTGCCTTTTTGCTGAACCCTATTTTTGTTGGCCTTGGAACTCTGCACACTTTACTCCTGCTAACTAGTGTTCGTGTTTCTGCTCCCCCTTTTTAGCATGTTGAAATAGGTATACATTAGTGGTTCACAACCTGTGGTCCGGGGATCCCTGGGGTCCATGAAGCCTTCTCAAAGGGTCTGTGAGTGCTCAGAAAATTAACCAATATTAGCAGATTAATAAAGTGTATATAAATAAAGTGGTTACATGTACAATTGAAAAATTTAAAATGTACTGTAAACGTCCAGGCATTTGAAATTGGAGGCTAGAAATTAAATTAGTATCCTCAGATTGATTCATGGGAGCAGTGCAGATGCATCAAACAAAATATAGTATGAACAATGTGTGTCTTCAATTGAATTTAAAAAAGCTCTAATCTTCCAAGTAAAATGTTTATTTTTTGCAAATTAAATAAAATATTATCAATTGCGTATGTGTTTGATGGAATGCTTATTTCTGTATTTTTGCCTGTTTTGTTTTGCAATTCAAACCATCAACAATGTTTAGTCCTAGGTCCCTGGCTTCCAGTAATGACTGAGTGGGGGTCCTCAGATTTCAAATGAATCAGTGGGGGGCCCAGGGTTCCAGTAATCATAAAGTGGGGGTCCACAGAAGTCAAAAGGATGGGAACCACTGGTATACATCATGTTGGGATATTTAATTTCTTTTCAAGTCCGAAGGATATGGTACAGAGTGTACCCAGGGCCTGTACGTTGAATGTCACCAGTGGGCTCCAGCACTCATTGTGCCGCCTACCTCAGTGACCCTGCAAACCTTTCTCTAGGCCTGCTATTGTAGTGTGTCAGGGCAGTTTTAAACTGCCAACTTGACCTATCAAAAAAAACCTTTTGACAGGTCAAAACATTTCTTTTAAATATTAGTAAATCACCCCTGAGTAGGCCCCTTTGCTTATAAGGTATATTGAGTGGTATTTAAAGGCATGGTATGTACAATTTTACTGTTCCATGTGTCCTTACAGTGAAAAAAGGCCCCGGAGTATTTCACTGTAGCAAGGCTGCTACCCCTTGGGAAAACACTGTTAGATTATTATTAAATCTAAAAATGATAATTTTCGGATTTCGAAGCAGCTGGAAAAATATTTCAAGTAATGCTTTTAATAGATATTTTAAGTCCAATGTAATGGTACAATTGAATGTTGTATACCAAGTAAGGAAAATGTATTTTTAAAAGTTAGTTTCCATTCCTGGGGTCCCTGGAAGCTAATCTGCATTTTGCTCTCCCTGTCTGCCTGCCAATTATTAGCATTGGAATTAGTTCTTGTGTATTCACTGCTCACTGAAAACTCAGCTTTTGGTCTACCAGATGTCAGTCTTTGAGGTTGCTTTGGTACATCACCTGCCCCAAACTGGATTTAGTGTTAGATCTGGGAGGAGGTGAGGATTACCATAGCACACTCCCAGCCTTCAGAGTCCAAGTTTATTGTGGCTGAAGACTTCTGCCATCTTAGATGCCCGAAGTGGGTAACATTAGTCCCTGGAACCTTTACCCCATTGGTCAGGGCTCATTCCCTCTCACTAACCTGTGCCAGACATAAATGTGGCATCTCCAGGCACCCACTTCAAGAACACTCTTGGATATGTGGACTATCAGACAGGGACAAATCTTGCTGTTTGTGATCTGTGGAGAGCCTAGAAGACTGGACCTGCTTTCCCTCTTGTACCCCGGACACAAAAGAACTAAAGGTCATTAAACTGACCTACTATTAAAGCTGAAGAGACATAGCATGCTACAAGAGGCTTTTCCTGTAACCACCCAGATAACCACTGGCACCTAGACTGGATTCTCCTGTTGGCCCTTCTCTGGCACTCTCCGAGTCTTTCCTGAGGAGCTTTAGAAAACTACTCTTGTCAAGTATTGGGACATAAAGGACTAAAGCCAGATGGTAAAACTTTTGACCCAGGCAAACCTAATTAGTGTGTCCAACCCACTCTCCATCACAGTCCAAAACAAAAAGCACCTAGGTGTGTTCTACCACGACCATTGACTAGCATTGGCACTTACTGCTTCTTGGAGTTATTCCAGCTTAAATCTCTAAAAATTCCCATCTTTGGTTTCTCTGATTTGATTTTTGCGGTTTTGGTGTATTTTTATTATTAAAGTTTACTATATTTTTGCAATTTATTTTTAGGTTTTTATTGTTTTACATGTTGCCTGTACTACTGTTTTAATACTGCATAAATTCTTCACTTATCCTCTCAAAGTTAAGACTGTCTGCTCTCAGCAATAGCTGCTAGGGACTTGAGCTCATGTTTATGTAGTGGCTTACCCTGACAAGCACAGTGATAAATAATTGAGGTGAGTATGCAGCCCCCTCAACTAATAACCCAATTTGTTACACCTGAAGACATGTATCATTTGCTACTATAATAAACCTCATCTTTCAAAGTCTTGTGTAATACACCCTCTTTAGGGTATTACATTGGATTAATATATAGCCTTACTTTATCAGAACATCACAGTAGTGCATCAGGGCCTCTTCTCACTTTCTATCTTCTGATTTTCCCTGTGTCTCATTCTCAATTTTCTTTGTATGTTTGTAAGTCTGTGTTGGAAATGGCCCTTTTTTGCAGGGTTAGCCCCAAACATTTTGCCTTCTTCCTCCTATTTTTTTTTTTTTTTTTTTAGGTCGGTCTTTGCTGGTTTGTCTCTGCGCACTTTACCTTTGGGAATCGGTGGTAAAGTGCAAGTGCTCCCTATAGAAATTGTACTGTTGATTGGGTTATCCATGATTGGCATATTTGATTTACTAGTAAAGTGCGCTAGAGGTGCCCTGGGTTTGTAAATCAAATGCTACTAGTGGGCCTGCAGGACTGGTTATGCCACCCACTTTAGTAGCCCTGTAAACATGGCTCAGACCTGCCACTGCAGTGTCTGTGTGCAGTTTTAAACTGCCAATTCGACTTGGCAAGTGTACCCACTTGCCAGGCCTCAACTTTCCCTGTTACTACATGTAAGGCACCCCTAAGCTAGGCCCTAGGAAGCCCCATGGGCAGGGTGTAGTGTATGTTTAAGGTAGGACATATACTAGTGTGTTTTATATGTCCTAACAGTGAAATACTGCCAAATTTGGTTTTCAGTGTGCAAGGCCTATCTCTTTCGTAGGTTAACATGGGGGGCTGCCTTTAAATATCCTTAAAGCGCAGATTCCCTTTGAGAGCAGATAAAAATGTGGCGTTTAGGGTCTCTGAACTCACAATTTAAAAATGCTTCTTTTAGTGAAGTTGTTTTTTAAATTGTCTGTTTGAAAATGCCACTTTTAGAAAGTAGGCATTTTCTTGCTTATACTATTCTGTGACTCTGCCTGTTTGTGGATTGTCTGTCTGGGTCAGTTTGACAGTTGGCCTGTTCACACCTCTCCTCTAGACAGTGACACAAAGGGGGCTGGGGTGTAGCCTGCATATCTTGAATAGCCATCTGTGCTGGAGGGGAGGGGATTAGTGGTCACTCACACCTGAAAGGACTGTGCCTGCCCTCACACAATGCCGTCTCCGACCTCCTGGGGAGTGTCTGGGGCCTGGCCTGGACAAGGAAGGATCTTGCAAACACTTGATACTTTGCTTTGAAGTTTGCCAACTTCAAAGGCAGCACTGGGTATAAGAAGAAGACCCAAAACCCGAGACTTTTAGAATCTTTCTGGAATCAAAAGGAACCTCTGCCCAGGAGAAGAGCTGAAGGAGGAGTACTGTCCCTTTGCTGTGTTGCTTTGCTGAACTGGCCTGCAGTTGCTGCTTCTGCCTGAAAAGAGTGCAACGGGTGAACTTTGCTGTGTCTCCTGCTTGAGAAAATTCTCTAAGGGCTTGGAGTAGAACTTGCCTCCTGTTGGAAGTCTCAGGGACACCAAAGACTTCAGTTTCCTCGACCTGCAGCACTCGGAACTGTGTGTTTTGTGCTGTTCAAGAGGAGAACCCACTGCGCCGCCGCCAACTGCGCCGCTGGCCTGCACCGTGACCTGCCGACGCCACACGGAGTCTCATTGTCCTGCTTCGCACCGCAACCCTGGTCTCATCGATGCCATCATCGGACGACTTCACTGAGCTGCGACCTGTGGGCCCCACACTCCTGCATCTCCTGCTCACACCGCAGCCTGGGCATCCCTGACGCTGCCGCTCCTGCTGACACCGGCGCCGCTGCCTGCACCGTGGCCTGTGGACACAAAGCACCATCCAGTCCTGCACCGCAGCCCCGTTCCACCGACGCCAGCACCATTGACTCCTATGTCGTCACCAGGCATCCTGCCGGCACTGTGGCCTGTGGACACCGCTCGTGAGGGTCATGAAGCACTGTCCCGTCCCGCACCGCTGGCTTGGGCCTACCGACTACAGCGCTTCAGCAACGACTACGCCGCTGCCTGCACTGTGACCTGTGGACACTGCACATTGCACCACCCGCTTCACTCCGCAGCCCTGGTCTCACTGACGCCGCTGGATGCGGTCACCGAGAATATTGGCTATTTTTCTAAAACTGGTGTGGTGTCCTTTTGTAGTGTTTTCACTTATTACTGTGTGTTATGTGCAGATGCTTTACACATTGCTTCTGAGATAAGCCTGACTGCTCGTGCCAAGCTACCAAGGGGGTGAGCACGGGTTATCTGAGCAGGTATCTCCCTTATCCTGACTAGAGTGAGGTCCCTGCTTTGACAGGGTGCAAACCAACTGCCAACTAGAGACCCCACTTCTAAAAGTCTGTCTCTGTAATGTTCTTGAGTGTGGCAAATGTACAAAACCCCTCTACCTTACAGTAATGATTCCCCTATTTTCATCATCCTCTCTTACGCACTCAAGTATTGGCATGCCTAACTTGTATGTATTTGAATATTTAATTTGTCAATTGAGTATTTGGTTTTAAGTTGCTTTAATGGATCACTTCTATTTTAGTTCACGTCTTCCAATGTCACCCTATTTACTGTATCTCAGCCCTTAAACCTTTTTAAATCATTTAACCATGGTTTCGGTTTTTCAACCCATAGTGGTGTCCTAGCCGTCAGTCTCTCTCTGCACCTCACCTCTTTTCTCTGAGTTCATTCAATGTGTTGATGCCAGTAGGATTGCCCGTTCTTGCTTTTCCCCTATAGTGCATACATACAACAAACCTTGCAGAGGGCATGTCTGTATAATCTCAGAGGTTTAGCGGAGTGGGTTAGCATTGCTGTGCGTTATCTGCTCGTTGAGGGGCGGAGTCTTGGAGCCCCTGGAGCTGCTGCCGGAGCGGTGAGCAGCGTGTGGTGTGCGGTTCCCTTCACTGTCGGGGATCTTGGCCGACTCCTGGCCCCAGTATTCCCTGGTTTTTCTCTCACCGTTCCCCCTGTTGGAGGCCCTGCCGGCATTGGAGTAGGTGCAACCGCGTCAACACCGCGGCTGTGGCCAAGGTTGCACAGCGGCCGCATAGCTGTTCTGCTGCGCTGTTGATCTGCAGCGGTGCCTTGGTGGCCCTGGACCGGGCAGGGGCCGGGGGCACGCACATCTTGCCTGCCCTCCTGCTGCTCGTGGACCCTGTTGAATTCCCGGATTTTGGCACAGGGGCTTCAGCTCCCTGCCCAAAGGCCCTCAAGGCACTTAAGGTCTGGGCATTTTTTTTTTTTTTTGGTCCCGGCCCCTGGTGGCCCCAGCGTTTGGCAGCCTCTGGTGGGGCCAGCGAGGGCCCTGCGCGCAGGGTCACACATCCCACGATGGACGGCCCTGGGTGGAAGCACTAAGAAAACTCCTGAGAGAATTCCTGGTTGCAGTCTATCTCGATCCTCCTAGGACTCCCAGAACTGCCAAGGACTGGAATTCATAGTGGACGGCGGCCTAGGACAAGTGCACAGCATCCTGCAAGCAGGGTCAAGGTGTTGGGTCTCCAATAAACTGAAGCTAGGCTGCAGGCAACCTGTCTTTGACGGAAGCGGCTGGCGTTAGGCCAGTTCGGCCTGTCTGGACCGTGTTGCCGTGCTTCTCCTGCTCCCCCTGCCTCCTGCTCAATCCAATTTAACGGGTCTCTACTATTCCTTCTCTTTCACCATAAGCTGCAAGTCTTCAAGTGGAGGACTGACACCCCTCAAAAGGGCTACAAACGTTTCTAAGAACATATTTACGCTGAGTTACATCTTCCTTTGACCCGAGCTTTGCCAGATAAGGAACGACGTCTGGAGTCTGCTTTAACATGAGGTCTGGTAAAGTAAGGAATAAGCACCCAAACCCTCAAAAACACAAGAAATGCCACCCCAGTAATGCTATTTTGCATTTGCCATCGACCCCTGAAAAGTGTACTCATCCTCCTTTCACCTACCGCAATTACAGCGGCCACTTCTCCACTGGCTGCCGATCCGTCCAGCCCTGTTACTTTGAAGTCTCAACTCTCCGTTGTTCACACGCCGCATCCATGCCCCTCAAAACTTCGTGAATCTTAGCTTCTGGATTATTTCAAGACAAAACCTAGGCAGGAACCCCCGGCAAACAGTGCGGAGAATGCGCTGGTGCCAGGCTGGGGCGTCTCTTCGGAATCTGCAGTCATTGATGCCCTACCTATGGCTTGTGGTTATTCTACAACAGTGGCTCAAGTTCATTGTCCTGCTTTATCCGCCTTCTCTCAGTCAGGATCTCAGGATGAAGTATGCCATTCGGCACCCTATGAGGGCCAGACGGCTGTGTCCTTGTCAAAACACAATATTTCGCCAATTATTATTTCCAGCAATCATTCTTTCAATGTTGGAGAGTGGGAATCCCCTTGTTAGCCTCTCCAGCTGTCCTCCTTCGGCAGGACAAGCTGGCTGTGAGTTCTCACGTTCCTCCACAGGACAGCAGTATTTCTATGTCATCTAGTCCAACGGCAGTCCAGTGGATTCATACTTCAACTGGCAGTATTCATCCAATGTTACCAATAAGGTCCTTTAGTGGGGCAGGTGACCCTAGCTCTCAAATGAAGCCTATCAACGACGAATTTAAGGACCACTCACTCCTTGATCTTTCCTGTCTTCAACACGATTCTTCGGGAGGGGCTGGTAGGGCACCCATCCCTGGACCCTCCTCTTTGGTTGCAGCAACTGACTCTGTTTGGCCTCAACGTTTGCTAACTCTTCAATCCACTGTATTGACCTTGAACTATTATTCTGATAAGTTGGACGTCCAAGTTGACTTGCTGAATACACTGGCCTCTTACGTAGCTGGTATTGATCAGAAAATATTAACCCGTTTATTTCCAGAGCTCAGGTGAGCTCCAGTCTTGCGCAACCAACATGCTGCTGCTCTCCAATTATTGAAAGTCTTTCATCATTGCCCACCTTTCTAAGTTTGGTTCTATGTGAAATTAAGAGGCTATCTCCAGCTTCTGCGCCTGTGGTATCCCCCTTCAAGGACCCTTTGACTTTGGTTGAAGAAGGCAACTTTGCTAATGCTTTGGATACAGTAGCCTCACTTCGGGGAGGTTGAATGCCTGCCTGCTCCAAGGCCACATTGTTTGAACCCAAAACTGTCTATGGAAATACTGGTGGTAAACCCCTGGTCCCTGGTTCTCCTAATTCCCTTAAGTTGCATTTTGATAACATAAGATGCCTTCCTGCAATCTTGCCATCAAACCTTCAGTCAGTTTGTGTGGACATGCCCGCCCTGGTGGGTCCTGTAGGCTCACATATTGTAACGGATCAGTTACAGGCCTTATACCCCCGTATCCCCCAACGGCCTCATTGGGGGGGTATTACCTCAAAACTTGTGTTTATTCCTGAATATAGTGACATTTTGAATAGGGGGATCATTTTGAGGCTCTTCAATGATATTTCGGATCTTAACATCGGCTCCAAGGACATTGTATCTATTGAATTTCTGGGCTCAAGCGGGTCTAGTTCAGGAGAGTCCACACTGGTTTCCTTATTTTCTGCCTCAATAGCGGAGTCCATTCTTTCTAAGAGAAACCTATTTTTCTCATGGGGCATTACAATCATTCCTTATAAGAAGTTTGCTTATCCTACATTACTATCAGAACTTCAACGTCCAACAGCTCCCACAGTATTGAAGCCTTTTTCAATTTTGAAAGGTGCTCTAGGTGGAACCTCTACCTTTGACAGGTCCCCTTTCACTGGTTTTGGTTCCCAGGGGGCATCCAATTGGGACTGGCTGCCCTCCACCCTCCTGCACCGGCATCCTCATTGACCATCACGGGTGGGTGGGTTTGTCTGGATGTCTGTCCCTATTCTCTTGGAACATCAATGGGATTGTGCATAAGTTTGCCCCAGCTGATCTCCTAGTATTTTTGAATAGCTATGATGTAATTGCCCTTCAGGAAACATGGGCTGAGACCAGCTGTCCGGGTATTTAGAAATGTGGAAACCTGCTCTTAAAATGAGCAAGAATGGTCGTGCCAAGGGAGGACTGGCCATTTATGTAACTGTCAAACTAAACAGGAGTATTCTGCCACTGGTTTGGGATGATAATTGGATTCAGGGGTCAATCATTAAGGATAGGACTGCACAGCAAACCCTTATAGTAGTTAATGTTTATATCACACCTGGCACAAAGGATAAAAGGGGCAGGTTGTCTCGACTGATGCAGATTATGGGCCATTTAGTTGGGGAGTACCCTCGTGCTAATTATCTCATAACTGGTGATTTTAATACAAATTTGTTTCAAGACACAATGGAGGCTCTGGACGGCCCTGATCTCTGTAACCACCAGTTAATTCCCAAACAACTGAGGCCTCAGGGCTGTTCGCATTGCCCATTGGGAGAGTACACAGTAATGCACCTTAATAGTATGGGCTTTAAAGTCCTGAATGGGCGCTTATGCGACAATGTGCCTCCCCGGTGGACAAGATCGGATGGTCGATCCTACTCCTATTTAGATTATACTGTTTGCAACAGTGAATTGTTTCCCCTTAACGAGAAGTTTTTGATTTTGCCTTGAAGTGAAAGCGACCACCCTCCACAAATTGTATCCATCAAATCCAGATTTCCTTTGCATTATGTTATGTGGGCGGTGGCATCTGCTCTGAATCTTTAAAACACATAAAATGGAATTCTTCTATTGGCAGCATCGTGTTATCTGAATGTGTTAACTTTTTTTTTATTCTGAAGGAGTGGGTTGTGAGTCTCCAATTCTGTCTTGGGCCAAACTTTCCTGCCTTTTGTGTCCAGGTTTCACTGACCTGCGCGTAATCGTGCTCCACCCTGGTCCTTGGTCATTTCTAGGCAATCCAGGAATCTAAAGAAAGCGTGCAACAGACCAGTAAGGGCACTCAGGAAAAGTCCTGACTCCAAGTGTTTACTTATTAAATATAAACAATTGAGGGAAGACTACAGGAAAGCTGTTTACGATGACCACCAGTCCCACCTTAATCAGTTTTGGGCTAAACTTTTAAGTGCAAGCAGAGACTCAAATCCTAGGAAATTTTGGTCCCTTATTAACAATCTAAATAGAAATGAAAGATTCATTGGCATTGCCAACATTTCTGAAGGAGTGTGGACGTCTTATCTATCGACCCACTTTTCTGCAAGTAAGTTGGATGGGAAATCATTGAAAGTGGGGGCTTATAGTCCTAATTCCGCTCTGTCTAAGACGCGTCCCATGCACTTTGGGTCACCAACTCAATACAAGGGGGTGAAGAAGTCCTTTCAATTATACCTTGCTCATATTATCTTGAAGGCTAAGCAGTTTGGAGCTCCCGGCCCCAACGGTCTCCCGCAGGTACTGTTCAAACAGGATCCTCTTTTTGTTGGGCTAACCATCTTGCCCATCTGTTTGAGCACTGCCTTTTGACTTCAACAATTCCTGAGTCTTGGCGGGGTGCCATTCTTCATCCCTTACATAAGTGGTTCAAGGTCAGATCCCGCTAATTTTAGGATGATAGCCCTGCTGGATAACGAGGCAAAGTTGTACGCCAGTCTTTTGTTGCAAGATATTCGCGCCTGGGCTGACTCAAAGGCCCTAATTCCTGCTGTTCAAACAGGGTTTTCTGCTGGCTCAGGCACTTCGACAAATTTACTAGCACTCTATTTTGATCGACAGGACGATTTTATCAGGCTTAACCCTGAATTGCTGTTTTGTTGATTTTTAAGGCGGCCTTCGACCGGGTCCCCTGGAGCGCTTTGTGGGCTAAACTGCAGAATTGGGGTATTCCCCCAGTACTCCTTGGTGCCATCATAGATCTTCATACAAATACTTGGGTTCGTATTAAGCTTGGTGATGGGTGTTCTCTTTCTAGAAAAATCCCCACCTTTTGTGGTGTGAAACAGAGCTGTTGTTTGCTCCTTTTCTTTTTAATTTGTTTATTGCAGATCTATCAGCGTCTCTCAATGTTGTTAATTCTCATTCCCCTAAGATTGGTGGACTTAGGCTCAGTCATCTGCTTTATGCCGATGACCTTATACTATTTAGTTATACTAAGATTGGCCTTCAACGGCTGCTTAATCAACTTGCATCTTATACTTCCGAGAATCAACTGGAAGTTAATTTGCTTAAAACCAAAGTGGTTTCCTTTGGAAGGAAAAACCATTCAGGTTTCAGTTGGTATTATAAAAGATGTAAACTTGTCTCCGACAAGTCTCACAAATATTTAGGGGTGCAGTTTTGTTAAATACAAGAAGGAGATCGAACTCAAAGCTGTGGCATTGCAGGTGGCCATATCCAAAGCTTTAAGGGGGCCGACCTTTCTTCCCTTAATGGAAGTTATGAGAGTAAAGATTATCCCTTCATTGGTCTATGGTCAAGAAATTCAGTTGGGCAAAGGTTCCTGCTTATTAGACTGGTTAATAAAATCTATAAGAGTGTCTTCTATGTTCCGCGCCTTGCCTCACCTGTGCAGGTACGGTTGGAATTTGGGCTTTCGGATTTGGCGGCAGTTGCTGCCGGTGCTTTTTTGAAGCTCTGTCATAAGCTGCGCAGTGCCACAGACTGCCGTTTAGAGGCAGTCCTGTGGCAAGAAATCAGTGAGTTGAAATCGAAGGGATCATACTTCAATTTTTTTTGGGGCCGAATGCAAATGGCGACTGGGCGTTGATGATCTCTGGGAAAGTAACCCCTCCCATTCTCTGTTCAAATTAGGCGTAAAAAGGCTTGTTCAACAGTATTCGTATCACTCAGATCGTTCCCTTCTTGTTCAACGGAAGCATGCCTGGTCAGTAATTAATTCCTTTAAGCCAGGTATGCCTTCTAGCTTCTTTTCCTGTTCTTATGGGTTTCGGTTGAAAAGGGACTTTTTGGCCTTAAGGATGGGTGATTTTTTTTTTTTTTTTTTTTTTAAACATCTACTTCAATGGCGGCTATCCTCTGGGGAAGGGGTGATATGCTGATCCTGTAATAATGCGGAGGAGACTCTAGATCATGTGGTCTGTCTGTGTCCAGCTTTACTTAATGAGCGTAGATCTTTGCTTCAACGCAAATGGAATGAATTGGGAATTTGCTCCTGTTGACAGGCTATTATTCAGTCTCTGGACCCTGCTAACTCCATGCTAAATGTGTTACTGATTACATTTGTTTAAATTGCTCAATCTAAATTTAGTGGCACTGTGAGCAAAGGATAGGCAGGATTGGAATGTGCTCTTGCCACGCTGTTGCTGTTGGTTAAGTTGTGGATTTTAATGGCATATGCTTGCACTCGTAGTCTTTTTTTAATGTACTTTGCACTTTAGGGCCTGTGCTTATGTATTTTATTTTGTTATACATTATTTAGAGTTCCGGGCTTGGTGGTTTATTCTATTTTTATATTTAGGACTGTTTTTATATTTTTAGGTAGGAATGCTTTCTCACTCTTATTATGTGTTTTCTAATTATGATGTGTTTTAGTATGTATTTAGCTTCCGCTTGTATTTGCATTTCTTTTTCCTTCTGTCCAATTGTATTGGCTTTTATCCCCTTCGCTGCCAGGCCTTTTCCCCCTCCTGTGCCGAGCCTTTTTTTGGCTATTTGGGGCAGTTCGCGGTTAGGCCCTCATAACATTTTGTTCACATAAGCTACCCGTGCCAAATGTGCGTCCTTTTTTTCCAACATCCTAGGGATTCTAGAGGTACCCAGACTTTGTGGGTTCCCCTGTAGTAGACCAGGAAATTAGCCAAAAAACAGTGAAAATTTTGTTTTTTTCAAAACAATGGGGAAAAAAGGGCTGCAGAAGGCAGCTCGTGGTTTTTCCCTGAAAATGGCATCAACAAAGGGTTTGCGGTGGCAAGATCACCATCTTCCCAGCTTTCAGGAACAGGCAGACTTGAATTGGAAAACCCAACTTTTCAATACAATTTTGACATTTTACTGGGACATACCCCATTTTTACTATTTTTTGTGCTTTCAGCCTCCTTCCAGTTAGTGACCAAAATGGGTGAGAAACCAATGCTGCATCCCAGAAAGCTAAACATTTCTGAAAAGTAGACAAAATTCTGAATTCAGCAAGGGGTCATTTGTGTACATCCTACAAGTGTTTCCTACAGAAAATAACAGCTGAAATAAAAGAATATTGAAATTGAGGTGAAAAAACAGCCATTTTTCTCCACGTTTTACTCTGTAACTTTTTCCTGCGATGTCAGATTTTTGAAAGCAATATTCCGTTACGTCAGCTGGACTCTTCTGGTTGCGGGATATATAGGGCTTGTAGGTTCATCAAGAACTCTAGGTACCCAGAGCCAATAAATGAGCTGCACCTTGCAATGGGTTTTTATTCTAGACCGGGTATATAGCAATTCATTTGTATCAAGAAAACCTTTGCATTTCCAAAATGGCCACAAGATAAGGTGTTGAGAAGCAGTGGTTATTTGCACATCTCTGAATTCCGGGGTGCCCATACTAGCATGTGAATTACAGGGCATTTCTCAAATAGATGTCTTTTTTTACACACTGACTTACATTTGGAAGGAAAAAATGTAGAGAAAGACAAGGGGCAATAACAATTGTTTTGCTATTCTGTTTTCCCCCCAAGTCTCCTGATAAAAATGGTACCTCACTTGTGTGGGTAGGCCTAGCGCCCACGAAAGGAAATGGCTCCAAACACAACGTGGACACATCACATTTTTTTCACAGAAAACAGAGGTGTTTTTTGCAAAGTGCCTACCTGTGGATTTTGGCCTCTAGCTCAGCCGGCCCCAGGGGGGGCAGAAATGGGCTAAAATAAATTTGGCCCCCAACCCCCCTGGGGAGCGACCGTTGCCTACGGGGTCGCTCCCCTTGCGTGACATTGGCGCAAAAAAAAAAAAGATCCCCAGTGTCTAGTTGTTGACCTAAAATCGGCCGATTACCACCCCAAGGGGGGCAGAAATGGTCTAAATACAATTTGCCCCCCAGGGGAGCGACCCTTGCCTAATGGGTCGCTCCTCATCTCTAAAAAAAACAAACAAAAAAAACACACAAAAAAATTTGCCCTGGCGCCTAGAGGTTTCGGCCTAATAGCAATAGGGGGGCAGAAATGGCCTAAAATAAATTTGCCCCCCAGGGGAACGACCCTTGCCTAAGGGGTCGCTCCCCTTGCGTGAAATTCACAACAAAAAAAAAAAAAACTCCCTGGTGTCTAGTGGTTTCTGTCCCCCTTGGGGGCAGGTTGGTCGCATAAAAATAGGCCAATCTGCCCCCAAGAGGGACAGAAATGGTCTAAATATAATTGGCCCCCTAGGGGAGCGACCCCCCCCCTCCCAGGAGAGACCCTTGCCCCATGGGTCGCTCCCTTATGCCAATTACTTAAAAAATTTAAATCCCTGGTATCTAGTGGGCGTTTTAGCAGCCGGATTGTTTGCAATCTGGCTGCTAAAAAGCTGAGAGAGACTTCAAAGGGAAGGAAATTCATTTCCTTCCCTTTGAAGCCTCCTCCACGTGATTGGAAGAGAAATGCTTTGAGGGGTGGTTGTCCAGATGCTGCTGAATGCGGACGCTGTCGTAGTTGGACTCTTGCTCTAGGCAAGACTGCTGGTTTAGGAATTACACCACTTTTGTTTGTAGGTGACTAGGTCGATCCTACAATAAGTTGCAACTGTCGGCCTACCCCTCCGGGCTCACAAGCGGTACCTCACCAAAAACCCAAATAGTAAAAGGTGATTTGTGGCAGCCTGTACGCATGGACTCAAAATTGCGACATCTCAGGGGAGTCGTGGTTAAACAGAGTTTACCCTTTTCTCACATGAGCAACAAGTCTCATTCACACACAGGCAATGAAGGAGAAGCAGTAAAGTTTTCAGTAGGTTTTATTAACAAGACTGCAATCTACTGTAAATTGCACAGGCTGCAATAATTAGGATGATGAACAATGCAAGAAACAATTGTAAAAACGAGTCCTGAATAAAAAGACCCCCACCATTTTGCAATAACATAAGATGTGAAATAAAAACTAATACCCTAGCATGATGGACCTAATCTCTAACCTAAAGAGAGCTAGGTGTGATAAACCTAATCTGCCAGTACCGTGTCCATGAGAAGAACCTCCCCCCTCCCCCTCATTACCTTGGAATGAGGTCTCTAGATCAGACTCCGTGAGGGCATGAAGGCTGGGGCTGCATCAAGGTGACGTGTAGCATAGATAAGCGTAGATGGCATCTGGTAGGAATCCCACTGATAACCCTGTCTGCATGAGATGTATTTATACAGCTCTTGTAGGACCGCTGATGCAGTTGTGTTCCCAAACAATAGATAAGAAGGAATGCTTGGGATGGCAATTATATAAACAATTCCCTGAAAAGGTATATTGTTACTGTTGCACGTAAGTGGGAAAGCACATGATGTGAATACCTATGTATATCACTTATCTTTTGATGCTGATAGTGACTCCTTCACAGAGTGGCACTGATAACGTGAAAATAAAACATTTTCCTAACTATAAACATAGCAGCCATTTTGGAAGAAATAATTAAATAAATGCGCTAAAACAGAGCAGGCTAAGTATGTTAAGTCACTAGGTGACGTGGTTACAGGCCTGCAAGCCAGGCTATCTCCTGATTCCTAATAAAACCAAATAGGATCCTCTACAATACAGTAAATGACTGAACACTAGGACTCCTGTGCATGCTGGTTTGAACTTCAAACAGCTCCAACTTCCTTGGATAAAGTGGAGTTTCAGGAGTTGTAGGTGATGCCCACGGGTAGTCTGAGTTTGAAACCAATTGATTGTGAAAGCTCTCCTCATATCAGGGGCTGAGGGAAGTAAATCTTAACGGAAGCAGAAGTTGATTATGGTCCCCTCTACAAAACAGGAGAGTGAATGCATTTCCTGAAAAACAACAAGAACCTACCAGCATATGAGTGACCAACAGCAGCCAGTAGGAGAGGTCTCTGGTCAATACAGCAAGGATTTTATGCCTCTGCAGATGAGGTTTAGGCAAAAATAAAAGACCACATACAACAGGACTGATGCTCCAGCAACTGAGGGTGGTATTCTCGCTCCAACTTATTTACCACTGGGTGCCTACGCCCTGATCCAGGCCATCTTTGTATTGTATGGACCATAGCGAGAGTGGTTATTGTCAGTGGAGTGGCTGGTTCTGAGCAGAGGCCAGTAGAATCTGTCTCCAGCAAAGGCTAATCTTTACACACTTTCCTTAGATGGAGTGATATGAAGAATCTTACCTGCAATTGGTTGTTCTTGGGCTTATTTATGGGTAACCAACTATCAGATATTTCAGTTTTGTCCTTTATGTTCTCTTTTATAGGCATTAGGTTACATAATAGATGTTCTTGAAGAAAGGGCTGGGTGAGTTGGGGATGTTGTACTTGAGGAAGAGGGTGGCTGGATTGGTGATCTTGACCTCTGTTTACACAATTTTCCATCTGCTTTTTTGAACTGGTCTTCCATTATTAAACTGCGTAGGACTTCACCCTCTTCTCTGCTGTTAATTATCTTGTCCTACTTTGTTGATGCCAGAAACTGATAGTCCAAGAAGCCCTGCAAAAAGCTATTCATGTGATGAACTTGGGTGCAGAAATGGCTAGGTTCTTTTAGTCTTATTGTAATGAATAGTTCTGGTTGCTTGCTTGCTCGCTTGGTCTCCCCTGTGTGACAAGTCAATGGAAGCAAGAATTTGGAGGAAAACGTCAGATGACCAACTAAAAAGTTGACTGTTTGAAGAACTGGGTTATGAGACCAGCGACCTGATCTGCAAAATCATTTTCGGGTAGCACACATTTTGCAATTCACAAAATCACAGATTTGGAAACACAAAAGGTTTTATTTTATTTTTTACCAGTCACTGAATACCTTTTGCAAGTTGAAAAATTCTTACTGACTCACAAAAGAGGTTCTTCAAATCATTTCAAATCGCAAATAGGATTAGGCATGAAAAGAGTGTCTCCTCCTAATTGCCATCCACAGTGAAATGTATCTGTAGTTTAAGATTGAGTTGGGGTGGTATCTAATTCGACTGACACCCTAGTAGGAATCATTATCGAGGAAGCTGTCCTGAGTTTCCTGTTTGGGAATGGTGTTGGGTGGCCTTAGGAAGTTGGGGAGAATAGACAGTGGTCAAAGTTTTCCTTTCGGAAATGCAAGTGCAGGGTTGCGGGGTGGTCGTCTGTCTTGTACATGCTATCACTCCTCGGTTCATGGCCAATCACAGGGAGGATCGCAATATCCTAGTTTTTCTGTCACTCTTAGGTTGTTTTGCCACCCTCTCTGGATGGGTGTAGTGCAATACTACCTACTAGCACATAGCAGGCATGTGAGATTATTTTTGCCAGATACCCAGAACATATTGTTTGGGGTCCAGAACTACAAGTGTTCATGTTAATTTTGTCCTTGCGGCAAGTAGGCCCAAGCTCCTACAGCATAAGCCCTTTGGCGACAGTTCATAGTACCACATTCTGGATCTGTGAAACAGTATTTTCTGCAGCTAAGGTTTATGTTTGTATCCATATGTTCATGCTCTTGAAACTATTTATGGTTCATTGATGCAGACCCTTTATTACTAGAGTGAGAACTTTGACGTGCTTCCCAAGACCAAAGTTTTAGATGGACAAACTTTCGCTATCCACCCCTCTTTAATAGACATGCAATGGGCACATGTTCCATTGAAATGGTTACTAAATTTGCATAGCAATGCTGTTTTCCTGATAAAACTATATTTTACATAAATGATGATGTGTTGAAATTGGGTTTCAGTGAATGTATCTCATTTTTTTTACATCACCAAGTAAGATGTTTTGATCCTTTTAAAATCTTTGTTTCCTCAACTTCAGAATTACAGTCAATTAGCTTCATCTTTGCTTTCCTAAATGCTGACTGTGTAAACTTTACGTACAGGAATTTACATTTTGTTGTGTTACAAAGCACAACCTATTGTCTTGCCAGTGCTTGTTTCTTCTGGTATTTTAAGAATTCATCTGGCTCTGTAGAGAATTCTACAGAATCAGATGTTGGCATGGACAGGAAGAGGTTCTAGATGCATTTGGATAGAGAGCCTGGAGCATCTCTGTGAAGGACCCAGCCATCATTTTGTACGATAGCACAGTTGCATGTACTGATAGAATTGTATGATTGCTATTTGGGTACTTTCTGTATGTCCTAGTAGTTGCAGATTGTGTTGCTGTGCCCATCTTATAGTGGTGTGTGGGGTTGTGTCTCTGCAGAACGTTAGAATGGACATTGGCTCAATTTCCTTATGACGAGATAAATGTCTGTGGCTCAGTTAATTATGGCAAGCGCCCCATAAACTATTTAAAAATTTGCCAGTGTGTGGTTAGGTAGGAAACAACAATGATTTCCTACAGTCAGGTATGTATTAGGGTTAGATGCATGTTTCAAACTTTGGTTGAGTTGAGGATTCCAACTTAAAAATCAAAACAGATTTTTGTGATCACCACTTGGTGACACTAACAAAGTGAATGGATTATATGGAAATATATTCAGACAGATTGCCCAGCTTTGAATAATTATACTTTTTGATATGCTTGTCCCCAGAGTCTGCATGGTTTTAGTGGTGTGTCTATCAAGGCTGCTGAGTGCAGGCAAGGAAAAGAAGCAATCTGCAATAAGAGCCCCGTTTAATTCTTTCCGGGAAACGTAGTTTCGGAAAACGGTTGAAATGGCAGAAGGGGAGGTCATTGGTTCATACATGTATGCAAATCAGTGGATGCCTAGATAGAGGTAGTGGTTGACTAAGCACACCAAATGGTAAGTGATCAGTGGTGTGTGTGGTGGATACAATTCTAGGAGGAGTTCAGCACACACTCCTCAAAAGTGAGTGCTTTGTAAACAACTCTGACACTGGTTCCAATTGATTTGGATTTGTAGGACAAAATGTAATTCAATAGTCGTGCCATGTGTGGGGTGTTGGGCTCACCAAACAGTATGCTATGGTTTAATTTGCTTTGTGTACCACTTGACCATGGGTTAAAAAATGTTGGATGTTTTGACTGGAAGTTTTATGATTAAGATATTTGAAAGGGAATGTTTTCCCACATCAATTTCAATAGACTGTGTGACTGCTTCAAATATATAGTGTGGTTTTGAAGTTAGTGTAGTGCTTAAGAGACCTGCACTCTTATCTTAACTGTAATGGGGAAATAAAGAGCTTCAGTAGATTGATTACATAATGTGTGATAGTGATGCTTTGGTCTGGTAGTAATTGGAAGTGGTCTAAAAAGAGGTTGTGAGAATACAGACTTTCACCACAGTTCACAGCTAAACAGGTATTGTTTTCAGTACTCTGCTGATGGAAACTGAGTAGATTGGTGTATTTCCAGTCAATAAAAAAGACAGAATGGAGAGAGTAAATGGCGATTATCTTGTTTGTAATGTCATGATGAATAGGTAGGTAGCAAAAATGACATCTAGTAAGAGGGGCATCATGATTTTTAAGACGGGTGTGGGTGATGATGAACATTTAAGTACTAGCATGGGTCGAATAAGGTTGTTAGTGTTCGTGGCTACCATTAAGGTGGTGGAAAAATCACAGTTCGATATCCACGTCTGATGAGAAAGTGGAAGTGCTTGGGTGTTTGCAGGAAAAAGATGTGTATGGTTTTTGTCTACTGGAGGGTTCTCAGAATTGCAGTAAAGTGAAAAAGGACTTGCCTGAAAGGTCTCAGATAGATGAATACATGTTTTTTCTGTTTGATGTTATTGTTGTGGTGATTGTTCTCTCATATATTGTTGTTCAGCCTGTTTTTTTTCAGCTACATGGGTGGGGTGCGAGAGGTGGGGCGCGAGAGGTGGGGCAATGGATATTGTTGCGTCTGGGGTTTCATTTGAACCAATGCGTTATGTTCTTTATATTACAGACGTGTATTGAATTTGAATTGCTTTACTTCGTTAGATCAGTCTGTCAACTCACATTCAAAAGGACAAACTTTGCTTCAAAGATGTCTGTAAACAAATCTGTGATTGATGTATTTTCAAGTGTTATACTTTGTTTTCATTAGTGGATTCATTTATTTATTTATTTTATACATTTTTATTGGTTCGTATGCAACACAACGTATTACAACAGCATTTTGCTTACCCCTTAATCCATATATCAACCAGATTGATCACATATTAGTGTAGTCTCCTCATCTCTCTCCTCCCCCCCGTCGGTACCTCTTCAGTATAAATGTCATCTTCTCAGGTCTGCAATTGTCTTAGGATTTTGTAACTTCCCTGTCCCACTCTCACTTGTTATCAAGCCTCTGTGTCTCGGTGGAATTGTATGGATTGTCTTCCCGCCTACTGTTCCCCTTTTTACTGTTTCTAGTAGTCCGCAGGCAGCAATTGAACTATCCCATTTCCCAGTTTTCCCATATATTCTCGTATTTTTTTTCATTGCCTCTATCTCTGTATATTTCTCTTTCCAGTATTCGGCACCTGTCCATACCCTCTCTCCAGTCCTTGTGGCTTGGTGGTGTTTCAGTTCTCCATCTCTTAGCTATGTCCCTTTTTGTGAGCATGCAACTTAGGTTAATCAATAGTTTTTGATATCTGTTATGTTCGGTGTGGCCCCAAACCCTGAGTAGCATTAACTCCGGCGTTACTTCAGTGCTAGTCTGTCACGTTTTTCAGGGTTCTCCTTACTTTCTCCCAAAATTTGCGACCCGAGGACAGGTCCACAGTGTGTGACAAAATGTTCCCTCCTTTCCACATCCCCTTAGACATTTGTTGTTTGCTGCCCTCCCCCTCTTGAAAAGTAGAGATCTTGTGTAATATACCCTGTGTTAGATCTCAATCTGTATTAATTTGAGGGATGCCGGGATAGCCACTTCTGCTGGAAAGATCTGTGCCTCCGGCCAGCCCTCTTCATCTAAATCCTTACAGTCTCTTTTCCATCGTTCCCATAGACCAGACAACGAGGGTTGTGTATGTCTCATGATCGTACCATATACTTGTGATACTAATTTCTTTTGTATCTTTCCCTCTAAAAGTCTCATTTCTAGTGGGGCGTTTTCCTGTCTTTCTTCTTCCGTGGGGATGCTACATTGTAGGGCTGCCTTCAGACTGGCGTATTGTAGCCATTGTGCGTCTGACATTTGGTACTCGTTTTGGAGGTGTGTAAAGGGTGCCTTCCTGTTTGTGTCCCATATGTCAGCTAAGTATGTTATGCCAATGTTATCCCATCCTTTATAGCCCGTTAATGTATTTATCTTGGATAGTCTATTTCCTTCCCATAAAGGTGTTTTGGGTGTCAGACGTGTGGCCCATCCCATCTCCTTGGTGAGTTTATTCCAGGTTTGTATGACCGTTTTAGTTGCAGGGCTGAATTCAGGGTTCTATTTGCCACCCATACAGCCAGTGCAGGTAGCTATGCTTATGCATAATTTCCCTGTCTCCTCTAAACGCTGGGTCATCTTGTGTAGTAAAGGCCTAATGATTTATTTGTGCTGAATTGTGCTGCTTCATAGTATTTCCAGATATTTGGTAGGGCAATGCCCCCCTCATATTTTGGTCTCTGTAAGGTGTGCAGCTTTATTCTGGGTTGTCCCCCCCCCCGACCATAGTAGTGTGCGTAACAGGGAGTCTGTCTGGCGAAATAACATTTCTGGGATTGGGTATGGGGAGTGGTGTAAAATATTTTTAAAAAGCGCGGTAGTGCCACCATCTTAAAGTGCTGCCCTTCCCATCAGCGAGAGCGGGAGAGTTTGCCAATGCTTAGTCTCCATTTCAAATAGCTGCAGTAGGGGTTGTAGGTTGGTTATGTAGTGGACGGGGTCTACCTGATATCCAAATTCCTAAGTATTTGAATTTCTCTAATTCCACTCTAATTGGTAACAGTGTGTTATGTTCTGCTTCCCATATCCCCACTCGATATGAGTGATTTATCCCAATTTATTCAGAATCCTGATACTACCCCACAAGCCCGAGATATATCTCCCAGACGGCCTTTGAAAATGGTGTTCGAGTCAGATACAGTAGTATATCTTCCGGGTAAAGCGAGATTCGATCTTCCTCATCCCCTCCAGTGAGACATCCTCTTATCAGTGGATCTGCTGTTATCCAGCTAGCTAGTCCCTCGATCGCCGATGCAAATAGTATCGGCGACAGAGGGCACCCCTGCCCAGTCCCCCTGTGAAGGACGAATTCCCGCGATGTGTATCCATTGACTCTCACCCTCGCTGTTGGTCATTTGTAAAGTAGCTCAACCCATTTCCGGAATCTGGGGCAAAACCCCATCTTGGCCAACCTACCAAACGTGTATTCCCATTCTACAGAATCAAACGCCTTATTGGCATCTAAGGAAAGGATTGCTCTTCCCGTAGTTGAGTGTGATATTAAGGCCAGGTTATTGTGAAGTCTGTGGAGGTTCAAGGCCGTGGAGCGGTCCGGATAAACCAGGGTCGCCATTGCCCTGCTCAGTCGTATTGCCAACGTCTTAGCCAGTATTTTGGCATCAACATTTAACAACGAGATCGGGCGATAGGAATCCCCTCGGTCTCTAGGATTGTTTGGTTTGGGTAGTAGGATGATCGTCGCTGTTCTCATATGTGGTGGGAGTTCCCCTACCTCAACTGCGTGATGTAATGCCGCACACAGTTGCAGTATCTGCCCCCTCCTGAGTGTCTGGAAAAATTCGATGGGGAATCCGATGGGCCCCGGCGATTTCCCTCTTTGTAGTTGCCCCAGTGCCACTGACATTTCTTCCTCTGTGGTCTCCTCCTCGAGATCCGCTGTTTGTTGCAATGATAGGCGTGTCACGGGACAGTCATTTAGAAAGCTATCTATTTCTGTTTCTGGGATAGTTATGCAGGATTTATAAAAATCCTCCATTTGGGCTGTCATTTCTTCCATTATTTCCTCAGAATCTCTAATTAGCTTCCCTTTGGCTGTCCAGAGTTCCCTGATGTGGGAATCACTGCGATCCTTCTTTCCCAGCCATGCCAACAATTTACCTGCTTTGTTTCCAGCTTCATAAAGCTATTTGCTACGTAGTAGGTATTGCTGGCGTACTTCATCTCGGGTTACTATATTGTAGTTCTCTCTTGTTTGAGGCATCCGTTTTTTAATTTCTTGTGTCGGTTGTGTTGCATATTGCCGTTCCAATGCTATAAGTTCAGTCTCTAGCATTACCAATCTTTTCTTTCTGTGCCGCCTTTCTCCTACTTCTCCCGCTATTATCTCCCCTTTGATAGTGGCTTTCTAGGCCTCCCACAGGACTACCAGGCTCTGTACCGACCCTTTGTTTTCTGTGAAGTAGTACTGAGTGCTTTGCTCTATCCCCTCGACCACATTTGTATTTTGTAGTCGCCATGTTTGCATCCGCCTTTGTTTTCCTGGCGGCCGAGGGCCGAGAGACACCAGCATCAGCAGTGGAGCATGGTCTCCAATTCCCCTGGCCTGATAATCTATCAGTATAATCCTTGGTAGCATGTCCGCTGTAGTTAGAAAATAGTCCAGTCGGGAGTGGATGTTGTGGACGGCTGAATAGTATGAATACCCCTTTTCCTGTCCGTGGAGATCTCCACACATCGCATAGACCCATTACCTGCGTGAAGCCCTCTAGCTTCCCCTTGTTGGGGCAGCCTGACTTTGATGCCCTAGCCCTGTCCAACTCTGCATTCATCACCATATTTAAATCACCTCCCAGTATAATTGACGCTGGTGGTAAGTATTGTCCCAATTTTCTGAAGTATCTCTCTGTGCAGACCCGGGGGTAGGTACACATTAACCAATACATATTACATTTTTATATGTCCCCAGTATCACTATATAGCAGCCGTGTCGATCTGCCCACATGCGTGTGGTATGGAATGGGAGGCTTTTCATAAGTGTCATGGCCCCTCCGGAACCGGATGTGAACTGCATGTGTCCCAGTAGTTTGTATTTACCCCTGTCCATGGCTTTATGTTGCGTATCCATAAGATGGTTTTCCTGCAGAAATATAATGTCTGAATTGTACCTATATATGGCTTTATGTGTGAGGCTCCTTTTATGTTTATTCCCTAATCCATTTACATTCCATGTGAGGATGAATAGTCTCTCAGTATCCATAATTGTGGTGTTATCGAAGGTGGTCTATTAATGTGGTTTTTATGTGTCATAGGAATGCTCTCTTGTGCGTTCCCCTTATCTTGTGTACCGATTCCAAGTTTGTGCACGCCCCTATGCATGATGTGATCTGTAAAACGTAGCCCTCCACCTAGCCCCCCTCCACCCTACTTTACCGTGCTGTGATTGTAAAACTAACCACCCCCCAATTCACGGTATGTGTTTTCCCAAACTCCTGATTGGAGACCCACATTCCCCACTACGTGAATAGTGGATTCATTTAATCCTGGTAAGCATTTGTACAGTCCTTGTAATCTAAGCAAATAGAATGTGAAGACTTTTTAAAAAGCAGCAGTGTGTGATTTGATGACAGAGTAGAGTGGAGCCCATCAGTAGACTCTCCTGAGGTTTGTGCCTTGGAGCTAGCTAGTTCTGCAGAGTTTCAATTCACACCTCAGGTCAAAAATTAATTGCTAGGCGATTGTACTAACCTATGACTCTTTATTGCAGGGAGGTGCAGAAAGCGGTAAATACTTCCAGGGGCCTCTACCAGCGATGGTATGAGTTGCTTCAGGAGACTCATGTCGTCAGTAAAGAAGAATTCGACTGGACAACTAATGAGCTGCGGAATAGCCTTCGCAGCATTGAGTGGGATCTGGAGGATCTGGAAGAAACCATTGATATCCTGAATGTATATGATTGGCTGGAATTCGACACCTTTGGTGCAGGAGCTCACAGAGTATTTTGATTTTTTTTTGTCTGCCTTTAGTTGTCACAGTTAACCTGCTGCCCTCAATAATGCTAGTGTGCATGTACCTAGTTTTGAAGATGATTAATATACCCAAAACACCCTCTAGCCTTAGGTGCCCCAAATCGAAATCCTTAGTTCTTTTCAAGAGGCTGGAAGCTTGACTTCTGTTCTAATGCAGTGCCTTACAAAAATACATCCAGTATACCCAGATAAAATGCTACAGAGCAAAAGTCACTGTTAAATAATTCTTACAAATGCATTTAATGAGAAAATATCCCTATAGTTATGTATTTTATAGAAGGATTGTTAGCATTTCTACTGCAGCAAGATGAATAAACAGCCCGCTTAGCACCCATTGTTGGCTGGCATGCGGATATATATGTAGAATCACTTGCTCTACTTGTAGCTCTCAAGATAGCCACTCATCCCTTGATTAATAATTGACTATCAGATGACCGTTCTTTTATGGCGAGATGGTTATTTTGATTGTTCAGAAGAAATGACGATCAGAAGCCTTTTTACTGTAGTGTCTTATTGCTGATTAGGAGGCTGCTTTGTGCTCTAGAAGTATTTTCAGCAGGGAGTGAAGAGAAGGTTTTTTGGTGGCGAGCTGCCTCCACCAAGGGCATAAATCCCCAATCTGCATCCTGTGGTGATCTGAGAAGAGCAGCAGCAGCCCTATAGCTGGTTTTAGGGTACATTTCACAAGCTCTACCTTGCCGTGCGCTTTATAACATGCCTGGGAAATTTTGGCTCTTGGTTCACATGTAACCTAGATGGTATAGCCAGATGTTACCTAAGTACATTGAGCTGCTATCAGTGGCCTACAAGAGTCTTTCCAAAATAAGTAGTTACTGGTCCTTATGCCTGAAACGCAGTTCATGTGAAAGCTTCTGCTCATTTCCCAGGCAGGCTGCTGCTTTACTGGGACCTTCATGTTGAACCTTTGATTTCAGCTGCAAGCAGTAGACTCTGGGATAACTATAACTCAGTCTGATTAATACCTCATGCAGGGGTCACACATAAGAACCAGGCCCTTGTCGGCCTGTAATGCTGGATAAATATCTGTTTGGATGCTCTAGAGGTATAACTCCATATTACAGAGATGGCATCAGTTCAGAGCCCTGCAAGCAACGCTTTATTTTCATGTGATGTCCATGTCGGAGGTTATGACATGCTCTTGGTATTCCGTAAAAGAATACTAGTTATAATTAATCTCATTACCAGTGGTATGCTATAAATGAAGAGTCAGCCCTATCCCTAGTGTCCTGGAGAGTTCATTTAGTTCTTCTGCAGGGGCTGGTAGTACATATGGTAGGATCCACAAGTGGGAAGGTGAGGTGGAGAATCAAGATACACCCATATGAACAGTGAACCCTAGGTCTAGTGGTATTTTCCCAGTGTTCCCCTCTTTGACTTTGGAAAATAATTAGAGACGCTCGTCAGACCCCTTTACTATATGCACAACTAAGAAGACTCGCTTCCTATTCATGAGCTTCCGCATCTTGAGAAAATAAATAATTCTATAACAACGATTGCTAATTACTGCACATTCAAGAAACCCATAACCACATATTTTTCATTGTACATTATGAAGGACCCCAGATCGAGAAAGTTATAATGTTGAAAATGTCACCAAGATGAACTTTACCTTTCATTTTAATCCTTGCTCACACACCCATTTGCTTCCCTCAGCCTTTACATGAACCCTAGCCCTAAAAATTAACACTAACCTTTACATTTCTCTACCACACTCACTTGAACGCTAATCGTAATTTTTTTTTTTTTAACTCATAATTTATCCCTGATTTTAGATTAAGCTTCCTTAAGATCGTTTTTTTCTTCATTATTTCTTTCTTTTCTTCATGAAATTCATTTTTTTCAATGTATTTTCAATATGTGCATGTGGTGTACCAGGATACCCAGTTATGTGCAAGAGTGGGTGGCCTGACCAATTGTGCATTTGCTCCAGTGGCTAATTTCACCACCCTTGAGTGTGTTCTACTGGAATACCTTGCCACCTTTGCATGTGCTTCACCAGGAGCCCTAACCTCATGTGCTCTGTTGTGAGACCCCCAAACTTGTGCACCGGCTCTACTGGAAAACTGCATCACATGTATGTGCTCCACTATGAACTCTCAAAACTGGTGCTTGCAGTCATGACTCATTTCAAGCGGCACCCCTGTGCCATAAGGATGGTACTTATCATAATCTAAGTCGGGGCACTTGGCCTCTTTAAGGTCGTGCACTCTCAAATGCACAGAGCCGTAAATTACAACCATTGTCCTGAGCATTATGTTTTTCAAAGGCATGGCACCCACTGTGCAAAAAGCCATACACCTCACAGATGCAGTGCACCCTCAGCTGCCTCTTGGTCAGCTTCACAAGGAGGTCTTTTCTCCTGCCTGGTCATTGTGTCTCTTATTGGTGAACACCACCCTGTCTTATGCCTTATTCTTCTCATGCAGGGCACATAACCTCCCATGCATGCCCTATATACTGAGCTCAATGCCTCTAAAAAGAGTACCCTTTCTGCTGAGCAATGTCCTTCATAAGCACGTCATTCCCATGGGTGGGGTTTTCCCCCCATACTGTGCTTTGTAAACAAGGAAAATGTTGCATTCTACGCTAGTGCAATGTTTTTGAGCCCTATATTGAGAACTGTGGTAGGAAAAAACAGCATATTGAATCTGTTGAGGGGTGGGGGGTGATCTAGCATTTGTAGGGAAGGTGAAAAGTCGTTTTCGGTATGGGGGGAAGGTTTTCAATGCTGGGCACTCCATCTAGGTCTTTGGGAAGTATTGGTTATTTTGGAGGTGTGAAAATAAGATCAAGATGGAGGGCTTCCTCTGAGTGAGTGGAGCAGTAAGTAAACCATGCTGATTGCACATGCATCTGCACGTGCAGCTAAATGTTTTTGTGCCCGAGGTTTGGGTTAGGGCAGACACTTTTGTCTTTACTAAATTCACCTAACGGAACGCTTTGTCCTTAACATGAGTGAACGCATTGTGGAGTCTAACCCGCGGAAATTCAAAATTGAGCCTGGGGAGCTGACAGAAAGGAGGGCGTTTGTGGAGCAGATGCGAAATTCTGTGAAGGTAAGCCAGCCTTTTCCCTATCATTCCCAGTGTGCTTTTACTGCTTTTTAGAATGCCTTGTTTGCAAAAATTGGGCCGTCAAGCTTGTCACCTTGTTCACAAACAGGTAGAAGCCCATGCTATACCACACAGTTATAGACACTTGGCCAATCGTTCTCTATTCTGTTGTTCCTCAGTCTACATCATAAATGTTTGCAACTGTAGGCACTGCTGGGACACGGAGAGAGGAGATAGAGCTGGACAGCAAACTGCTGAAGATGATGTTGGAGCAAAGAAGGGTGGGGGGGAATTGTGTCCTTGGTGAGGAGTATGGACAGGAGAGGTGTAATTCCAATGTTCTGTTGCTACAAGTTTAAATAGCAGTGAATTGTTGCTTGAAGAGTTCAAGTCTTGTATTGTTATGAAAACAGAGGAGGAATTGAGCATGACAGATTTTATTGGGATAGAATGTCACACATGTAGCAAAAAGCCTGTCTTCTGACACTTGTCTACTGTCTGGCTATCTTGCAGGGCGTTTGGCAAGTCCTCCAGATACTTTTACTTTGTAGGTCTTAAATCAAGCAATGCCATTGTTAAGTGCTTTGTAGGTAATGCAACATGTATAGGAGTAAATACAGCTGGGCTGAGGAAGCAAGTGAAAATCTCCGAGAGCTGGAGTGATTTTGTCAAATCTTCGTAGGCCCTTCATGAGGGGTGCAACAGCGTGCACAAAAGTCTTTAGGGTAATTGGGTGAGCCTCTTGGATGCTGACAAGTAATGCATTACCTCCATTGAGTTGATAAAGTAGCAGTTATTGGACATACATTCAGAAACTGGTGTCTGAAAGGAATGGCCTCACTTTGCAAGTGAGGTCCGTTGATGTCATCAGTCTTGGTTTTTATGTCCAGGGTGTGATTTCGAGGTGAAGTTAGTGGCTATTCTTCCAGTCCATAAAGTTGAGGAGTATGTTATGGCAGATCAGTATCTCTACCAGACTGGGGGGAGGTGTGTCCTTTGTGAGGGCAGGCCGCGCAAAAGGGTTCCAAGGAAGACCTTTGCACATTTCCTACTCTTTGGGTGCTCTGACATTTAATATTTAGATTTCTTATCATAAGCACCTAGCTATCAAGTGGGCATAGGTTCTTCACCACAGACCATGAGCACAACTAACAAGAGAAAATCACCCCAGTCCATCCCAGTAACAGTTACCCTCTTTTTTCCCAAGCCATTCAACACCTAAATGTCCATTTTCATGGATGCACTGAACTTGCCCCTGAAGCCTTGTTAGTCTTGACACAATTTAAGCTGCTACAAACTCTGATGAGGTTTGATGCATCACACGCACCTCTCAACCATTGGTAGGGATCTTCTGTTGAAGTGCAGAGCGATAACTGAAATCTGCATTCGATGGCATGTGTGGCTGTAGATACACATGCTCTGCATACGTCTGGCATCTAGTGTTGGGTCTGGATGTGTGCAAGTTGTTTTTCTTTGAAGAACCTATTGGAGTCATGAGGTAATGTGACCCCTCCTCTTGGTGCTGCACACAGGCATCAACTCCATTGTTAGATTGCTTTCTTTCCTCCATCAAGTTTGGACGTGTTCTTCGATGCTCCGGGTCAGAGCCATTTCGGGCTCCCTTCGGATCATTATACATCTTCATGCTCATCTGTATTGTTTTTGTTTGCGTTCCATTCACATACATCGAGAACAGGAAGAAAATCGCTGTTTGTCGATTCATCGAGTTTCGCCCCCAGCCTTCGGCCCTTGCCCGGTCGGGCTTCTCTTTGTTATTTTCACAGTATCAATACAGGTAAAGATTGCGCTGCTGATGGAACTGACGGAATTTAGATTTTGTCCTAGCTGCCACTCTAAGTACGCACATGCAGACCTCCATTCAGGTTGCAAGCTCGGTTTATCTCCTGACCACAACGAGGAGCGCTGTGAGGGCTGTTGACTGTTCAATCGAAGAAGACACTGCGGGATTGTCGGGCACATAGAAAAGAAATGCAGCGCAAGGAGATGGAAGAGACACCAGACATCTTCGGTCTCGTAGACATTGAACCACAGGAAGAGCTGCATGAGGCTTCCCCGGCAGAGGAAGAGGCCTTTTCCATTCCAGACACCGAATCCGACTCTAAGGCTGAGATCAGTGTGCACACACAGGAGATTCCATCGGCGCAGCACACAGTGAATACAAAGGCCCCTATCCTTCACACCAAAAAATATTCGTCACAGGACGAACATAAGGGTGCTGGGCCATGGTAGGCATCGAACAATAGCTAAGGATGCCCTGCCCTCAGGCCTGACACCAAAGACTAAGCCAAAATCTCTTGCCACGCCTCAGACTCGAATGGTTTCGGCACAGAGCCAGCTATCGACATCTTCGTTCCTGACGACATCGGCACCGACCATTTCGGCACTGAAACACAAGGCTTTGACTTCAGCATTGAAATTGACTGCTTCGGCACCAGAGCCTATTTTACAGACTACGGCGGAGAAACTCGATCCGAAACAAAAGACAATACATATTCAGCCTAATACTGGTCGTATCATCATAAAATCAGGTAAGCTGACACCAACTCAATCCAAGCGTCAGTCTTCATTCAAAGAGGTCATTGATTTACTGCCTCCTCCTAAAAAAAAAAAAAAGAAAAAAAAAAAAACATTGCGACCAGTCCTATTCCTCAAGCAGATGTAGAGGACATAACTAGGGGAAACTCCACAGGGCTCTCAGCAATCCTGTGTGGAAGATAGATGAGGGGATCATGGCACACAATAGCCACCATTATATCCCTAGGACACATTTGATATTCAACCACCAGGTGATCTGGACGAAGACATATAGCCAGCTAAAACATCTCCACCAGATGACACCACATCTTTTCATGAGCTGGTAGCTAGGGCGGCTGTATATCATCAGATCACCTTACACAAGGACTCTATGGAAGATTATTTTCTCTTTGAAACCTTTTCCTCCACCACTAGGGCTTGTCAATACCTGCTCATGTTAAAAGCCATGAACCGTCATACGGGTGACATTTTTAAGGACCCTGTCCATGCCAGAATAATTATACCCATTGTCAATGAAAGACACAAGGCTCTCATTCTGATCCTGCTTCTATTAGAGGTGATATTCCACCAGACTCCCTGGTGGTATCAAACGCTTGTAAAAGAGCTAATTCACAAACCACAGCAGATGCATCTCCTCCAGATAAGGAATCTTAATTGATTGAGTCAGGCAAAAGGGTTGGGGTGCAGGCAGTCAGTCACTGAAGAATTTCTAACACCCAAAGGCTGTTAACAAGATATGATAGAGCACACAGGAATGAAACAGAGGACCTCATTCAGCGTCTTCCAGAAAAATTTAGAAACTAGCATTTGCAATGCAGCGGGTCTCGTGTTTTCTTGGGTTAGAGCTGTTAGCATTGTAAATTTCTAACTGGACTTTTCTTGGCACTTAAATTGAAAATGAAAAGTAAAACAGTTGACATAAGTCAGCCAGTTCAAAGTGCCATGTCTGCCATGAGCATGAGCACAATGGAGAGACACAAAAAGAAAAAGAAGTTCGCTCGCAGTAAAACGTATTAGCAAACGTGCAATTATCCATGTAATAGGGGCAGTCTGCAAGGCGGTAACAAAACTGCCCCAAGGAGGGACAAACGTAAAGCATTTAGCAATGATGAAGGATTTTCGAAAGGCAAGCCCATGAACGAATGAAAGTGATGGGCGTGGGGTGGGCGTTGTTTAGTCCACAAGACTTACAACAGGTCAAAGGGCCTGCGCCCTTGACCTAAAAATGACACATTTCATTCTGTACTTTATTGAAAATTAGCCTAAACTAAAAAGACTACAACAAATCTCATGAAAATCCAGTTAAAATCTTGGTTAGCTCTCAGCAGTCACCGTGGAGCTTTGGGGGTAAACAGTGTGGGATGGGTTAGACACTACAGTGTTTGCCTTGACTGTCGATTTGAGCAGGGATCACTCTCATCTTCGTAAGCTTGCTGTGAATTCTTTGTTCCAGAACTTAGGCAAACTCAAAATCACAGGTGAGGCAATTAACATAATGGTAACCAAATTATTGACCTACAAAGGATGGATGACTGTGCTGGTTCTGCCAGAATTTTAATTTGTGACTTGTAGATTGCTTGCGATGTCAGAGGGGAGAGCTTGACCTGGCAAAAAGCTTTGTTAAGAAGTAGGGCAACTTTCACAGCTGTGTTAGTACTGAATCACTTGAGAGTCTTTGGGGGACTTTAAACTTCTGTCCGTGAAAAGTACAGACGCCCAATAACAATGTGTATCCATGCCTTGTCATAAATTGAAATATTTGAGATTTGCCGACTGACTACTCCTGTTTCTCTTTAGATTCTCCCTCCCAAAGTTATTTGTTTTCCAGAAATGTATTTCGAGTTGGCACGCGGGCTTTCCAGTAACTGTCACCTGTGTTTTGATTAATATGCACTAGATATTTCTTTAGTTAGGTTGTTACGGTCTCTTTAAGGGGCTGTTTTCCCAAGCAGTGACTGCCTTAATGAGCGCGCGACGGAGACAGCTGCTGCAGCTTCGTACTTATTGTTTAGTCATATTACCCATGGACCGCTAAGAGCTCCGGGCAATTCCGAAGTGTCCTCCTTGTTCAACCTACATGTGTGCGTGTTCTGAGCATGCACAGACTCTTCTGGAACTAACGCAAGACTGTCTGACTTAAAGCCTCCTGACGAAATCACCTTCACAGGCTGCATAGGCGCTACTGCACAAATCGCAATTACAAGCTGTGCAATAAGCTTTGCACCCCCACATAAATGCCGGAAATAATCATAATTAGGTGCTATTTATTGCACCCAATATATTCCCAGCCTAGTTGTATCAGACAGAGGTCGAAGACATGCATTAAAAACAAATTGTCATCTTTTGACAACGGCGCCCATGAGGGAAAAAAACAAAAGAAAACATGAGTGGAAACTGAGAGAAGACGACATGGCAAAATAAAAGAAAGTTAGCTTTAAAAATATAAAACTTTGCAGTTTTGTTTGTCCTGCTGGGCACCTTTTTTGCCAGTCACAAGCCGTCTGTTTGCGGGGCACTGGAAGTTAAAACCAAATAGTACCACAATCATGTTGTGAGCAGCTGACTGGCACTAATTAAGTTGAAATTAATTATTGCTTGATCTCTGCTCCACACAGAGAAACGAAAATTATGCCACACATGCCTTGACGAATTGTGAGGCTGTAAAGAAGAGTGCCACGCAAACCAACAAATAGTGAGTGACAGGCGGGCTCTAAGCCCTTTACTGAACACAACAGCGTCTCACATAGGGGATGCATGCACTGACAGGCTCGACCCTAAAAAGCAGCTTGTGTAGGAAGGAACGTTAATTTCAAATACTTCTATCAGATGTGCTCTTGATGCAGCAGACACAGCTGCTAGGGGTATAAACACTAGTGTATTACTCCACAGACATGCCTGGTTGTGCATCTCAGGTTTTAAATCTGAGTTGCAGCAAACACTGCTAAATGCCCCTTTTGACTAGCAACACCTTTTTGGCCCTGAGGTAGACCAAACACTGGAGAAAATGAAGACACTGAAGTAACCAAATGTATGGGGGCACTTCCAACTCCCACTAATCGTGGTTCTTTTCGTAGGCCTATATTCAAGCAGAGCAAAAAACAGTCAGTCAGCATCGGATCCTTCTACCCTTTTAAAACAACACCCTTCAACATCCCCTTCTAGATGATTTTATAGCTGCACATACAGGGGAAACAATTCAAAAGGCCGAGAAAAGGGTGTCTCCACACGTGCCACCCCTTCCACATCAAAGCAGTGACTCTCTTCTCATCCCCTCCTTCCCCCACCCCATATCATTCAACACCTGTCGGGGCTCCTGCAACAGTTTTTTTTTCCAAATTGGCAAAACATAACAGATCAGTGGTTGTTGGATATTATCCAACATGGTTAATGCCTGAAGCTCATCAACACACCTCCAAACATACCACCCTGCAAACAGAAACTCTATGTAGAACATTTATGATTGTTAAATTAGGAAGTGCAGGCTCTCCTTTAAAAAGGCGCAATGGAACTAGTCCCTATTCATCAGAGAGGGACAAGAGTATATTCACTATATGTCCTTAATCCCAAAAAGGATGGTTCACTTTGAACGGTTCATGTGTGCACTAGATCTGAAAGATGAGATGAATATTTCCACATCCCAATACATCCAGCCCACAGAAAATACCTCTGATTTGTAATACAAGGTAGGCATTATCAGTTCAGAGTACTCCCTTTTGGAGTAACAACTGCACCTTGTGTCTTCACAAGATGCCTAGCTGTAGTTGCAGCACATCTACGCAGACAGAGGATTCATGTCTTCCCGTATCTGGATGATTGCCTCATCAAGTCCAGTTAATTCCCGCTATTCATACAGCATACCCAAACAACACTTCATCTACTTCACCTATTAGGATTTATCATCAACATACAAAAACCCCACCTTCAGCCATCTTAGATACATCCATTTCATGGAGCTGTTCTAAACACACCGTTGGGGTTAGCCTGTCCAAATGTACTCATGATTCAAAATAGAACAACCCTGCTGCAACAGGTACACCCCAACCAACAGATAACAGTAAGAACAGTTCAAAGAATTCTAGGTATGATGGCATCTTGTATTTCAATAGTGCCTCATGCATGACTGCACATGCGTCCGCTGCAGGAGTGTCTGGCAAGTCAGTTGTTTCAGTCACAGGATCAACTACAAGATCTGGTGTAGTTAGACAACTGCACTCATTACTCCCTGCAATTGTGGAGAGCGCAAAATCTGACAAGAGTGGGCATTTCTGAACTCTGTTTCCCAGGTCACTCTCACACTGGGTGCATCCCTCACAGGCTGGGGTGCTCATCTACACAACCTCTTAATACAAGGACTGTGTGACTCCAAACACCAAGCCCTACACATCAATTACTTGGAACCCCAAGCCATTTATCTAGCACTGAAAGCTTTTCTGGTTCACCTGCAAGGGTGTCTTGGTGTGGATGGACAACACAACAGCCATCTTTTATTTGTCGAAACAAGAGGTGGGGGACACTTTCTACAGCTTAGCAGGATGCGACAGCAAGTCCACGAATGGGAACTCCACCCCAACTCCAAACATATTTCCACCTGTGGGGGTTTTCACAGATAGACCTGTTCGCAACTGCAGACAACACAAAATGTCCAAACTTCGCCTCCAGGCTCCCACACCCACTATCCTAGTACAATGCTGTATGGATGAACTGGTCAGGGATATTTGCCTATGCTTTTCCATCTCTCCCTCTTCTTCTGTTTGTGGTGCGGAAACTCAGGCAGACCTCTCTCCCCCTCATTCTAGTAGCTCCCACTTGGGCACATCAGCCGTGGTTCACAACACCACTTGAACTATTGGTATTTCCCTACAAGAAGCGTCCCCTATGCCTGGACCTTCTCACTCAGACCCATGGAGAAATCAGGCACCCAAATCCAAAAGAACTCAATCTTGCAATTTGGCTTCTGAGGTCATAGAGTTTGGATATTTAAAATAAAAGGGAGTGATAGCCACTCTTTCCTGCCCCCTTTAGATATGAAATTAACAAAATGTAAAGCTAAGCATGAGATGGTCTAAAATATGTTTGAAAAGAATAAGTAGCTTATGTTTGAACCAGATTTAGTGCACATAGTTTCTCATGGGGGCACTGCAAATGCTGCAAAGCTAGATGAATCATTCCTAAAATGAGGGCTCTTCACCCTTAAAGAACACATGTAAATAAAAGTAAATAGACTGAAAAAGGTGTTATTCACCAAACCTCTAGGCTTTCACCACTTCAATTGGAGGACCTTAACGTTGAGAAAAAAAAAAGTAGACCAATAAATTATCTTTTTCCTTTATAGTGTGCTTCATGTTCCAAATAACCGCGCCACAGGGTTTGGTTACTATTGATATTGCGTCAAAATTCTGCAAGTAGAGTCACTTTAAAGATTACGTAAAGATGGAAAGACTCCAGATAATCTGAGTCACCTTCTAACTCCAAGCCCACTAAGACTCTGGTTTTGAGTTGTGTCAAAAGGGTGCTTGCAACAGGACATAGGTCCTGTAAAGATTGAAGGAAGTGATCAATAAAAAGACATGGGGGGGTCCCAGAAAAGTACCCTGGGGTTCATCTCCTAAAATGAGAGACTGAGAAGGTGAAAATGGTTGAAAAGGTAACCAAATCCCTATTGGACATTTTAATATGACTACAAAGTCAAGAGACCGTATTGCAACCTCTCTGTGCCCAAAATAAAGATGACCTGTTAAATAGGGAGGGAGATCTAGCGACTATGGAAAGTCTAACATGAATTTTGAGAGCTTCAAAGAGTAACTAAGAGGCGCTGTAATAGTTTTCCCATTACTACAGTTGGCCTTCTGCAACCTTCTTACTTCAAGAAGAACTGAGCAGGCAGTCCATTCAAATCAGTATGATTTAATTGTGCTCCACGAGACTTGGGTGGTGATTATGTCTACTTAGGACAGTTTGCTAGTAACCAGTTCAGACACCCCTGATTTTTTTTTTTTTAGTGGACTAGTCTTAGAAGGAAAGTAAGAGTTTTTTTTAATTTTAAATCATATCTTGAATTAGAAGTTTATTTTGTGACATGTTGCCATTTTCAATTAGGCAGAGCTCGAAGATATTGTATTAAATCTATATTTTCCCTAGTGAGAATTCTTTATCTATTTATTTACTTAAATTCCATTGTATCGAGTCACAGCACTCTGCCAAATACCCACCTTTTTTGACTGCGGTTTGAAGGACCAGCTGTTTTTGTTCTTGTCTCATCTTCGGTGGCTGCTGGTGTTGCAGCCTAAGGCCCAAGGCTGAGAAACACCAATTGCACAACATTTGCACGTAGTCCAAGGCACAGAGAGGAAACATTAATTGGACGAATAGAGATACTAGTATCTCAGAATTTCTTCAGCAGTTACTTGATTATTCAAGCTTATTGCATTTAGGGAGCTCACTTATGCCATGTAATTGTTAACTGCACCAATGTGGTCTGATTTATGAAAGAGAACTGTTTAGTGACTTACGTGGAATTTGTTCTTAGGGTTTTTAAAATGAGTCACCAGGTTAAAACGGTAATACCATATTCTCGCTGCTCGAATCAGCAAGCTTGATTCTGAGACTTCACAGAAGCTCACAGTGGAGAATGCAGAAAGCGTGCACTTCCAGAAAAAAGCTGGTAAACCCCTCTGTGCTTCTGCGAGCTAACGGTGTATGTTTAGAAATTATCATTGTTTTATGTGGTTTTTGTTTGAAAAACTAAGGCTTTTATCACAGATTGAGCTCTAGCAGGTGAAAATGATGGGTAGAGCTGGTGTCGGTAGTAGGTCTGAAAAAATACAAGGGAAATTGACTAAAATGGTGCAGCGGGAAAATACTTTGGTCTAAGCAGATGGTCAATGTTGTAAATCGGTAATTTTGTAGGAATACTGATTACTTTTATTTGTTTAACAAAATGTGAGATGGAAAGCCCAAAAGTCTAACATGCATTTAATGTAAACAGAGCAAGCAGCACAGCAAATAACTGAGACAATTGTAATTTCAACCGACAAGAGCTCTCCCCCAAAAGGATCAGTTGGCGCATGTAATGCTAAAATGCATGCCGTTTTTACCAGTTTTTATGCATCTTTCCTTCCATAGAAGTCTATGGACCTTACACATGTGGAAGAAACTTGTTACTTCAGCAAAACCCAAATAAAGAGTAGGTGGCAGGATATTCTCACAGATAAATTCCTTAATTCCATAAAATTGTGCTTCTGGTTACACATTTTGAAAGCAAGGCTGTGCTTAACTATGAGATTACAGGAAATTTGCTATTTTACTACCTCAAATAAAATGCCTACTTGGCCTTGGAACATTATGAAACTTAGCTGGTGTATCGAAGCTGAAAGGCACTTTAGATTAATAATAAACAAAATCCACATTCGATTATAAAATATATTAGTGCAAGTTATGATATACTGGTGCAATGAAACATTAATGTTAAAGCAGTAGGAATACATGGTTATGTCTTTACAGTGGAAACAGCAATACAAACATTTTAATTATAGTGGAAATTGAGCTCTTGCTAAATTTATTCCGCTGAAGATGCAGAGTGCCTGGTACCACCTGGTGGATTCCTCACTGTCTTTCACCCCAGCACCTCTCTTAAAAAGTCAGGTCAGTCTCCTGTTACTGGAGTCACTGGCCTTCATCACATCTTGCACATGTATGAAAGGTACCTCTGCTGAATTTTCGTGTGTGTTGGTTGCACGCTACGGTGTTCTCGATCATATATGGCTACTGTGTTCATTTTCCACATGCCACCTTGTACATTTGTAGCTCTTGTCCCCCTTTCTCAAACCAGCTCTAGTGGCACAGGAGCATCTAGCAAATCGTGTTTCCAATTGCTTGGGTTTCCCCTCCCAGAGCGAGTTATCTCGGAGAGAAACCCATGCCCTCTTTCATATTTGAGCAACAGCCTTTGTCTTGAAATGCCTCTCCAGAAGGGAACATTACAACTTCACTTGTAACAACCTAAACTAGTCTTGGGAGGAGTAGAAGGACAGAGAACCTACAAATCTGGCGCAGTGTTCCCCCAGGATTGGAAGGCCATCCAGACATTTGAAAGACAGGGGCCATTGATTGGCCAAGCTTGGTCACCCAAAAATGCTACGGACTGGCCTCCTTAGTTTGTACATTTTATTTTTTGGTTTAAATCTGATTTTATTGAATTTTGTGGAGAAGAAAAAACCATACAAAACATTCTCCACCTACATCCACTTGCCTGTGAGAGAAGAAAAAAATAGAACAGGGAGACAGTGACTGGGAAGGGCACTGAAGAGAAAAGGGAGGTGAGTTTGCCAGCTTTCAGTGAGGCAAGGCAGTTGAGCTAGTAGAAGCGGTGCTTAAGTAGTGGATGGCTGCACCTCCTCTAAGGGGGGCTCCCGTCCCTCTTGGGTCAGACAAAGTACTCTTAAGTATTGTGGGCAGGTCAGTTCCTGGAATTTCTGAGATAGGAGGTGTATGCAGGGCCCCCAAGTCCTATCCAAGTGGGACAATTTCCGATCAACTGCTGCAGTTGGCCTTTCCATCCCTTAGATCCTCCAGAGTTTGTAAAGCCAGTCCTGTTTTGTTGAGACAGAGTTGGACCCCCACTTGGCCGGAATGGTTTGCTTTTTTGCCTGGAGAGCAAGCGTAAAAACTTTACCCCTCCCTTACAAAATGGATAAGTTAATTAATTGGGGAGACCTAGTAGTATGTAGCTAGGAAAGCGCGGTATGTCAGTGTCGTACATCTCATTAATGTCTGCTAGGACTTTGGACAAAAAGGTTTGGAGCTTGGGACACCGCCAGAGAATGTGTGCCAGTGTCCCTGGTAGGCCACAATGTTGCCAACTACTGTCAGTCCCTCCCTGCTTCCATCTCGCCTGTTGTGCTAGTGTGTTGTACCAATAATGTACAATTTTCATGAGGGTTTCGGTACATCTGTCACTTATGGCGGAGCTGCGCTTCTGGTGTAAAATGTCTGTCCATTCTTTAGGAGTAAAGGAGTGTTCACAGTCAAACTTCCACCATCGTTGTGCAGGGGATGGTGTCTTTTGTGTCAGCGCATTAAGAAAGGTATACATGTCTGACAGGATATTCATGTCTGTTGCGGGTTAAAGCCACCATTCGAAGTGCGCAAGTGGGCGGCTGGCATGATGCTTAATATGAGGTTGTGTGACCCAGTGCCTGAGCTAAATATTGGCAGTGGAAGTTGGCGAGTATGGCGTAGTTCTCCCAGATTTGTGCAAAATCCAAGAGTCCATCATGATCAAAACAGTCTCCCACTCTTGCCGGTGGCCATCTGCCACTGTTTAAAGGACGTGTTCTGGAGGGCTGGGGGAAATCAGGGTTTCAGAGAATCAGTGGCAAAATGCGAGAGGAGAGGTTTTTCACATGTTGGATCTTGACCCACGTGCCTACTGGGGTGCGCAGCACCAGGGAGACATATACCCCTGGCTGCCTGTGCAGTTTAGGAAGCCACTGTAGTTTCCAGATGTTGATTCCCGCGACTGCCTGATCAATAAAGCACCAGTGTTTCTCAGTGTCGGTGTTAATCCAATCCACCATGTATCTTAGCTGTTCCGCTTAGTAGTAGTGCGTTAACTTAGGAACTCCCAACGCACCCTCCCTCAGGGGCTAGTAAGCCTGATTTTTTTGCCATACTGGCTTTTTTTGCCCTCCCAAATATAGTTTTCCATCAGTTGTAATTTCCTCAAGATGTGCGGGGGGATGTTGGAGAGGCAGTGTTTGCGTCACATAAAGTAGTTTGGGCAGAAAAGTCATTTTTATAGTCGCCAGTCTCCCCATCCATTAGAGGGAGCCTCCCGCCCAGGAGCAGAGGTCTGTTCGGGCCATAGAAAGATGCGTCCCATAGTTGCACTCTGGCATTTTCTCTAGCCTGGAATGAATCTGCAATCCCAGACAGGAGGCCCCCTGTGTAGCCTAGGTTTGTGTGGGAAATTGTAAGTCCCAATATTAAGTTTTCTGGAAATGTACTTTAAACCTGGAGACCCTCCCAAAGGATTCTAGTTATGTTATTAGGTGTGGGAGGTATGTGAAAGGGTTGGTAAGTGATATCATGATGTAATCTGCATACATAGCCAGATTGTGTTCCCTGCCGCCCATAGGGATGCCCGTAAATGGATTCCCATGGCACCACATAGTTGAACCAGATCCATTTCTGGAATCGTGAGCTGAGGCCAATTTTGGCTAGTAGCATCCGCAGATAAAGCCAATGGACGCGGTAAAATGCTTTTTCAGCTTTGACCGACAGTAAAAGTGCATGGTGAGCCTTATCTAGAATGAAGCCGGTCTGGTCAGGGGTCTTTCAATCCCTGCATATAGGGGGCTAGATGGGCGTCAGGGATACTAGCAAAAATGTTGACGTGCACATTTAACAAAGAGATGGGGCGGTACGAGACAAAGTGCACTGGGTTTTCCCTGGTTTGGGGATTACTGTAATGGTTGTATTTCTCATATTGTCAGTAAGAGTTCCTCTGGTGCTGAAGGAGTTGTTATATAGGTGCGTGCTAAGCGAGGGGCCAGAACTGGTGCAAAGGCCTTGTAAAAATCTAATGGGGAGCCATCCTGGTGCCTTCCCCAGCGGGAGCTGCATTATAGGTACCAGGACCTCTGTGGAATGGATATCTCTACATGCGAGGAGTCAGGACCTGGAATGCAATCCAGCGGAATGGAAGCAAGGTAGTTGTGTGCTGTGGCCAGATCAAGGGGTTCCACTGTATACAGTGCAGCATAGAAGCGATCGAATTATTGAGCTATTTAGGAGTCCTTGCAGACTAGGTCTCCCTGTTTTGTTGCTATTTCAGTTATCTTAAGCTTGAGGGCTTGGGATGGCAGTCTATGTGCTAGCGGTCTCCCTGCCCTGTGATCCTCGGTATAAAATGTCTGTGTTGTGCTTAGTAATGCATATTCTGCGTTGTCCATATCAAGAGCCTTGAGATCCTTGCGTGCCACTGTGAGTTGATGGCGTGCACAGTGTGTGTGAGCCTGACCTTGTATGTTCCTCCTCAGGGTCCTGCATCCGACCCTCTAGCTGTTGCCCCTTATCCCTATTGTCTTTATTGTGTTGTGCTGAGGTGGCTATGACAGTGCCCCATATGACCACTTTAAGGGTATCCCAGAGGAGACCATTTCTGTGTTGAGTGGATCATATTGCAATAGCTTAGTGTTAAGCTGCCAATTGTCAGCTTGATGCAGAGTGCTTCAGTTGCACAGCGTAAGAACGATAGGTGAGTGATCTGAGAGGGCAGCGACTCCCAATTCCAACCCAGTGATAGCTGCCATCAGACTCTGTGTCACAAGGAGAAATCTATGCCGGCGTAGTTTTGGTGTTTCATGGAAAAAATGTGTGTACCCCCTATCTGTGAGATGTTTTACTCGCCAGGCATCTTCAAGTCCTATATCTTTTAGTCACTGGAGGTTTGCAGCCGTAAAGGCCCCAGTTTGTCGTAGCCTCTGACTGACTTGTCCATGAGAGTGTTTGGGACTAGATTAAAATCTCCACCTATCATTACATCGGTGTCTGTGAACGTCATGACCCTACCCAAAGCGTTTAGGAGGAGTGGCTCCTGATTGTCATTGGGAGCATATATTGTGGCCACTGTGAACGTGTATGTGTGGATGAAGTACGAAAGGAAAGTAGTTCACCTGTCAGCTCTGCCTGTATTTGCATGACATGTCCAGGAAAGTGTGTGGCTAACATGATTGCCACCCCTGCTTTCTTCTGTGACTTGAGAAAAACTGGCAATCAAACCAGCGGGAACATAGACGATGCCAATCGTTCCTGAGGAGATGAGTTTCTTGAAGAAGGCAGACATTGTATTTGGTATCTCTAAGCATGGAAAGGAGGTTTGTACGCTTTACTGGGGCATTGAGCCCCCGATCATTGAGGCTAAATATCTTAATCATGTAACAGTGTGAGTAATGGAGCACAGTTTACAAGGAGTTTGGGAGGTCTAGTGGCGTGTGTGATGCAGGCGTCCCTACTGATCTTCTACACCTGCCTTGGGGCCTACAAGAAAAGCACAAGGTAAGGGTTATAAAGTAAACAACAGTCTTCCCACTCCTGGAAATCAACTATGTCAAATGATGGGGAAACATGTCCATGGCAGTCCAGCATCTCTGAATCCACTCCTGGGGTATAGAAGGAGCTCTGCCTCACCTCACTGTTGCCATGCTCCCGTTGCGGCTTCGCCACTGAGGTCATGTCAGAGAAGGCTGGGATCTCCTCCGCAAGCTGTGCATGCGCGATCTGTGGGGCAGAATGGGCCATCCATGGGTTTAGTCATCGTCCGGGGCAGATGCGTTCCGTGAACGGTATTGCTGTTGATTTCTTGGCCGCACGTGAATGCCGGTTAGGCATAGCAGGAACCAGGCCAATGACTCGGTCATTGATGGTTGAGTATCGTCATCTGATACAGATTCATAGCCTAGGATGGCGCAGGCTTCTTCCAGGCAGCAAATGACGCGTGTCTCTTTGTTCCAGACTAACACCAGGTGGAAACAGGTGTCCTCAGCAGTAGTGAACCCTGTGTCCCCAGCACTAGCGAACCCAGTGTTCTCAGAGGAAGGCTGTGGCTGGCCCAAGGGTCCTATGACATTAGGGTGTCAGTGGGGAGAGGTCCTGGAAGACCCTAGTAAGTGTTCATGTCTTCGACTGCTGCCGTAATGAGTTATTTCTTCTTGAACAAGTTGATACATGTTAAAACATCTTGAGACATGCCTGGGTTCTTTCTGGGTATGCTAGGTCTGTGAGCGCAGTCCAGGATAATGTCCTTCTCTGCTTGGTTCAGGAGCATGTTTCGGAACAGCCGAACAACATAGTCCTCCAATGTCCCAGAATCTGCCTGCATAGGAGCACTTCTGATTCGGTGTTAGAACAGTGTGACCGGTTTTCAGGGTCTTCCAGGCGGTAATAGAGATCCTAATTTTTGTTGCGCAGTAGTTCCCTTCGGTGTTCATTTAGTTACTCCTCCCCATTGTGGGCCTCTGTTCTCGCCAGCTCGTCCAGTCATTGTTCCATGTCTCCTAAGTCCTTTTTGAGTTCCTTTACTTCCACTGCCTTGTCTTGTTTGAGAGCTGCAATATCTTCTCTCAGCGTCCTGAAGAGTTGTTCCAGAAATGTACGGATCACAGGCTCTTCCACCTAGGGATCCTCTGTCTTGGTGAGTTCTGCTTGCAAGGAGGTGTTAGGCTAATTATCAGGGCGGTGTTCCGGCTTCTGGGCGGGAGACTTACTCAATAGGTCCTTAACGGCGGTGTTCTCTTTTTTTGGAACATTGCTCCACCATGATATGTAGCAGAGTGCCCCCACGTAGTGCTAATGTGTCCCTTTGGGCTATGCCTTGGCGTAGGGTTGGATCCCCTGTGCAAAGGTCCTCAGGATCACTATGGCTCAGACGTGGAATGGAGGTTCTGAGCTGATGCATTGGTTTTCTGCTTCTGTTAGTCCCTGTGCCAACTCTGGGGTAGATGACGGGGCAGTGCCTGCACAGGCTGTAGATACCTTGGTGGCTGGGTGCAAGGTCACAAACGGCTGTTAATCAGCACATCCACAGTGAGGGTTTCAAGTGCTGTACCGCAGAGCACTGGGGTGAGAGGCAGGCCTGCCAGTAGGCCGCACAGAAGTCTGGTCGCAGTCTGCCCCGCACTCTGTTATCCACTGTAGACAAACTCCTGAGGCCCTGTTCTGTACCTCCCCGGGCAGGGCCAGGTTGCAGGGCGGTCATGCGGACATTGCTGCAGGGTGGACATGCAGCAATAAATTAGGGGCCAGTTGAGTAGTGTGCCTCTCCTCCGAGCAGTGCTTGCACTGAAAGCTAGCAGTAGAGGCTAGGTCGGGGCCCGACAGCTTGCCTCTCCCCACGTAATGTGTTCTCAAGGAGAAGATAGCAGTGCTCACCAGCTCAGTTGGGGGGGGGGGGTGTAAGGGCCGCCAGAGCTCCATCCCTTCTTGGCACACTGTCAGGGGGCAATGGGGGGGTCTGGTCGGCTTCAGTAGTGCCATAATGTGCTTCAACTCGCTCTGGGTGTTCGAAAGAACCATGCCACGGCCGCCATCTTGGAGCAATGGCAGCCAGCACCGCACTGCTGCAATTCAGCTATGGTGGGCGCATTGCTGTTGGAGTCCGCCTCGCCTGTATGCAGCAACACAACAGCACCGCTCTAGGAAGGTAGCGGCCCCCCGTGGTGCCCCGGCAGCACTTTTCCTTGCACGCGGGGCGAAGCTCTGTAGTCAAGTTGCAGCCAGGTGGCCATCTTGGACACACCCCTAGCTTGTACATTTTTTTTAAAAGATATTAACTTGTGACAGAGAAGGTCCTGTGCACCTGCATCGGAAGGGAATACTTTGAAGTTTTGAGAGTGAAACTGTTGAATGATTGCTACTCTTCCTTCACATTGGATCTCGATGTGGGAAAGCCTACAGACTGCTTTCCTGTTGAACTTTGGAAAATATGACAGACCACCTGAGAGAAGATTTTAGACTGCATCTACCATGAGCAGTAAACTGATCCATAAGGGAAAAGCCATGTTCTAGCTTCCTGGCTCGATATACTTGAGGACATCCCTATTGAGTGAAGTCATGTCCTCAAAGACATAATCATTCCTCGCATCCCAATGAAATACTCTACAGATCCCAAAATTTTTGCAAACTATATGTCCTTTTCAGAGCTTTGTTTTTTTTTGTATTCGTTTTTTTTGCAAAGGCAATTGAAACGGTCATCACCTACCAACTGTACTCCCACTTGGAATCAAATGGCCTCATAAGTGACTGACTTTCATTCGGTCGACAGGCTTCCTACATAACCTGGTGCCAGTAGAACAGTATTGTTATGGTTGCCTCCTCCCACTTGTCACTTGAAAATGGGCCAATTGTTATCTAAAATATCAAACATCAAATGTGGCTTTATTCCGGGCTTTGTCTTGTCACTAACCCAATTCAATTCAGATTTGGCCCCTCAACCCACCCCTACCCTCTGAACTCAAATCTTAAACTTCTGCCAGATGGAATATCACATGAATGTGAATGATGCTTAGTTGGAGCACTCATTTTGCTAGCTTACGCAAAAGTGGTAAAACGTTCACCACTACTTGGTTGAACTTTGTTGTACAAAGTTTTTGTTTGAACAAAGTAAGTTGTGTGTTTGGGATCACGCTTTTTAAGTCCACATCCACACGTGGGTTTTGGTGAAGTTGACTGATAGGCCTGAGTTGGTGACTGGCTTTGAAAAAGGCAAAAGAAATTGACCATAATACATGATGACCAAGAGTTAGGTGTCACACAGATGGTCACATCAAAGATTTTGTGGCAATGTTTGCTTTGTGGCTTCCACCATCTAATATTTTGATGAAAAGCGTAATCAACACTTTGTGCGCAATAGAAACAAGAGCTTGCAAGATGTGTTTGGTAGATGATATAATTCATCACCTCTCGGGGGGGGGGGGGGGGAAGGGGGTAATACTACACACATTCATGGCTGGCTTGGGAGAAAATGATCATTATACGTAGGCCTTCTTTACTAAGTGAACAAGCCTGAAAGGCAGTTCAGTGGAGGTGAATAAACTGCAATGGTTGGTGTAAATATTTCTGGATTGGTGTGTTGACTGTGTTTGCAAAACTTTGAATGAAGTTGTGAGCATTCTAAGGCAACACTCGTACACTGCTAGGCTCGATTGTTTGCTCAGGATAGCGTTTAGGAAACATTAATAATTTGATTTTTTTTTCTTTGATAATTTATTTCTGCTTTTAGACATATCTGCACCTAGCAAGTACTATCGTGTGTCCCATTTAGGAAAAACGGGACAAACTTAAAAAGGGGGACAATTGATGTATAGCTACTTTGGGAAGAGGCATTTGCAAAGGTGCTCTTAGTAGAGCTGTGTTCGTTGGCCAGCTGTTGAAAGATGTTTGCTGACACTCCGTTTTCTTCCAGTGCTCTTCAACCCACAGATTACTGACAAGTTAAGTGTGCTCCTGTTTCCTATTTCATTAGATGACGCCCCCCTAAAAAAATAGAACCCACGCATTAGGTGTCTGACCTCTGTCTGCACAGATTTACCCTCATCTTGGGTGAACCCAGACAGGCATATGTGCTGAAACAGTGAATTAAATCATACATTCTCTCTCCCTTTTTTGCTTTCAGGAAATGAGGGATCACATTTCTAGCCCATCGGCTCTTGCATTTGCAGAGCGGAAAAACAGAGAGGTGAGCAATAATTTGCATTTACATGTTCCTACTTTCCTCACACTTTCGCTCACATCGATCTATGCCTCTCTCATACTTTTATCTCCCCATTCATCCATTCCTCCATTCCTCAGTTTCTTTACTACTCATGAATTCTTCTTATTGCAAATTCCTCAAATGGTAAATCTTGTAAGGCACAAGACTAGACCCAAAACACGTGTAAAAGAACTCCCGAGTGCTGACACGTGGCACCTCAGGAGGCAAGACAGATTCATGATGAGTGCGGTCAGACATGATGATACAGGAACTCATATAAGTGCTGCCACTGTGCGATGATGCCTTTTCTTCTTTTAACGTACCATTCACTGCAGATCAGGAAATCCGTTATCAACAATTTCAGTACTTTACCAAATACATTTTGTTACAGATTGTTCGATGGTTCGATGGCACGTGTGGCTGTAGATATACATGCTCTACATACTCCTGCCATCTAGTGCTGGGTCCTAAGTGGTGCAAGTTGTTTTTCTTCGAAGAAGTGTTTCGAGTCACAAGATTGAGTGAATCCTCCTCTCTGTGATTTTGCGCATGGGCGTTGACTGCTTTGTTAGATTGTTTTCTCTCTGTCGGGTTTGGACGTGGGTGCCTCCACTCCATCTTTTCGACTCTGTTCGTTTTTTAATCTCTCTTTTCTGTTCCATCAGTATTGTATTTTGATTTGCGTTTTTCTATCTCAGCACTTTCAATGCTTTTGTCAGTTCGGGATTTGACTGACCACCTGCAGGGCATTAGCACCCGTCTCAGTCCTACCATCTGGGTGGCTCCGTATGGACAGGAATAGTTCTATGATGGAACGAACTCCATTTCCCATCTATTCACAGTGGCCAGCTGAATTCACACTCTTCAATCAACACCTTGTGTGCAACCTTTGCCTCTCTGCTGACCACCATGAGGTAGACTGCGACACCTGTAAGAAATTTCAAACTAAAAACACCCTTTAGGACCGTAAGGCTTGTTGACTGGAAATGGCTCAGAAGGTGCCGAAAGACACCCCCCAACCTCTATGGGGAAAAGGGCTTGCTCAGGAGGAACCGTCAGCGCAGGAGGAGGAATCTTTTTTTTCCATCCAGGACAGCTCCGAATCAGATGTGGAGTTTGACATTGAGAGCCAAGAGCTTTCCCAGTGCATTTGTACTGTGGTCCCTACTCCCACAGAAACCCTCCAAGAAGGCCCTACAGCATATTACAGAGGTTGATGGTCCACCACTGCAAGTCCGGCCATCGTCAATACCGAAAGACTGTCTATTTTGGTAGCCACCACCTTCCAAAACTATACCGAAAATGGTCGCAAAGACTAAAGCCTCAACCTCAACCACCTCGGACCGAGAGATCGTTTTGGTGTTGATCTGTAACTTGGGAACAGACTTTCACCAGTCCTTCTCCAGTTGAACCTATTCTTGAAAAGGTGGACGCTAGACTGTGCAAACTTCCGTTTTCAAGAAGGCACAGGCCACATCATAGCGACATCTTCCTCTCCTGTGCTTCCAAGTAAGGAAATTTACTTTTTATGAGGTCCTGATTGCTCCTGTCCCTCCAAAGAGGAGGACAAAGGACAAGGCTACTAGCCCAGCTCACCATCCTTCACCACCTCCCCTTCCATTTTCTCCTCCTCCTCCACCACCACTTTCATCACCTCCACCCCCTTCCTCTCCCCTCTGTCTACCTCAATCAACTGTACAAGGGGATGACACGCCACAGGGGTCACCACAATCTTACACTGGGGGTTTGGATGGTCTTCCTGATGATTCAGACCCTTGGTCATGCTTACGACCCTGATCTCATTGCGTTAAACGACCCAGATCTCTACCCTACTCCCCCACCTTTCCAGAGGACACTACCTCCTGTCAGCAAGTGGTCTCTAGAGCGGCAGATTTCCACCACGTAGAGCTTCACAAAGAACCCATCGAACAGGACTTTTTATTTGCTACTCTTTCCTCCACACATAGGGACACACAATATCTTCCCATGCTCCCTGCTATGCTCCATGCGGAGGACATATTTAAGGAACCTGTGTGCTCCAGAGTGATTATACCATGGGTGGATTAGAATCTGACCCACTTTACATCAGGGCACAGGTACCACCCGATTCTATAGTGGTCAGCTAATAGTTTCGCCACCAGGGACTCTCCTTCTCCAGAAAAGGGTAGTAAACAAATTGATGCTGCAGGAAAGAGGGTGGCGCCACTACCTGCAAATCATTGGCATATTGCCAATTCATGAGCCCTTTTGGCCTGGTACGACTGGGTACTTTGGGATGAGATGGGGGAATTGTTACAATACCTCCCTGAAGAGCACAATAGACAGGGACAACAAATTGTTTCAGAGGGCCAAATTATCACAAATACCTCTCTCTGGTGCGCTGTCAATACAGCAGCCCGGGGGATTAACACAAGTATCCTCTTGAGAAGGCATGCTTGGCTTTGGTGTTCTGGCTTCAAGCCAGAGGTCCATCAGGCATATTTGAACATTCCCTCTAACAAGGAGCACCTGTTTGGACCACAAGTAGATACAACCCTTGATAAAATTAAAAAGGACACCAACACTGCCAAGGCCATAGGCACCTTTCAAACTCCCACACAGAGAGGTTCCTTTTGTTGCCCTGAGTAGAAGGGGACATGGAAATCCTCCACTACAGAGGCTTCCACATCACACAGCAGGCAACCCCAGTCCTCTTACAGTAGAGGCTACTTCCAAGGCTCCTTCAGGAGGACAGATAAGAGGGAAAGGAAAGAGTATCTCCACACACCGATCCTGCTCTACTGCCAAACAGTGACTACCTACACCTTCCCCTGACCATCCAACACCTTTCGGGGGAAGACTCCAAAACATTTACACTGATGGGAAACGCTCACCATGGACCAATGGGTCTTTGCCACTATCCAACCTGGCTGTTGTCTGGAGCTTACTACCACACCTCCCAACATTCCCCCTCTCACACAAATGTTATCGCAAGAACACTTATCACTTTTCAAGCAAGAGGTCCAAGCCCTTCTTCTCAAAGGGGCCACGGAGCCCATCCCTCTGCAAATCCACAGTTCAGGAGTATACTCTCTATACTTCCTGATTGCCAAAAGGATGGTTCCCTTACAACATTACTGGATCTCAAACCTCTAAACAATCAGAACACTTCCACGCTGTCATTCTTCAGGATGTCATTCCACTTCTACAGCAAGGCAACTTTGACACCTCTAGACCTAAAGAGCGCCTACTTTCACATACCAGTTCACCCTGCACACCAAAAATGCTTAAGACTTGTCATTGCAGGCAAACCTTATCAGTTCAAAATCCTTCGCTTCGGGTGACTACTGCTCCCAGGGTGCTCACAAAATGTTTAGCAGTAGTCACAGCACACTTGCAAAGACAAAGGGGGTCATTCTGACCCTAGCGGTCATGGACCGCCAGGGCCAACGACCGCGGGAGCACCGCCAACAGGCTGGCGGTGCTCCCATGGGCATTCTGACCGCGGCGGTACAGCCGCGGTCAGAAACGGAAAACCGGCGGTGTCCCGCCGGTTTTCTGCTGCCCTGGGGAATCCTCCATGGCGGCGCTGCAGGCAGCGCCGCCATGGGGATTCCGACCCCCTTACCGCCAGCCTGGTTCTGGCGGTTTTGACCGCCAGAACCTGGCTGGCGGTAACGGGTGTCGTGGGGCCTCTGGGGGCCCCACTAAGATTTTCAGTGTCTGCATAGCAGACACTGAAAATCGCGACGGGTGCAACTGCACCCGTCGCACCCTTCCCACTCTGCCGGCTCCATTCGGAGCCGGCTTCCTCGTGGGAAGGGGTTTCCCGCTGGGCGGGTGCGCGGCCTTCTGGCGGTCGCCCGCCCGCCCAGCGGGAAACTCAGAATAACCGCGGCGGTCTTTTGACCGCGCAGCGGTATTCTGGCGGTTCCCGTTTGGCTGGCGGCGCCCGCCGCCAGCCAAACTCAGAATGACCCCCAAAATGTCTGTCTATTCTTATCTGGACGACTTGCTCATCAAAGCCAATACACTGCACGAGTGTCAAGAACACACTCAGATGACAGTGGATCTTCTTCACAAACTGGGGTTCACTCTCAACATTTCCAAATCACATCTCCAACCACTCAAAGTTCAACTTTACTTGGGAGCAAACATGAACACTCTTTAGGTTAGCGTATCCCAATCCAGCTTGCATTCAGAGTTTTCGGACAGTTCTCCCTCAGTTTCGGGAAAACCAATCCTTTACGATAAGGAACATCATGCTTCTCTCAGGGATAATGGCTTCTTGTGTTGCCATAGTTCCCCATGCCAGACCACACATGCATCCCTCACAGCAGTGTCTGTCTCGCCAGTGGTCTCAGTCACGAGGTCACTTGGAAGATCTAGTGTTAGTAGATTGCCAAACTCACCATTCTCTCCAATGGTGAAACACCACCAACCTTTTGAAGGGGCGGTCATTTCTAGATCCCCTGCCTCACATCACATTGATCAAAGACTGGTTGTGGTGCTCATCTCCAAGACTTGACCGTTCAGGATCTCTGGGATGTCAAACACCAGTCCCTACACATCAGCTACCTGGAACTTCAAAGTGTATTTCTAGCACTGAAGTCTTTCCTTCTTCACCTGTCCCACAAGGTTGCCCTTGTCTGAAGGGACAGCATGAGAGCCATGTATTAATTACCAAAACTTGGGGGGAGGGTAAGGGATCGCTGTCTTTACAACTATCACACCTGTCTCGGACCATATGGAATTAGGCTGTTTATCACCACATTTACCTATTGGTGGAATATATTCCGGGAATGGACAACAACTTTGCAGACCTGCTCAACAGGATGCAGCAAGAAGGCCACGAGTGGGAGCTCCACCCACAAGTCCTCCAGTCATGCTTCTAAAAGTGAGGGACTCTTTCGCCACAGCAGAAAACACAAAATGCCCAAACTTTGCTTCCATGGATCCACACCTACCAGCTAAGGGCAGCGCTGTATGGATAAGTTGGTCAGGGATATTTGCCTACTCTTTCCACCTCCCCCCCTCTCATTCCATTTCTAGTTCAAAGGATCAGGCAGACATCTCTTACCATAAGCCTTGTGGCTTCCACCTGGGCACGCCAGCCTTGGTTCACCACAATACTAGATTAGTATCCACACATTATACTAATATCTGGCATAGGCATCCAGACCCCAAGTTACTCAACCTTGCAATATAGCTGCGGAAATCATAGTTTAGTTATCTAGGTTTACTGCAGAATGTATGAACATTATCAAGGAAGCACACAGACCCACCACTAGAGCCTATTATGCTGCAAAATGCCAACACTTTGTTTGCTACTACCAACCCAAACGCATTGATCCTATCAAAGCCACAGTACAGGACATTGTTTGCTACCTGCTTCATTTGCAGAAAGCAAATCTCGCATACACTTCCATTCATTTACATCTCGCAGCCATAGCTGCACATCTCCAAAACAGAGAACACATTTCCTTATTCAAAATTCCAGCAATAAAAGCTTTTATGGAAGGACCCAAATGAGTTATTCCACCTAAGGTGCCTCCAGCCCCCTCATGAAACCTGAACATTGTACTCTCTGGGCTCATGGGTCCCCCATTTGAACCATTTCACTCATGTTGACTTCAATCATTTTCTTTAGTGGAAAGTAACTCTTAGTCTCCATCACATCACTTGTGTTAGTGAGCTCCAGGCACTAACCTTAGAAGAACCTTTCTTCCCAATTCCTAGGCATAAAGTAGTTCTTTGCATTAATCGTAAATTTCTACCTAAAGTGGTTTTGCAATTTAATTTCAATCAGTCTACTGAGCTTCCATTTTTCTTTCTGCGCCCAGATTCTCTTACGGAAAGAGCCCTTCACACATTAGATGTCAATAGGGCTCTCATGTTCTATATGGGCAGAAGTAAAGATTTTAGGAAAACCAAACAACTTTTTGTAGCTTTCTCCCCACCTCATAAAGGTAACCCAGTACTCAAATCGGCCATAGCCAGATGGCTAGTCAAAGGTATACAAACCTGCTACATTACGGCCAAAAGAACACATTGTACTAAAAAAAAAAAAGGGAGCTACTATGGCCTTCCTTGGAAACATTCCCAAAGCTGACATTTGTAAGGCAGCCACATTGTCTATACCAAACACCTTTACAAAACACTACTGTGTGGATGTTTTTAGCACATCAACAAGCCAGTGTAGGCCAGGAAGTGCTATGTACTCTTTTCCAGTCAACTACAACTCCCACAGGATAGCCACCACTTCTATGGAGGGACTGCGTTACAGTCTATGTAGAGCATGTGTATCTACAGCCACACTTGCTGTCGAACGGATTATGTCACTTACCCTGTAAGCATCTGTTTGTGGCATGTAGTGTTGTAGATTCACATTTGCCCTCCTTCCTCTCTTGATGCCCATAGCCGTTGCAGTTATATTATGCTTGTATATGTTTGTACACATGTATTTACACTTTGCATGGACATATCTTTTCCTAAACATCACTTTCACTCCTTTCTCACACACCTGCGGGAAAACAATCTAACAAAGGAGTCGATGCCAATACACTATCGCCAAGAGGCGGAGTCACTCGATCTTTTGACTCCAAACACCCAACACTAGATGGCAGGAGTATGCAGAGCTTGTGAATCTACAGCACTGCATCCCACAAACAGATGCTTACAGGGTAAGTAACATCCTTTTTTCACATGTACAGGGATGTTGACACTCTGAAGATGGCAGATTTCAAACTGTTTTGTGTGTGCCAGAAGCAAATGTCAGTTACATATCTGAACAGTGTCTGCCTTTGGTGTCATCTCCATGCATCACATTCTTCTGTGTCAAATGAACCCTAATGCAACAGAAATCCACCAGGGACTAGGAAGCCAAAATCTACTTCGCTGAGCACAAAAAGGAGATTCAGTCCTGCTCTCCAGTGTCTGATAAGGTGAAGTTGAGGGGCTAGTTGAAAAAGAAACATATGAAAAGTACACAAGGTTCTCCGACATCCAAACGCTAATGACCTTTCCTTTCAAACCCAGTGCCTAATCTCTAGCCATTGTGGTCCAAATCTCCTGGGGAATCATCAACTCCACAGCAAGTACGAGGTCTTTAGAGAGGCCATACTACAGATATTCTGGTTCTGGCTCCCTCTGTCAGGTGCATTGGGCCACAGGGCTTACCAGAGACCGCACTCAAATTGGGCTTTGCATCCACTTTTGTATATCAGGCCTTGCTGGTTGTTCCTCTTTCGATGCCAGTCCTGGATCCAGTTTCAGGTCTGGTCCAGAATTGCGATCCTTCCAAGGGTAGGATTCAGCCTGTGTTGAGCTATGCAAAGAATATGGAACAGCCGGTTGTGGAGGATGGATCCCCCCCCAGTTCCTGTACCATCAGGAGCATGGAAAGTATTTTTTGGGTCAGACTCTGATGCAGTACAATGTCTTCAACCTGCCAGACATGATGATGATGATGATGGGGGAGGTTGGACAACTTACTATTTCCCTTTTATACGAATACTGGCTTACATCTCAACTTAAAAAATGCCAGGGGTGTAGTTACTCTCCTCAGCATGTTATTTGTTCACCTTTAGTACCTCGTACTGAAGACGGTGATTCTTCTGCAGTTGGAGTAGGGAGGGAGGCATAAGTGCTAAAACTGCTCCCTCCCCAATCTGAAAAAACAAGGGTGAATCTTCTTACAGAGGATTTGCAGTGTCTGCCTTATACTTCAGAACCTCTCTTTATTTTTAGGTATGCTCTGTTCAACATGATTTTCTGCATTGGCTAAACCATTTTCTGTGCCACCTGTGACTCGCACCCTTGCTGTTCAATCTATACCCTGCTCCTGCGACCCTACATTTTTGACTCTTCATCCCACAACAGAGAGCCTTATAGTGCACGCTCCACTACAAGGTTAACCTAACTGCTTTTCTCCAGTTCATCAAGACAGGAATTCCAAGAGAAGTATTATTGCACTGCGTTCTTTGAATTCTGTCTGTCTGTTCAATAGCTACATTCACACCCTCTGCAGGTATCACATGTGCGGCATTGAGGTTCCTGCACTGCCTGAAAACCTACATAAGGCTTTTGTACTAACATTCCAAAATGGACAAGATGCAGTTAAACAGATTGTGTTCTGCAATTGGTACTCCAGACTCAGTTACCCGTGCAGTTTACATCATTGTCATTATGGTTATGCAGCACTAGATTTTCCAGAGACGTCCCTTCATCATTGATGCATATGCCCGTTTATGGGGTAAGACTTTGGAGAAAATGTAGTTGCAGCTCTAGAACGATTCAAAACCAGCAGAGCTTCGGCTTGTTTCCTGGGATAGTTATCCTAGCCCACAAATCCCGGCAACAATGCAGGAAGTTTCAAGGTTAGTCTGGGGTCCTCACTTTTCACCAGCTGCAGCATTCACAACCAATCCAGCAACCAGCACAGAGCTTCTATGGTGTCTGAGCCATTGCCAAGGTTTGAGGACGGCAGCATCAGTTTACTTTGTCTCTAGGCAGCACTTCCAAATCTTGTTAATTTGCCCTCTAACAGGCATCTAGGGCTGCCTACTCCCCTGGCACAGAATCACTTCAGACCTATAAGTTTTCCAGTTTTTCCATGGTGCTGATGTACTTCTCTTTCTGGAAGTCCCCTCCTCACTTTCCCCTATTTCCCCCAGATGTTCCACACCAGAATACTTTCCAACGAAGTGTGGATGTTGTGTGCCAAATGGGCTTTCAAGCTTGTTTTAAGGTGGAGCAAGGAATGGTCCGTTACTTATGTTAGACTTACTGGCTCCCAAAAAGAATGAGGGCTTGACACCAACCTTAGACCTCAGAAAAATAAGTTAAAGATGATGAAAGGTGCAGTTTAAGCTGGCCTTGGACCACAAGGCTTGCATGATGTTTCTGATCTGATGCTGCAGGATGAGTATGTTTTTTGTACTAGACCTGTGATCCCACAGGAAGTAGCTACACTTTGTGATGGTATTTGACAACTTCTAGTTATCCATTATGCCCTTAAGCCTTGCATCATCCCCTTTAAGCCTTACATCGGCCCCTCAAGTATTTAGGAAGACCATGTCAGTGATTATAGCCCGGCTGTAGGAAGTTGGCTCTGTATGCACTATTTCAAAGTAAGGAATAGTATGCACAGAGTCCAAGGGTTCGCCTTAGAGGTAAGATAGTGGCAAAAAGAGATAATACTAATGCTGTATTTTGTGGTAGTGTGGTCGCGCAGTAGGCTTATCAAAGGAGTAGTGTTAAGCATTTGTTGTACATACACAAGCAATAAATGGGGAACACACACTCAAAGACAATTCCAGGCCAATAGGTTTTTGTATAGAAAAATATATTTTCTTAGTTTATTTTAAGAACCACAGGTTCAAATTTTACATGTAATACTTTGAATAAAAGGTATTGCAGGTAAGTACTTTAGGAACTTTGAATAATCACAATAGCATATATACTTTTCAAATAAAACACATATAGCTATTTTAAAACTAGACACTTAGTGCAATTTTCACAGTTCCTAGGGGAGGTAAGTAATTGTTAGTTCTTGTAGGTAAGTAAACCACCTACGGGGTTCAAGTTTGTGTCCAAGGTAGCCCACCTTTGGGGGTTCAGAGCAACCCCAAAGTTACCACACCAGCAGCTCAGGGTCGGTCAGGTGCAGAGTTCAAAGTGGTGGCCAAAACGCATAGGCTTCAATGGAGAAGGGGGTGCCCCGGTTCCAGTCTACCAGCAGGTAAGTACCCGCGTCTTCGGAGGGCAGACCAGGGGGGTTTTGTAGGGCACCGGGGGGGACACAAGTTAGCACAGAAGGTACACCCTCAACAGCACGGGGGCGGCCAGGTGCAGTGTGCAAACACACGTCGGGTTTCCAATGGAAATCAATGGGAGACCAAGGGGTCTCTTCAGCGATGCAGGCAAGGGGGGGGCTCCTCGGGGTAGCCACCACCTGGGCAAGGAAGAGGGCCTCCTGGGGGTCACTCCTGCACTGGAGTTCCGATCTTTAAGGTCCTGGGGGCTGCGGGTGCAGGGTCTTTTCCAGGCGTCGGGATCTGGGAGTCCGGCAGTCGCGGTCAGGGGGGGCCTCGGGATTCCCTCTGCAGGCGTTGCTGTGGGGGATCAGGGGGGGCAACTCTGGCTACTCACGGTCTCGTAGTCGCCGGGGAGTCCTCCCTGAAGTGTTTGTTCTACACAAGTCGAGCCGGGGGCGTCGGGTGCAGAGTTGCAAGTCTCACGCTTCTGGCGGGAAACACAGTTGTCTTTAAGTTACTTCTTTGGAAACAAAGTTGCAGTCTTGGGTGTACAGGGCCGCTGTTCTCGGGAGTTTCTTGGTCCTTTTAGAGCAGGGCAGTCCTCTGAGGATTCAGAGGTCGCTGGTCCTGGGGAAAGCGTTGCTTGAGCAGTTTCTTCAGAAGGTGGGGAGACAGTCCGGTAGAGCTGGAGCCAAAGCAGTTGGTGTCTCCGTCTTCTCTGCAGGGTTTTTCAGCTCAGCAGTCCTCTTCTTCTTAGGTTGCAGGAATCTGTGTTCCTAGGTTCAGGGGAGCCCCTAAATACAGAATTTAGGGGTGTGTTTAGGTCAGGGAGGGCAGTAGCCAATGGCTACTAGCCCTGAGGGTGGCTACACCCTCTTTGTGCCTCCTCCCAAGGGGAGGGGGTCACATTCCTATCCCTACTGGGGGGATTCTCCATCTGCAAGATGGAGGATTCCTAAAAGTCAGAGTCACTTCAGCTCAGGTTGCCTTAGGGGCTGTCCTGACTGGCCAGTGACTCCTCCTTGTTTTTCTCATTATCTCCTCCGGCCCTGCCGCCAAAAGTGGGGCCGTGGCTGGAGGGGGCGGGCAACTCCACTAGCTGGAATGCCCTGTGGTGCTGTAACAAAGGGGGTGAGCCTTTGAGGCTCACCGCCAGGTGTTACAGCTCCTGCAAGGGGGAGGTGATAAGCATCTCCACCCAGTGCAGGCTTTGTTACTAGCCACAGAGTGACAAAGGCACTCTCCCCATGTGGCCAGCAACATGTCTCGAGTGTGGCAGGCTGCTAAAACCAGTCAGCCTACACAGGTAGTTGGTTAAGGTTTCAGGGGGCACCTCTAAGGTGCCCTCTGGGGTGTATGTTACAATAAAATGTACACTGGCATCAGTGTGCATTTATTGTGCTGAGAAGTTTGATACCAAACTTCCCAGTTTTCAGTGTAGCCATTATGGTGCTGTGGAGTTCGTGTTTGACAGATTCCCAGACCATATACTCTTATTGCTACCCTGCACTTACAATGTCTAAGGTTTGGCTTAGACACTGTAGGGGCACAGTGCTCATGCACTGGTGCCCTCACCTATGGTATAGTGCACCCTGCCTTAGGACTGTAAGGCCTGCTAGAGGGGTGACTTATCTATACTGCATAGGCAGTGTGAGGTTGGCATGGCACCCTGAGGGGAGTGCCATGTCGACTTACTCGTTTTGTCCTCACCAGCCCACACAAGCTGGCAAGCAGTGTGTCTGTGCTGAGTGAGGGGTCCCCAGGGTGGCATAAGATATGCTGCAGCCCTTAGAGACCTTCCCTGGCATCAGGGCCCTTGGTACCAGGGGCACCAGTTACAAGGGACTTACCTGGATGCCAGGGTGTGCCAGTTGTGAAAACAAAAGTACAGGTTAGGGAAAGAACACTGGTGCTGGGGCCTGGTTAGCAGGCCTCAGCACACTTTCAAATCAAAACATAGCATCAGCAAAGGCAAAAAGTCAGGGGGTAACCATGCCAAGGAGGCATTTCCTTACACCGGCGATCCATGTATTCCTGTACCTCGGTGACTGACTGATAAAGAGGAACTTGCTTCAGCTAGTTTCTGACTACCTGGAGAAAATACCATCCTGGATTATTCCTTTCATCCAGTCCCCTCTTCATTCACAGAAGCTACCCTTTATCTTCACAGTGGACACAGTCACTTTGAGAGCTTTTCTATCTCCATAGTGGGTCTTCTATTCTGCTTGTAACCCACACTCTGTGGCACATGTGCACTCTATAATGTAACCTGCATCTGCAGTGGGCCTAAAATCTGTCGAAACGTATCAGACAAGATTTGTGTCCCTGTCAAGATGGCTTGACAGCTCCAGTGATAGTCGACTGCAGACCGTACTTCCAGACTCCGCTAGAAGTCATGTTGGGGATGGCTGAATCACATTTCAGGTGGTGAGGTCTCTTGGACATGGTAGAGAAAAGAGGTCTCTGATCTGCGTTGGAGCATCAGGGCAGATGAACTCAGCAGATGTCATCTTGTAGACCACAAGAGGCAACTGCTTCTGAAGATGGTGCAGGGCACACCATTGGTTGGGTGCACCATTTTTTTCCACCTCCAAATATGCTCAGTGTCCTGCATTTTTAATATTCTAGTTTCCCATTCAAGGGTCATTTTGGGAGATAAATGGCACCTTTGGGCCTTCGGGCTCCTTGTATGACTTCGGCCTCCTTGTATGACTTCCACCTCTGCCTTTGATACCACAGGTTGCATCCTGTCTGTTGGATTAGCCACCTGTTAGGCTGTAAATGAGGGTGTGTATTTGGTTTTTAACGATAAGTTATTTTTTGGCAGACTTGTTTTTTCATGTAGCATGGAAATTTTGACTGCTCATAATCTGAGGCCATACATGAGCCTGACTTGTGTTTTTTGTTTTGTACCCACTGTGAAGGTCAGCCATCATACAAAAAAAATAAAAAGCCATTGCAAAGGAAGTCCACAGCAAAGATGTTTACAGTGGTGCAGCATTATCTGCTGCTGAGGAAGGGTGGTCAGCCTCTGCTGAACCTTGCTCATCTATTCACTAAAAGTGAGCTGGGATCGAGCATAGCTCACTCTGACAGCAGAGTAGGGTAATCTTTGAGCATGTCTGAGGCTTGTGAACCTGAAAACTGTATTTCTTACAGTTCTGCTCCTCATGTCAGCAAGCAGCAGGTCTCGTAATTTTAGATTCTGTTTATTATCCTTTCCCCGACAAGATTGTCCTTAGCAGCTGTGCATCCTTTCTTCCAAAAGTGGTGCCAGTTTTCCACATGGTGTCCGTTTTCCATTTCTTTTTTCCACCACATCCATCTAAAGAGCTGGAGAGACTGAACTGGTGTAGATCCACACCATGCCCTTTGTTTCTACACGGATAGGATTAAGAAGTATTGTGTTGAAAATCAACTTGGTGGGTTTGCCAATGCAAAAAAAGGATAGTGGGTCCATAAACATATTTCATCAAGATGAATTAACCTTTGCATCAAACTGTTATACATTGGCCAAGAAGGGCTTTGGGCTCATTTTACTAGGGTGGAAGCCGCCACAACCACATTCCTAGCCTGTAGTGTTCTGGTTTTGGACATTGTCAATGCAGTCACATGAGAATCTGTCCATACTTTCACCAGATAATTCTTTGAGTCTTAAATCCATAGGGATCTCATTTAGTCTGCTCAGTCCTGCAGGACTTTCTGGTATAACTCCACTCCTCGGAGGTGGATTTGCTTTAGTGCTGATTCTCTAAAGTGAGGAATATGTGATAGGTCTTATTACTGGTGGATACTTTAGCTAACCATAGAATCCTCACTTGGGACTCTTCCCAGGTATCACACTGGATCTTGATAATGGTTGCAATAGCTCCTGCTCACTGGCAGTCCACATCTTTGACCTCAATGGTGACTCCATCCCGCCACTGACATGACAAGATAGAGCTGCTTATCACCCCTGCATGCTGGCATCAGTTATCTAATTTTTTCTATGCCCTCAGAGGCCGAGCGAGGCTGACACGACTCAGTTGCAGTGTCAGGAAACTAACTAGGGACCCCAAAAGTCCACTTCATAAATAAGGAGGACAGTGAGGAATCTGCTATTTGACAGTCCACCACAAACAGCATTACCAAAGGTAAGTAAGTACCTTTTAGTATTTTATTTTATTCTGACTACACTGCCCTCCTTTTTTTTCCTTTTTTTTTTTCCCCTCTCTGGCCTCCCTCACAGGTTATCTGTTCTTGAGGAAGCGTTCTTCCTTCATCCATTCCAATTTTCTCGCAACCTCTTTGTTTTATTCTTTGCTTTCTCTAGCTCCTCCTTTCTTTGTTACCTTCTCTAAATATGTTGTCCCTTTCTTTTTTCTATTTCTCAATTTGGGCAGATGCTTGTCGGTGGAAATGTGGCTCAGAAGCAATATACAGATCGCTACAGCCGCTTGGATGAGGAGCTAATCTCAGCCAATTCTCGTTACGTAGAGGACCAGCAGGCTCAGCAGCAGGTGAGACCCCATACACTAAAAAGCACCAGAAGCAGAGTTTTCTCTTCTAGCTGTACATGAGAACCTATGACTCCTGCCACAGCCTTCAGAATTAGCTGTGTAACTTATACATGTAATAACTATAAAATCTCTTAACAGCCTTGTGGGTAACAGGAGAACTCCCCAATTGGCAGTGTGAATCTTTCCTGGATTCACATGCTGTGCATTATACCACTACCTGGTGACTGGATCCAGAAACCATCAGTCGAAGGACTGCAAAGGTTGTAGTAATTTTCAACCTAAGACGCCAAAGGTGAGGGACAAGAAAAAGGGAGGGGGGCTTATCATGCGATGACACTGTTGCAGAAACAAACTTCCAGGGAAGAGCTGGACGTCTCCACCAACGGGTAGAACCCAGAGGGAACAGAACTGGTGCTGGGAAACTCTTGACACGATGAGTCTGAGTCATAAAGGTGGTGTTCAAGAAGTAGACCCATGAGTGGGCTCAAGTGTCAGGTAACAACACAACAACAGTGCTTGGGTGCTGAAACAATCAGTCAAAACACTCCAAAACCATTCAGTTGCTGAAAGTTTTGGCAATCGAGGGGGAACAAAAACACTGATATAAAAATAAGGACAACGCTTATGGCAAACTCTCAAATCCGAAGGGCAATTGAGAGCGCAGGAGGGAGAAGCAAGTTTGTGAAACAAACCTTCAGCTCTAAAGAAGAGACCGTGGATGGCGAACAAAAGATTTCCTAAGTCGAGAGAAAGAAACAGGGGCTCAAAGTGGAAATGGTGGCTTTGCTTTAATTGAAAAGGGATTTTGACAATTTCTTAAAGGTATACAAGGCACCAGCCTTCCTCCTCAAGGGAAAGCTCTATGGGAGCAAGAACAGAAGACAGAGTAACCATAACTGAAGGCTCCAGCAGCACTTTAAACTAGACAGGAGCCAGAAGTGGAGATCTATGTATAAAAAAGGGCAACCCGGGGAAGGTCAGGTTGAACACAAGTTCTTTGGTGGGAAAGGCTCAATAGATGAAAGTTGGCAGCATGTCGAAACTGACTACCCAGAAGAGGAAATAGACACATTGCTCAAGATCCTCACCACCAAATGGAATTTTCACATGTAACGGAATCATGAAGAGAGTTGCAGACAAGCATGGAGTAGAATTAGAGGAGCAACAACCCGAAACCTGTGTTTTTTAAACACTCTTGCCCTCTGAAAGGAAGAACCAATACGTTCCAGTGCAGTCTAGCATTCTAGACCAAGGAAGGGCGGCCTTTAAGGAGCCAGCTGTTGCTAAGGTATTGACCACCAGGGTTTGAAAAAAATATATAAACCAGCCTACATTAGTGGTAGTGTGAAAGTAGACTCCATTATTGTTACTCCAGGTCGGAAAACAGGAAATACACAGACAGCCATGGGACCACTGCCTGACGAGGAAAGCAAGCGTATATGGATGGCACACGTAGGTAGAGGGAAAACATTGAAGATTTGATTCAAATGCTCCTGACTAGTGTAAAAAGTAAAAATAACTTAAGAGTGTGATGCTGGAGGGAAAGACCATTGCTAATATCTTTTTTAAATTGGCATTGCACGCAGTTGAGGCTGTTAGTAGACTATTCTGTACAGGCACTACCTTGAGGAGACTTGCTTGTTTGCAGGTGTCTGGTTTCAAGGAGGAAGTACATGCAGCAGTCATCAACGTGCCTTTTGCTGTCGACACCCTAATTGGAAACATAGTTGTCGTAGTTTGGACTCTTGCTCTGAGCAAGACTGCTGGTCTCAGGATGACAGTACTTTCGTTTGTAGGTGACTGTCTCTTCCTACAACTAGTTGTAACTGTTGTCCAAACCTTACCGGCTTACTAGCAGTACCTCACCAGAAACACAATAGTAAAAGGTGATTTGTAGCAGTCACTTACGCATGGACTCAAAGTAAGATCTCTCAGGGTTGTCGTGGTTAAACGGAAATTACCCTTTTCTCACAGATTTATTATGTCTCATACAAACAAAGGCAATAACACAGATGCAGTGAAATTATAATAGTTTTTATTCAACATAACTGCAATTTGTGATAAGTGGCATGAACTGCAATGATTAGGATAATGAATATACCAAGCAACAGTATTGTGAAGAAGAGAGTCATTGTTATAAAGACCCCCACCATTGTGCAATATATAAAAGAAATATATGTACATGTATAAGATGGAATATGCCCTAATACCCTAAGGAGAATAGGTCTAACCTCCTACCTAAAAGGAGAGCTGGGTTCGTTAAACCTAATCTGCCAAAGCCGTGTCCATGAGAGGAGCCCCCAACCCTTGTTACCTTGGAATGAGGTCTCTATATCAGACTCCGAAGGGACACGAAGACTGGGTCAGCGTCAAGATGACTGCAGCATCGGTATCAGCGATGGTGGCGATGCCCTCTGGTCGGAATCCCTCTGATTATCTGTCTAAAGTGTGTTGTATGTATACAGATCTACAAGGTCCCCTGACATAAGTGTTATTCATAACAATAGATAACAGGCATGCTTGGGACGGCAATTAATATCAACAATCCCTCGAAAGTATAGAGAGGGAAAATCCCTAAGTGTGAATACCTACTGTATGTTTGTCTTTCGTGCTTGATCTTGACGCCTTGGCGCAGTGACACTGATAATAGAACCCATAACAAGTGGCCTAACTATAAACAAGGCCGCCATCTTAAAGGAAATAAATAATTAAATGGACTAAGACAGAGCAAGCTAAGTAGGTTAAAAGTCACTGGGTGACGGGGGCACAAGTCTGCAAGCCAGAGGCTAAGCTAACTCCTGTTATCCCGTTAAAACAAACTAGGATTCACTACATAGTGGACAAGGCTCTCTAGAACAGAACAAAATGAGACTGCAAGCCAGTGGGAGTCTTCATGGGAGCGCACGCTTCAAGGAAAAGGTGCCCCACAAGGGGAGGGGCTCAGCCAGTAGTAGCTGTGCACTCATCTCTCATGCCACATGCCTCTTCCCACAGAGAGCCAACGGACTGACACTACACTAATGTCCCAAGGCAGCCCTTCTGTGGAAGAGTGCAAGGTAGAGGGTCAGACTCAAGAGGGGCAGGACCTCCCTACAACCGACTCTACATCAGGGCCCCCTCACTTCTAACACCAGTGGAGGGGAGAATTTCTTCAGCAATGGAGTGCCATCATTCCAACATGGAGACAATATCAAACTATAAAAACAACCATCAAATGTCAGACCTAAATGAAGGATAATGAAGAATGAAGAACAAAGAAGCCTCAAAGTGGATTTATAGGCTCTATTGCACAAACTGTCTGTAGGAGAGTTCCAGTAAAATAGATTAGTCAGGGAGTATGCTGTGTTTAAATCCTCGTACCAAAGCCAAACAAGACTTTGAGACCCATCTTAGACCAGAAAGTCGTACAATAGTACATCAGGACCTGAAAATTCCAGATGACGTCTCTGCAAGAGGTTATTCTATGACTGCGAAGGGGAGACTACTTGGCAGTTATAGACCTGTAGGATGCATACCTACAGACACGCATCTGTCCCGAGGTTTGTCTTGAAAATGGTACATTACCACTTCAGTGTTTTGCCATTTTGGCTAAAACCTGCCACCAGAATGTTTACAAAATGTCTAGCTGGTGTGGGGGCACACCTGAGAGCAAAGTGGATTTGTGTATAGCCATGCTTTATGGACTGCTTGATAAAAGCAAAGTGGTTCACAAAATGTCAGGACAGTATAAATGCTGGCGTACAAATTCTCATCACTTGGATTTCTCCATAAAACTACAAAAAAATCATCAGCCATACCACAGCGTGAAAATGTTCTTGGGAGCAAAGCTAAACTCAAGAGAAGCCAACACATTTGCTGTTCAAAAGAGAATAATGGCATTGACAGAACAAGTTCACCTTTACCATAAGGAGCAAGCTCGGACAGTGAAGATAGTGGGGAAATTGAAGGGTATAATGACTTGCTGGATCCATCTAATTCCTGGTGCAAGACTGCACATGAGGCCACTACATGAGCGGATACAGAGATGGTGGTGACAGGACATTGGGAGAATCTACTGATTGTAAACGACAGTCCACATAGAACTGCAGTGGTACAATTTAACAAACATTACGATAGGCATACCATTCAAACATCCATCTTCCACAGTCACCATCACAATTTATGCCTCACAGACGAGGTGGAGGGGCCCACATGGGCAAAGTAAAGTACAAGGGCCTGTGGAGCCAATAAGACGCAGTGAATCACGTAAATGTGCTGTAATGCAACATGGTTTTCCTAGCATTGAAATCTTTTTAAACAAAGACAATGAGAAGTTTAGTACAAGTACAGGTCTACAGCTCCACTCCGGTTTTACCCCAACAAACAAGGAGGGACAGGATCACACAAACTGTCCACACTAGCACAGGAAATTTGGACGTTGGCCCTACAGTGGCAAATTACACTGGTGGCACTACATGTACCAGGAGTCCAAAACAAAGAGGTGGACAGGTTAAGCAGCCAAGCAAGCCCCTCACTATTGGGAGCAGAAACAACAAGCGGTAGATAATGTATTCAGAAGGCGGGGTACACCATGGACAGATTTAAAAAAAAAAAAACAAAAAAAAATTGACCCAGGAAAAGGCAAAATGCCAAAGCTAGATTCACAAACCACTGGTCACCTGAGAATACTCGGTCTATAGAAGGCCATTATACTGCAGTGGGGTAACCCAGTTAACCTCAGGACCTGGGTAATATTTAGTACAAAAAACATATGATCCTGTTGGAGCAGAACGATTCACAGTATAACAGTTCTTTAGTGACTGAATGTATAGGGATAAGAATCCCCCATAGATCAGAAGCACATTATAAAGAATTGAACAACCAGAAACAAACTATATAGAAGGAATACACAACCAGAAATTGAATTCTGTTATTTGCATTTATTGAGGCAATAGTACATTTAGAATATCCATGTGCAAAATAATGGAGGGTGTTCCATTAACGCAAAAGTGAAAAGTGCTTGTGCAGTGTGACAAGTGAAAATGTTGTGACTGGGGTCATAAGATACAAATTAAAAAACCAATGCATCAAACGCCTGTGTAATGCCTGCCTTAAATGGTGTGATTCAGGATCCGATGTATCCAGGATAACAGGTTGTTCTTCGTAAATGACCCTGAGGATTATTGAATCAGTACAGGCCAAAAATCAGATAGGCGAAGTTTTGACCCAAGATATTGTGGTTACTCAGCACCATCGGTGCGGGTTTTCATCAGGACCTGTGAGGGGCAACCTAGAGACGCATGAATCTCAAAATTTTCTTCAGCCATTTTAAGGGTCCTCTTTTAAATATGATGGTGTAGTCTCTCGTCTAAAAGCTAGGGAGCCTCAGCTTTGAGAGTCTACATACATAACCATGTTTTTATAAAATAGCGCACTCCCCTATAGTTCAAAGTTTCTTTTGAGTAAGGTCATCAGGCCCTTCCAGCAGCGTCAGGAAGGAGTGCTTGTTAAATCGACACTCGCTCAGACTTTATAATGCACTTCTGATCTAAAGGGGATTCTTACCCCAAAACATTCACTCGCTAAAGAACTGTTATACTATCTACAGAATCGTTGTGGAAATGTGCACACAGCGTTCCCCAATAACTTTGATGCTATTAGTGATAGAGAATTGCACACAAACAGCCACAAAACTAATTTTAATCTGTCCACAATGGGCAAGGCAGACTTGTTTCTCCCACCTAATGGAGATGGTGCAGGACGGAGTAGTACCTACAAACAATGCCGGGGACAGGGGTTTCATCTAGAGCCACACACATTCAGCTTGGCAGCATGGCTTCTAGCATTTAGGCACCTACTTTTAACTGAAAGCACCATAGAGATATTACAGGAAGTATAAGACCATCCATGAGATGCTGCTTCGCCGCTAAATAGAATGCATTCACATAATGGTGCACAGGGCAGTGTCCAAAATCAACTGGGCATGTAATGCAGCCATAATAAAATTACTAATGCTTCTCTAAAAGTTTATTTTGCAGCCATCGTTGCTTGCTACAGAGGTTTCTTCTAAAAACCAGTCAGTAAGAGATTTCTGGAAGGTGCAAAGAGATTGGCACCACTGAGTTCAGCACCCACACCAATGTGGAATCTTAGTATTGTGATTACCCATTGCATGCAACTACCCTTCGAGCCAAGGCACAGTGCAAGGCTAACATTCTTAACCTTGAAGACCGCCTTTTTGGTGGCAATTATGCCCTTATGACGAGTCAGCAATTTGCAAGCACTCACACTGCAAGAACTCTCCCTACAAATACACCAAGATAGTGGTAATTCAAACACACCCACACTTCCATCCAAAGTTGAGGTAATCCTTCCACGTCAAACAAACCATATAGCTGCAAACTTTTTTCCGGCAATCAAAATATCAAGCAGAGCAAGATCTTCACACAGTAGACATCAGAGGGTCTGTCATATTTTGCTTTCAGGAAACGCACAATCAGGAAGGAAACCAATCCTTTGTTTCTGTTGCACAGGCCTCAGAGGGCTCACCAATAAACAGAGGGATTACAGCCTGATAGGTTGTCCAGATAATACAGAATCGCCATACAGCAGCAGGTTTTCCTTGAACCTCTCGCCTTCATTATTATTGTCTTAATTATGGGTTTATGTAGCCGCAGCATGGTCTTCAACACACCTTTACCATAGACGACTATATAGACATCCAAGCAAACAAGAAAGCTTGGGTGGGACAGAGTGCTAATACACCTATTTACAAATTGAAACACATTGTAGCCTGACCTTCCAATAAGATTAAAACTGCTACAAAATCAAGTTCACAGCATGTGAATCCAGAAAAGTTTCATGCTGCAAATTGAAATGTTTACTTTCCCTTAGGAATAGTTTTGCTGCTTCACAATTTTCTAGATTCACATAAAACTACTCCTCCTCATAAGATGGTAGGATATTTGCAAGAGGGGAAAGGATAAGGAATTATATCAAGGGAAGAAGCCAAAGAAGATTGCAAACTAATGAACAAAAAGAAGTTATCTAAAGATGGTAAACACACAAAGGGGCTTCAGGGACGTATATGTGGTGTCATCCAGAGAGGGACATAGCATCAGATGGTTTACAGCTACGCCCACACACTTATGTACATTAAAAAATAAATAGCACTTAATGATTGACAGTGACGCCCATGTTTAAATAATAAATAATCAAATAAAACAAAAATGAAAGACTATTCCTGACCCAAACACTAGATGGTGGAGAAATGTGTAGCATGTGAATTCAACAAATTCTAAAAGCTGCAAAACTACTTCTAAAGGTAAGTAACTATTTTGTTTTCATTTAGGATGCTGAAGCTGTATTGCTTCAGACAGGTTGCTCGGGCTGCAACATTTGTATATTCTCCCTTTCCTTTGCAAACCCCCTTCTTCCCTCTTCCCCCCCCACCCAAACTTGCCTTTAGTTTCACCTTGCCATTTACTTTATATGCCAGCCCGACAACTGCCTAGATGATTGAGAGATTCACTGAATCTTGCTGCATATTATATTATGCAACTCATTTTTCATCCCAATATTAGGTGATGTTTTTCATATCTAGGAAAGTTGCAGAGTTCTTTGGCTTACTGGCTCCCATGGGAAGCCATTTCTGCTCCAACCACTTAAATGTTAACTTTCTCATGGTTTTAAATACTTTTAAGGAAATAAGTACATATGTGATACAAAGATAAGTGTATTACTAATCTGTTATGTTGTATATTTATATATTTTTTATTTGTGACACTGGACGAAAAGTCATCTGTACCACTCTGCCCTTAAATGTACAGTACAGCACTCTCTTTTTTCTTCTCCAATGAGTTTGAGAATCCTGCCAGTCGACTGGGTGTTCTCCCTTTAATTGCCATTATGTAGAGATTAGAGCCGAGTTGTTGATGATGTAGGTCACCCAAAGTGAATCCCCTTGTGATAGTGGCTACTGCCCTCTCTAACAGGCTATGTGGGACTGACAGTGGTGGGGGTGCTTTTTTCATTAGGGGTTCATGTTTTTTTTCCTGTGCCTCTGCAGGGACTTGCTACTGGTTCTCTCCCCACACACCTGCAGTTAAAGGCCAGTTAAGTCTCCCAAAGCAGAGCTCCTTGTTCTTCATCATGTTTGGGACACCTTTGAAGGGTGCCTGCACAGAGTGGTCTGTCAGCGTGCAAATGTTTGAGTTGTTAGTGGACTGTTGAGTGCTGACGTCAGTTGGATTTCATATGTATGCTGCACAAATCTTTTTCTCTATTGAATAGGGCAAGTGTCTGTTTGGTAATGAATGCTTATATACCATAATTGCTATTTCCCTTTCTGGAAAGAGGTGTGTGGGGCACGCATTGGGGAGTGGGCTTGAGGAGGTAGCCAGCCTAATCCCCTTTCAAGGGGCTGAGTTTCCCCTGCCAGAGTAAGATATTGTATAGTGAGACCCGTCCTCCCACATTCCTGCCTGTGACCAACACCACTCCAGTGAAATGGCTTTTCAGACCAGAAGGTGTGATTACACATAAACCTAAGCTACCCAAAACTGGTAATTTAATAGACAGAGGGGCATAGTGCCTGCTTACAGACTTCAGAAGTATGCAGAATGCTCCTCCATGACTGGAAGACTATCCAGTCATTCAGATGTAGCCCTACTGAAAAGTCAGGCTTGGCCACAAGAGGAGGCTAAGTATTAAACCTCTCAGCTAGTATTTTGTGCAAAGATTCAAAATATCACAAAAAACGGTCTTGTGCACCAGCATCAGAAAAGAGGAGGAAAGAGTCAGAAGTGGAGCAAATGTGTACTTACCTTCTTCCCTTAGGGTTTGCTTAGTTCTGGGAAACCCTGTGGTACTGCCTTTATGTTGAATGTGCGAATGACAGGGAGACGGGAGCTTGAATGAACATGCCTCATCCATGTGGAGAAAGCCAAGGCATAGCTGCCTGGAGCGAGATAAATTGGGACTTCCCCATCCAGTGCATTTGAACAGCAAATGCTTTGGCTTCTCTTATGTTTAGCTTTGCTTCCAAGAATATATTTTCCTACTGTGGAAAGGCTGCTGACTTTTGTTCGCTTTATGGAGAAATCCAAGTGATGAGAGTGTCTCCCTCAGGTCCTTAAACAGTTTATGATTGCACCCATTTTAAGGGAATCCTCTCTAAATCCCCAAAAATCTATCTTTTCCCTTAATGTGACAAAGGCACTTAAAGCAAAGGTACTTAAAGCTGTTGTCACCCTCCAAACCATTAATTAAATGGCTCTCTAAGTGACGTTGAGTCGAGCGTCCGTTGAGGCACAGAGACTACTCTCTCAAACTTTATGGAATAAACTCTGAATTCCTCATATTAAGGCCACCCTTGTGCACTGATCCTACTAGACCTCTCGGTTGCATTAACCTCCAGAAAATGTATTACACAAAGTATTCAGAGTGTGGAAAGGGCATGTGGACCTGATTTTTCTACACCGTGGGTGAACCTTGCTATTAGAGAAGAGTGTGTATTGTCCCTTCTGTCATATAGACCACTCTGGCACTACATGTGCACTGGAAAAATCTCACCTGGGCCGTGCATGGGGACATTACCACATGTAAATGAGAGAACACTTTGCCTCTGTGCTTGTGTCATAATATAGACACAAGTGCAGGAGCAAGGAAGCTGTTAGGAATACATTGACTGAGCCACATTGAGGTTGCGCACAGTCCGTAAACCTGGCAATCTTCTGAGCTTATTGCATTGCTGTTCCCAGGTTCATTGATGCATATAGAATGATTGCCTCTGCCTAAATGTTGAAAAAACTGAAACCCTGCTCCTGGGCCCTGTCAGTCTAGCTCTCTTCTATCAGAGATACTACCTAGCCCCAAAATCCCAATGAGTAAGCATGTAAATTGACTGATCCTTGAGTGCGATCTCTAATTTACATTTCCCCATTAAAATGCAATCTCCAAGACAGTATTCCATAATCTACTTTGTTCGATGCTGCTCTCATAATGTTTCCCTATTACTCACCATGGTTATATCACATTTGAATATTGCAACAAACTCTCGGCTTCCTCTCTAAGAGCTCCGTAGTGTTCAGAACTATTCAGCTCACCTATTGTTTAACATGAAACTAGACAACCCCACTACACCAGCTTTTAAATTCCTCCATTGGCTCCTAGTAACAGAGCAACCTTTAATGCACTTTGCATTGAACATTAGCTACTCCATGTCTTATAACCAATCTGTCTTGAAAAATTGTTTGTCGCATATCAGCCTACCAGAAACCCCAGGACCACCAAACTTTGTAATTGTCAACACAGCATTAGCGAAACAGGATACACAACACTGAGCCGTCCAAGTGCAGCGCTCCTCCGTTTGCACCACCCTACCTGTCTATGTGAGGCTGCAACATGACTATCTTGAATTCACAGGATACTAAAGACTTACTTTTCATCTTGGCACTTATATAAACATGCCCGCTTCACAATAGTCCCCAGCAGATTGATCCTGTTTTCCTGCCATGACAGACGCTTAAGCCAAACTATGCCTCTTCAATGGGATTCTCAGGAATCTTGCTGTTGCACATGTTTGTTATGTAGTTGTCATTTATTTAACAGAGGGTAATCTCTAGGTACTGTCTACCACTGCTTGATGAAAGACTGTTTTTCCATCTCCTGTTCCAGTAACTGTAGTATAACTCTTTCCTGCCTGCTCAATGCACTAATTTCTAAAAACTCCAGGATACTACAGAGTGGCTAGTAGTAGTTTTGCTAAACCTGTAAGTAAAATAAATAAATACATCTCGACAGCCTGAATTTTCTCAGGACCTACGAGGTTGCCCCATTTATGCAGTCCAGGATATATAACATGGCTGGTTTGAAAAGTTGCTCCATCGTCTTTGTCATTGTAGGAGGGTGAGCCTGCACATCTTGCCATCCTTAGTGCTTTTTGTATCTCTTTGCTTACATCCTCTGTTGCTCTTGGAAGCTTAGAGACATCTGTACTTCGACTCGTGTCTTGGGTTTCCATCACATAGGCAGAAAGAGATTGCTCTGTATCCGCAACCATCAGAATCGTCTTTTAAGGTATGAAGATGTTGACGGTTAATGCTACAGTTGAGACCCCTTATCAATATCATGGCTACACCATGTAATGAGTTCTGGGGTAAGAGAGCACAAAGGGTCAAACTGCCCCAGCTACTGGTGGCAGTCTGTCTGTTGATCTAGGGTCAGTGTAGGGGAGAGGCTGACACACTACACTGACCAGTCCTGCTCCTTGGAGTATAATAAGTCGGGGAAAGGTTTACTCTCCTTTTCTGCCCCTTCATCCGTAACCAAGAGCATGGTGAGCTCAGACCTCTCAAAGTGGGGCTTGTGATGATTTACATGCAGGGCCCTCAAAAGGTTTGTAGGAGGCTTGAGGTACACAATGAAGGGGACATCCTTCTTGCACTCCTTCACCTCATAAGGTACAGACCAGTGATCTTGCAAAGCGCTGGTCTCCACTGGCTCCAACACCTTTTGACCACGCTGAAACTCAGAGTGGCATTCTGGTCATACCAGTGTTTCATGTCTCGTAAATGGCTTCCAGATTCCTCTAGGTGAGTTTCTGGAAGCTGGCTGTCTGGTTGCAGAGGGCCAGCAGGTAACTGACCACATCCTGCCGGGCTCTCCCAGGAGCTTGCGCCCAACTCTCCTTCACCAAACTGAGAGGCCCTCTCACAGCGTGCCTAAACAGAAGTTCAAAGGGGCTGAAGCCTGCCTCCTTCTGCTGTACCTCCCTGTACGCAAACAAAAAACATGGCAGGAGGGCGTCCCACTTACGCCTCATGAGTTCTGGTAGACCCATAATCATGCCTCTCAGGGTTCGATTGAACCTCTGTCAACCCATTGGTTTGAGGTAGTAAGGAGTAGACAACTTGTAGGTTACTACACACTTATTCCACATGGCCTTCATGTAATTAGACATAAAGAAGGTACCCCAGTTAGATACCACCTCCTTTGGGAGAACCACATGGGTAGAGATGCCCATCAGTGCCCAGGTCACTGTGGGTCAGTTGCTGTCTTCAGAGGGATAGCTTTCAAGTAACGGGTGGCATAGTTCGCCAAGACCAGAGCAAATCTGTTGCCCCGGGCTGTCTTGGGATCCAGTGGTCCAGTGATATCAATGCCCACGCTCTCAAACAGGGTGCTAACGACAGGGAAAAGGTTGCAGGGGAGCCTTGAACTTCTCTCCTGACTTGCCACTCACCTGGCAGGTAGGACTGGACCTATAGTACGCATCTGAGGCCTTCCTTATTTGAGGCCAATAGAAGTGGGTAACCAGTTTGTCAATGGTCTTGTCTTGCCCCAAATGGCCTGCTAGTGGTCCATCATTAGCTAGACCCAGTTGGAAGGCCTGGAGCCCTGGGGGACCACCAATACGTATGTTGAATCTGTCTCCTATACAGGAGACCATTCTCCCAGTAAATCAGGTGTTTGCCAGAAGGGTCACCAGCTGTCTGGGTCTTAGCCTGCTGCCGCAGACCCACAAGAGTTCGGCATTCCTTCTGCACTTTGCAGAATGCCTCCCTGGTGGGACCCCCTTCCTGCAGCCAGTAGGACAGCTCAGGCAGGTTCCCCAGTTCGGCCACATCGTCCCCTGTAGGTACTGGGGTACCCCCCTCAGGTTCAGCCTCCTCCCGAACCGCTGGAGTCTCAGGAGAAGGTTTCCCCTGCCCCTTGCCCCTCCTCTTTTTGGCAGGTATCTGGGCCATTCTTTCAGGCTCCAGATCCTATTGACTACCACCTCAGGCTGTCATGGACCATGGGGTCAGGCACACCCACTCAGGCAACACTAACCTCTCCAAGTGTGACCTGAGCTCCACATCCCTCCAGGTGGTATGCTCCAGGTCATTGTCAAGCAGGCAGTTCACAGGCATGGATAGATTCACAGCTATCCTCAAGAAACATGAGACCCCCACCTCACTGAAAGGGAACCAGAGCCAGGAGGTAGTGGATTTCACTGTTGTCAGCAGCAACAACTTGGCTGCTGACAACAGTGAAACACCTGACTGACTGTTGTCATGCTGGCTCCTGTCTCTCGGAGCCTCCATCCTCTGCCCATTGATGGTGACCCACTGACTGTACTTCCTAGTATTGTCTGGCATGTTGGTTCTCTGCACCATCTCTCCGTCACCCAGGGACACTAGGGTAACTTCTACTCTCTCCCCCAAATTGTCTGGGGCAATCTCCTCCCTACAGTAGCCAACCCCCAGTGGCTGCCCTTTGGGGGACTGTACCTGCTTGGGACACTTGGCATCTCCCTTGAAGTGCCTTTCCTGCTGACAAAGCATTTCAGATGTGCCTTCCCTGCAGACCTACTGTAAGTGAACCATTTTTTTTTTTCTCAGTAGGGGGCTGGGAGTTGTGACCCGAATAACTATTTTGGGCCCCTTTAGAGAACTCCTTGCTTTGGTTTTTGTCCCACCCCTCCTCCTTCTGTTGAAGACCCTGCCCACACTTGTGGTGATCCAGCCCCCTCCGTACCCTCTAATAGACCCTGGTGCTGAACCGGTGGTCCAGCTCCTTAGCAAGTTCCAAATTATACAGCCGCTGGTAATCCCTTACCTTACTGCCATTCACCTGACCATCCTGTACCTTGCAAAAGGAATCCACACAGTCCACCCAGTTCTTTAGGGATAGCTTCTGGCTGTCCCTGACCTTCTGCCTACACTTCCCTGAGGTCAAACCAAACTTCTTGGTTAGGGCTTCCTTCATGGGTACCCCTCATCCTGTGAAACCCCCCGAGGGCCAATAGTGTCCCTTCCCTCTCTAGGGCGATATCCCTTCACAGACTAGCTCCCCAGTCCTCCTCAAGGACCTTGTGTATTTGTAAAGCAATTTCATAAGTCTTAGACCACCTGTCTGTGTTTTCTCCCACCACAAAGTCGGACACCAAACCCTTGGGTATGTGGACCCTCCTGTCAAAGGGCACTGCAGAATTGCTGCCACCACTGGACTCTACTGGATAGCCTTTATGCCCAGTTCATTAAGGCTTGTCTCTTGAGCCAACTGCTCTAGAGCAATCCTCTCTTCCATGGCCAGTTTCTTTTGTTCTGTTTCCATAGCCAGCCTTTTCTTCAAGGCCTTCTCCTTCTCTAATTTGTGCTTAGTCCGCTCCGATGTCAACTTTGTCTCCTCCCTCCTGTCCTCCAGATCCTCTGAGGACAGGCCTCTGGATGATATACTGCTCACTGCCGTGGTGTGAACCACTCCTCCAGGCAGGACTTTGGCACTCTGACCCACAGGCAGACCCAGATTCTCCATGGAATCCCGGTCCAGCTCCTCATCCTGGTCCACTATCTCCTCCTCATCTGGGGCTACAGCTGCTGCACCATAAGCGTCTATCCAGGCCCCTCGGTGCCCTTTGTAGCTCAGCCATCATGGTGAAGCCCTTTGAAGAAAGCTCAAACACCATGCTGAAATCCTTGAGCTGGGCCACACTAACTCCCCAGCTCAGTCAGCTAAAATCCATTTTTGCAGGGTCTGATGTAAAACCTCCAGTCAGAGCCATAATTTTAGGGAAAAACAAAAATGCCAATTGGGGAGAATAGAAAAGTTAAAAATGCCATTCAGAAAGGACAGAGAATAAAATGCCAAGCAGTAAGAATTGACTCGAATTGGTCTTAAGTATTGGGCAGTGTACACCAAATCACTGTAAAGTACTGCACAAACACAAGTCCTATCCTCACCGCTGTTCACCAATGTTAGAAATTGGGTTTTTGGTTGGCAGAGCTATGCACTCTGTCCACACAGGAACCACAGTCCTACTTAGGGTAAGATATACACACACCCTAAATTTAACCCGTGCTCACTCCCTGATATCTTGGCACAGAGCAGTCAAGCTTAACTTAAGAGGCAATGTGTAAAGTATTTGTGCAACATTTCAAACAATGAAAATACCACACCCGGTTAGAAAAATAGATCTTAATTTAATGAACAAAACAAGTCCAAAATGACAAACATCCAAGAAGTAGAAATCAAGATACTTTTTTATGACTTTTGGCGGTCTTTTTTTAAAGACCACCAAAGCTGCGGGTGCCAGAGGACCACCACCATATTACAAGTACTGCCAGATTTCTGCCAGATTTTGGATAAAAATCCATCAGTAGTCGTGCTTGCGGGGGAGGCGCATGTGGTGTTCCTCCACCAGCCCCGCCCTGCCAAAGGGACTTCACCAGCCTTATTATGAGAAGTAATACGGCCTGGCGGTGTCCTGATGGCGGGGCGCTGCCGACTGTGGAAGCACCCGTTCCCTGCCAGACAACCTCCTCACTGGATAATGTAAGTCAGGCTTCCGACAGGGGAAGAGGGTGGGGGGTGTTGTGGGTGTTTGTGTGTATGCATGTGTGGGAGGGGGTGTTCGCATGTGTGTGTGAGTGGGTGTTTGTGTGTATCTATGCACAGGCGCAGCTCCTCCATAGGGATGTAGGAGCGTCGCACCCCACCAGCAGCGACAGCTGCAAAACTTTTCCACAAAAACGATAATAAACTTTGTTTATTATCGTTTTTGGGTAAAAGGGGCAGGGCCATGGGGGTGACGAGCAATGGGGGGGGGCGTTCAGCACTCCCCCTCAGAGCACATGTATGTTTGGCCAGCTGTCTCGGGCCAGCCAAACACACATGCACACAGGGCTCTCTCCAGCCCAGCAACGTCTGGATTGGCCCAGGGCAGCCTGGGAGCCTGTTCCTGCAGGAAGTGGTGAGGAGCAGCGCGGTTCTTGCAGCAGTGGCAAGGTAAGTGTTTTTTTTTTAAACATTTTTTTTAATTGAATCCTCCCCTCTGAGCTCCGCCCCTTCACCGTCGAGCGACTGTGTATGTAAGTATGACGGTTGGAGTGAATGAGTGTTGCAGGGAATGCGTGTATGGATGCATGTGAGTGAATGTGTGTAGGTCTGTGTTGGTAAATGAGTCTATGGAGGGTGCAAGTGGATGTCTGTGTACATGTATGCGCGCAGGGTCTGAGGGGTGTGCTGTACCTGGAGGGGGTGTGGCGGGGGTAGTCATTTGCCAGTGACAGGGAAGAAATTGTTGTGCCATCAACGTAACCTGATGTGTGGAGCAGAGGAGGTGATGCATCGGCACCGATCCCACAGGATGTAGGCGATGCATCTGTTCCAAGATGCGGCGGTTCCTTAGCGCTGAACTGTGCAGGCCACGTTGCAGTGTTTTTGTCCGCAGCAGCGATGCGGGGGCCTCGAGGGGAGAAGCATCAGTTCTGACCAGTGCATCAAGGCGATACATGGATTTTACTGTTGCACCACTTTATACCTACTTCCAGGGGCCCGGACTGGACTGGCAACCCTTGGCAGGGTAAAACATGCAGCAAGCAAAGTCCAGGTGCTGTTGCAGGATGGAGTGAAGTCTTTGATGTCCAGTGAGACTTCAAAACAAGAAGCAAGCCGTTGGAGTCACTTTAGTTCTGGGGATGTAGAGATGCAGGTCCAATCCTTCTCACTCATAGGCAAGGAAGGCAGTAGGATAGACTCAGCAGAGCAGGAGTCCAGCAGAGTGACAGTCTCTTCAGCAACACATCAGTCCTTCTTCCTCGCAGTGTCCTCAGGTCTAGGAGTGTACTGAATTGGTGGTGTCAGGGGTCCAGTACTTGTACTCAGTTGTGCCTTTGAAGAGGGGAAGACTTCAAAGAGAGCCCTTTGAAGTGCATAAAGTCCCTGTCATCGATACGCACCGACTATAGGGGGTATGCAGCTCTTTGTGTGGTGACAGGCACAGCCCATTCAGGTGCAAGTGTCAGCTCCTCCCTCCATCCTGCCCAGGATGACCCATCATGGTTTTGATGGCCTATCAGGCACACCTAAGCTCCCTTTGTGTGTGGCTGTCTCGAGGGAATGCACAAAGCCCAGCTGTCACGCAACCCGGGCATGTATTCAGAGACAGACCGAGGCGCAGAATGGTTAAAGTAAGAAAATGCCAACCTTCTAAAAGAGGCATTTCAGACTACTAAAAGTACATGCCCTTCATTTTAAATACACCCCACCCAGCCATTGGAGCTGTGCATGGCCTACTTTAGGGTTGACTTCTATGTATTAAAAAGAAGGTTTTGGACCTGGCGAAAGGGTAAATTGCCAGGTCAATGTGGCAGCTTAAAACTGCGCACACAGGCTAAAAGTGGATGACACTAAGTGCAGCAGGCCCACTAATAACATTTAATTTACAGACCCTGGGGAAATGTAGTGCCCTTTACTATGAACTCATAAGTGAACTAAATATGCCAATTGTGGATAAACTATATGTTGCCATGTTTTAGGGAAAGAGCCCATGCGCTTTAGCACTGGTCAGCATGGGTAAAATGCACATAGTCCTAAGTCCGAGGGCAAAAAGTCAGGGGAAACCACTCCAAGGATGCCTCAGGATGAAACTCAGTACTAAAAAATGTTAGAACTCTGCCTTCCTTCCTAACATTCAGAAAACAGCTTATATGTATTTATCCTGTCCTGCCTTTTCATGGATAATCTTATTTTGTCTCAACCCTTTACAGCTTCTCCCTTCCTGTTTCCATCCCACACTCTTTTTTGGCACCTTTTTCTACACTATGAAGTTTTACTGTTTGCTCATTTGTTTGTAGCTTACCTCAAAATATAAGATCAGTACATTTAATTGTTTGATAGTATAAAGTGCCTAAATGCCTTTGGGTGTTACCATGCAGTATAAGAAAATTAAATAAACAGTGTCTTTCTTCTGGAATAAAGTACTGACTCAACAGCCTATTCATTAAATATAATGTTGTTCACATTGTAATCTCAGTCTATAAACCCCACCATTTACTGATGTTAGTCTTCTGTGCTCAAACTCTCTAAGGTGAGATATTCAAGTATTTTTTGTTTTTTTTAGTTTAATAATGCTTTATTGAATAAGTTAGCATACACTGGTACAATAGAATAAATACATTTGCAACCAGAAGAAAAAACAATTAAAAAAAAGGATTAATCATAATCATAAAGATAAATATATCTATAAGAAACAATTTGTATACACAACCAGACTGTAATATTGTACTGTCAAATAATAGCATTTTTTGTTATGTTTTAGTAAAGAAAGAAAGAGAAGAGAGAAAGAAAGAAAGAAAAAGTAAAACAATGCAAGTTAAAAATCACATAGTTACAATAAAGTAACCATTAAGTATTAACAGTAGTATGTAAAATCTTGTGTTGTGAAAAGAAAGAGGTGAGGGGAAACCAAAGCATGTCCATTTTAATTAACAGTTGAGTAGTATTAGCATTTGCTCGGTCCATTCTGTGATTATAACAGATCAGATTCCGCCAAGTTACAACAGATATTTTCATAGTATCTTTCCAATTAGAAGTTATAATTTGCAGTGCACCAGCAATGAGCAAATCAGCCAATTTACCAAGCAGTGGTTGGGAATACCAAATAGATGAAGTACTACCCAAAAAAACATGTAATACATTGAAAGGTACATTGGTGAAGAAAATCTGATTAACTTTATCCCAAACTTGTTCCCAAAAAGTATGAACTGCAGAGCACTCAAAACACGTGCATATAATGACTGTTTTCTTTAGAACCCGACCAACACTTGCTATATTTAGTAAGTTTAAATTTATAAAGGTCTACAGGAGTATGGTACAACCTATTGTAAAAATAAAATAACGTTTGGGTTGTAGATGCTGAACGGGGTGTTGTATGGAGTTTTGACCATATCTTTTTCCATGTAGATATAGGAATGCTTTGATTGAAATCCTGCTCCCATGCTAATTCTATTTTAGATTTTGGTCTCACAAGAGTGGTATGTGTAAGGGTTCTGTATATAAAAGACGCCAGGACTTGTGAGGAAAAATTATAAGGTTGGGAATTAGGCTCTGTAGAAGAGGGAGCCTCCAAAGATTGAGACAATAAGTTATAGAGGATAGCATAGAGAGTTTGATATTTCACAGCGTAATAAGTGGAGATATGAAATGTCTGTTGAATATCTTGAAATTCAAGTACAGTATTATCTAGAATTAACTGATCTAAAGTTATAAAATGCCTTTGTGCATCCACTCTTTCCATACCAAAGTTCTATTATGAAATTTAATATCATTATTGTACCATATAGGAGTTTGCCTAAGGTTCTCATATGAGGAGTGAGAGGCAAGAAGTAATGGCCTGGCAATAGAAATGGACTGAGTTATTATCAGAGAGAAAAGAGATTTAGGGGGTTTTAAAAGCCGAACTGCATCTCTAAATGTAAATGGTGTAATTTGTGAGTGTTCCAATTGACTCCATAGAGAGGTCCCTTTATGAAAAGTGGGAGAGAGGGACAACCATATTTGTTTTAAAACAAATGCAGAGTGATATCTTCTAAGGTATGGAAAATGTACACCTCCATTGTCTCTAGGTTCCTGCAATTTGACTAGAGATATACGAGGTTTACGTTTGTTCCATAAAAATGTCATAAATAATGCATTTATAATTTTTAAAAAAACTAGAAGGAAGTTTAATGGGAAGCATAGATAAATAAAAAATTTAAATGGGCAACAACATCATTTTAATCGTGACCAGTCGTCTCCACCAAGCTAAATAAAGAGGATACCATCTATCAAGTAATTTCACAATCCTTGACTCTACCTCTTTGCGATTAGTTTGAACAGTGTCTTTAAGAGAGTTGGAATAGGATATGCCCAGGCATTTGATATGCTTAGAGTTCCACGTAAACCCAGTATCTTTAAACGTGTCTGGTAGACAGTAAGCATTTAATGGCAAAACCTCTGATTTATCTACATTAAGCTTATAACCTGATACACTTGAGTATTCCTGTAATAATTTTAAAAATTCCGGAATAGCCTTGTGAGGATTAGAGATAAAAAGTAAAATATCATCAGCATAAGCTGTGAATTTAATCTCCATATCGTTGTGCTTAAAACCATAAAAATCAGATGACTTACGTATTTTCTCTTGAAGGGGCTCAAGGGCTAATATAAATAAGAGGTGATAGAGGACAACCTTGTCTAGTGCCTCTGTGTAGGGGGAAGTAATGAGATTGTTTACCATTGACTAAAATTGATGTAGAGGGTGAAGAGTATAAAAATTGAATAATTTTAATAATATGAGGACTAAAACCATGCCATTTTAATGCTCCAAACATAAAATCCCAACAAACTCGATCAAAGGCTTTTTCAGCCTCTAGAGTTATGGCAGCTATAGGATCCCTGGACTTAGAGGCAAGATGGATAATATTGAGAAAAGTTCTAGAATTATCTGATATGTATTGCCCCTTAACAAAACCTGACTGATGAATGCCTATTAGGTCTGGGATAAAATTATTTATCCGTAAGGCTAGGACTTTTGCAAAGATTTTACAATCAACATTAATAAAGGATATAGGTCTGTAATTACCACATTTGGATAAATCCTTATCTTTTTTAGGAATCAAACACAACATAGCTTCAGAAAAAGTGCCCTTTGCTTAATCTTTGGAAATGAAATATTGTATAAGTGTTAATAGCTTAGGAACTAAAATAGATGTAAAGGTTGAGTAAAATTCTGTTGAAAAGCCATCTGGGCCACGAGCCTTATCTTTAGGAAACTTGGTAATGGCATTTTTAATTTCTGCTTCAGATAGGTCAGAGTCAAATGGTGACAAATCTACTTTTTGTTTCGAAGGAATAGAGTGGAAGAAGGCATCCACTTCAGTCATATTGGGAGTATATAATGTGGTATAGTAGTCAGTAAAGCATTCCAGGATTTCTGAATATTTAGTGTGTCTATTTCCAAATGTGTCTGTGATAACAGTAATTTTAGACTTTTGTTTTTTGATCTTTAAAGAATTTGCCAATAGTTTACCCGCTTTATTTTTCCCCCCGTAAAATTTTGAATTTATTTTGAGTAGAGTTCCACATGCACTTTCCAAGGAATGCTTATTGTATTGTAGTTTAGCATTAACCAACCTGGATAAGGTGTCTGGTTTGTTAGCTGAGAAATATTCATGCTCAAGACATCCTCTCCATCAATGCAGCCGCATTCCTGTCAGAAAGGGAGCAGTAGGTTAAAAAGATTAAACTCTGTAAAACACCAGAGTTTTAAAAGAGAAAAAAACTCACCATACTGCTCCCTGCTTGTTCCAACATCCAATTCTGGAGGAAAAAAAAAAGCAGCCAGCTGTCAAAAACGTCTCCCTCCAATATAAAAACGTCCTCAGCAGCTCAGGAGCGTTGTTATCGAGCGGCCATCTTAGCTGCTCCACAACTCTCTATCAGAGATTCGAGTATTAAAAGGGAGTGCCCGTTCATCTCAAATGCAACTGAACATTATCGGTAGTGGCCCATCTTCAGGGGCTTCAGGTGGAGTCCCACGGCCTAAGAGCCACCACACACCATATCTACACAATGTTATTTGTTTCAAATTAGCTTCCCTTAGGTTTTCTGTAGCCAAAAGTATTTTCTTTTTAGGGTCGAGCCTGCGTTGCATGCGCTCGCACATTGCAGCGAGATGCTTTAGTATTTAGAAAAGGGCTCGGAGCGCTGTCAACTTCACGTCAGTGTTTTTGATTGGTTCGTGGGCTTGCCTAATAAAATCTGCTTGCTTTCATTAGTCGAAAGCACGCATACGTCATGCCTTTTCCGGTGGCTAGCCCTCCTCGAGCGCAGCGACCAAGTACAGAAAACATGCGAGGCTCGCTGTTTTCCATCGGGCTCATGGACTTCTTTTTCTCTAATTTACGAGCGCGATCTCGCTTGGCAGAAGTCGAGCGCTTTACATAGTTAATTTCACTTTTTCGGGTTACGTACATAAATGCACTTTTGCCCGATAGGTGAAAAGTCGGGTTAGGAGTTTACAACGCGATCAGCTCTAACATGAGCAATCGCGAGACCCGTTGCATTGTAAATGCTTGTTACTTTAGGTATCTGCACTGCAGCTCGTGCTGTGTATAAAAGAGGATCCATGGCCCACGCCTCGCACAGCTGCGCTGTACTGAAGTGATGGGGTTGGCATGAATTAATGTGACTGGTCGAGCCCAGCCTGAAGGACAGACTCTAAGGCCTCCAAACTTGCACTGAGTCAGAGAGGAAGACAGTTTGATGTTCTTAGGAATATTCGTTATATTATGATTAGTTGATACATTCCGATTTCCTTAACTCCATTGTTTAGCTTCCTGAGTTGCTTGAACACTATAATATTTTTCCTTTAGACCCAGGCTGCTTTGTGGCATACATTGTAAAAACACTGCTAACATGTTGGGGATTCTGCCACAAAGCTTACATATCTAATGCTGATAGCTGCGATTACCACTGGATGAGGGTCTGGGTTTTATCTTATGAGTAGTGACACTACACATCAGACAGTTCTTGAAGTTTTCTAGCAACGTTATTAATAGATCAGTGAAAGGCATGTTACATCACGGTGGGAAACTGTACTCTGTTTATCAGCACCCGGTCAATTTAACCTGTAGAGCTGGTTTAATAAGACCTGGGCTGATGAAGTGAAGTGTCTGTCTTGTAACATCTCTGGGACAGAGCAGTAGATATGTTCAGAGTCAAAGAAATATGTCGTCCGTGGGTGTCTTCGTTAGCAGAGCTTTGGGCAGGACAGTAGCACATGGCCCCCAGCCCGGCTGAGATGCCCTGCGTCTTGGAAATGAGTCCTTGTGCTTCTCTGATCCTCCTCTGACCAGTGCCTCTTCTTTTCTGCAGCTTATAATGGAGCAGCAGGATGATCAGCTGGAACTCGTGTCGGGCAGCATCCGGGTCCTGAAGAACATGTCGGGTCGGATAGGTGATGAGTTGGATGAGCAAGCAGTGTAAGTACAGGAAAGAGTTGGGAGCAGGAGAGCCAGAACGGATACTACACTGCATGGGAGAAGTCATCCTTTAATTTTAGCACCACAGAACAAGCAGGAAAAACCTCACTTTCAAGAGTAGTCACAGATTGAGGTGGGGGCCCTGCTTCAATGTATCTGCGTAGGCTGAGAGTAAATAGCCTCTGTCACGCCTGAACTGCAGGAGGAGGCCAAATGTATCCTACCAGAACTGGCACTACAAGCCTAGCGTGGTGCTATCCTTTAATAGGTTTATTATTTAAGGAGATAGGGAAAGTTGTGCCAAACCTTGGAGGTTGTGCCCCCAAACGTATCTCTGTAAACTAATGTACCATAGCACCTGTCATCCATCTGCTGGATCGACTGTTCCTGTTACTTAACTTACATTGAATCTAGGTTCCAACACCCGTTTTATCCATTTTTCTATATGGTGCCATACAGCAGCTGCACCTGTACTTACGTGCAGTTCTCTCCAAGGGCTAACCAACCCAAATAATTATATGTTGGGCCACATTTCTCCAGCTGTCATTACTCCTCCACCCCTCCCTGTTAATGGCCTGGCGTGCCTTCTTTGGGTGCGCTCTTGCAAATGTATGTGTGTCCAGTAACGCATTCTGCCACTTAAAAAAAAAAAAAAGAAAAAGAAAATGGTCTCCGTAGAAACAATCTAGGTCTCCCCAGCCTCTTGAAGTCTCCACGTTGGCATTCTGTCCGCTCTCTGCACTTATTGCTTTCCTTTGCTGTGATCCTATTTTTATTTGATTCTAACTTATACTTTTCCGTGTTTTATAAAACTGAAACAATGTTACAAGTACATCACGGTGCCTCAAATTAACCATTTAGTATCACAACTTGTCTACACAAAAATAATACATGCCCAATAATACCACATATTGTTACAGAACAGGGCATGTGTAATACAGTGTGAGGTAGCAGTTTCAGCTGAATTCTGATTACAGGTGATATGATTAGAGCCGTAAAAATCAGAAATACAATTGGAAAGATGTGCATCTTCCGATGTTAAATCTGTTACTATGTTTTGAAGGTGCACACTCTGGAAAATAATTGAGGGTACTACAGTTGGGTAAATCGTATAACAAAAAGAATATAAGTATTAAACTACTTCTTACTCGTTGGTGATACTGGTAGGAAATTCCCTGTGTCTATGCTCAGAAAATCAATGGCCAGTCAGTGGAGGACTTTTTCTTTGAGTGTTTCCTCTGTAGACTACCGTTCAGTTTGCTTCTCACTGAGCAGGAGCCCGCTAAGTCTCAGAGAGAAGTATTTAATCATAGGCCCTTGTAGCTTACCCAGGTAGTTTTATAAGTTCATCTGACCTCATTGGAAGCCATTTTAAGAAGGCAAGCATCAATGTGATGTCAGTTTCATTTGTGTGATTTTGAAATAACACACAAAAGGTGAGAGGAATGCTTGCAAATACACACTGGCAATCGCTCTGGGTGGCCTATCTTCTCATTATTTTTCATCCACAATGCCATCCTAGAAAGAGACCACCTTATTCAGATCTGTACTGACCGTGCTTTTCATGGAATTAGTCCACCCAGACCAGCCAGGCAACGCCAAATGCAAAAGAACAAGTGATGGACGGAATGATGAACAATGTCAAACATTCACCCCCAGTACAGAGATCTGGGCCTAAATCCATTTTTTTTGTTGCTGCCCATTCCATTCCAGTTTGGACCCAGCCATATGCAAATCAGTCTTGACCCTGTTCCCCATGGGAACAGTCCAGCCCGAACTGCCAGGCCAGGTCTTCCCTGGACTGGAAACAAGCATCCTGGGACCGGTTTCGGGGTTTCACCCCTCATCAGCCAGGATAGCTTGAATCCAAGGGCATGGGAAGCACGGGTCCCACGTCTGGGCATACCCTTCCCACTTAGGGCGACAAACGCAAAAGAACAAGTGATGGACGGAATGATGAACAATGTCAAACATTCACCCCCTAATGAAGCAAGCAACCCCAGACCTCTTTTGTCTTTGCTAGGTTTCGTCAGTGAGGTATAGCTTGGATCTTGTCGCACTTAAGCAAAGGACCCCCTTCTGGGCATACCCCTTACAATACAAACGTGGTTGGGAAGGGGTACATCAAATACACAAAAGGTGAAGAAAGGAATACTTTGCAGTTCAGTGAGCGACAGGGACAGTACTCTGCCTAAAGTAGCACAGTGGGTGAAAAACGATGAGTTGTAATGCTACCCAGAGCGATTGTCAGTGGTTGGACTGTTTGCAAGCATTCCTGCAGTCACGTTGTTTGAGCTGGAGACAATCCTGGCAGCAGCATTCAGGAAAGCATTTCATGCAGTAAGACACTGATTTTGGCAATCCATTGAGAAGATTGTTGCTTAATTTTCCACCTTCCCTCCTACTGAAGCTGGAAGTAGCTAAAAGTGGTAGTTAAAGGTTGGAATATCCTTTTGAGTCTCTGCGCACCTACAAACTTGCATGTTTAAGGCTTTTTATCAACTCTATCTCAAATCTCTTCCCTCATGTTGGAAATTTACTCTTGACAGGAGTAGAAGTTTAACTTTTTCCAGGGTGGGTAAAAAAAAGAGGTTGTAGAGAAAGTGAACTTGCAGATGCTCAGCAGATTCTCATATGAGCAAACATGCTCATGCATAATTGTTGACACAGAAATGCAGTTTACAGAGGAATCCAGTTTCCAGGCCTACTTCTGTAAGTATTTGTGAATTCAATGAAAGGTGTAAAACTGCACTAATGTGAGGACATAAACCATGGGTTCACTTTTGCAACTTGCTTCAATAATTTGACTTGTAATTACATCTGGCTTTAGCTAGGGACTTTTGTTCTCGTCAGAAAGTCAATGAGCTACTCCGGCCAGCGATTTCTAAATTTCTTTATTCAGCAATATATATATTTTCACTGAAAAAAAACCAAAGCTTAAAATGACTTTATGGTTAGGTGAAATGTTCAGTGGCAACTTAACTTTTTATACAAAAAAAACACAAATTCCCTAGTTATAGTTATCCCAAGTATCTATAACTAGTGCCCCTACCATGCACATCAGCAACAATTTCATTACAAATACTGCAGTGATATTTTCAGTGATGTCATAGAAGATGTCATGATAATATGTGGTGTTCAATCTGGGATGCCCACTCTTCTTTTTTGTTTTTTTTGTCTCTCTGTTTTCCTGCGGGTGGCTCTATGGGACCGTGCAGGAGCTGTGTTTTCTTCTCTTTTTAATTTACAGGGTGCCCCGGTGCCCACCCGGGTACCACAGACAGTTATCCTATTTGGGGGGTGTGGGACAATGGCCAGCACCCTTTTGGCTCTGACATCCTATCGGAGTTAATATTGATATATTATTATATGTATGTCACAACTTCTCCTTTGCCCAGGGAGAAATGAGAAGCATTCTACAATAGGCTCCAATTGTTAAATAAATAAAAAAAAGCGCTGTACAGCCCCTGAAGAATTGTAGGCAGTAGCTGCTATCTCAGACTGTATGCCTTTTGGGGGCCTGTCCAGCCTATGAAAGTAGGGTGGAATACAGGATAATAGGTATGCTAAACATGAAGTGCAGCATGATCATTGCACACCCATTGGAGGGTTTAAAACAAATTAATTGATAACTACTGTGACCAGAATGCCTCAAATATGGTTCCCAAAGTGGAGGCTCACTGGAGGACCCCTATGAGATAAATGACAATCTCCTTTCAAGTCACTGAACAGAGATGATGGACTGCCGCATGTATCCATGATCAATGTCAAGAGACCGAAACGCGTAGTGGAGGCACACATTGGCTTATGTTGTTGCAGTAATAAATGAAGATTGGAGCCTATTGTCGGGTGCGTTTTATTTCTCCCAGGGCAAAGGAGAAGTTGTGATTGATATAGTTGCACTTTTCCCTGCCTACTCCAGCAAGCAGAGAAATTAATGCTGTGCTGGCGGTTGGGGACCGAAGGACACTGTCACTAAGCCGGCCCGAGGGGTGGGGTGCCTAGTGCCATTTTATGGTTCAGCAAGCGGGGTTTGTCCCTCTCCCTTTTATTTAAAACGCAGCCACGGGAGATGGGGCCCTTGGGCCTCTCCTTGCTGGGGGAGAGGTGGTGGGGGCATGCAGCCCTCCTCCATAATATTAAATTAACGGCCCCGGGGATGGAGTCTTTTTAGGTTCAGTGAGGGCTCCACCCCTTCTAATGCCTACAACTCACACCACTCTATGCGACTCTACGCCACTCCAATCTACGCCACACCAATCTACACCTCTATACTGTGCGCCACTTTACTGTACGCTATTCCACTCTCTGCCTCTCCAGTCTACACTATTCCATTCCATGCCACTCCACTTTACGCCTCTTAACTTTATGCTTCTAAACTCTGTGCCACTTCACTCTACCCAACTCCTCTCTACGCTATTCCACGCTACGCTGTGCCACTCTACTGCACTCTATGCCATCCCACTCTATGCTCTTACTCTGTACGACAGTTGATTACGCCACTCCACTGAAAGTCACTCTGCTCTACACGACTCCACTCCACATTTTTCAACTCTGCCACTCTACGCTCCTCCACTTTGTTGCACTCTACACCACACAACCTTACGCCACTCTACTGTACACCAATCCTCTCTACGCTATTCCATACTATACCACTCTCCTGTGCACCACTCCACTGTACGCCACTGTACTCACTCCATGATTATTGACTTTATGCCACTGCCCTCTGACACTGTCCTCTATGCCACTGCCTTTGATGCCACTCCTCCCTTCGCCATGCCTCTCCTCTACTACACTGTATGACACTACACTATTTGACACTGTCCTCCAAGGTACTAGATAACACCCCACTTAACAACACCCTACCTGACGACATTACACTTAAAGATTATTATTTTTTAACACAATAAAACCCATTAAAATTCAATGGCATAAACAAAAGTTACAACTTTGTTATAGTTAGGAAAACGTTATTTATTCCTTCTATCCAAACCAAACAAAGCACACAAACATTGGAAATTCTAAAGTTATAGTCATATCTTAAGTTTATAATTGTTGCAGGACCTTTAAATTACTGCAACGCGCGCATTTCTATACACAGTGTAGTGAGCTCGGTAGCTACACTACATTAACTGTAACTTGCGCCTTCTCTGTGCACTGCTTACACCTTTTCATGTTACATTACGTTTACTCTCTGAAATTATAACATTCATAACAACACTTAAGACCTCCCAAGTTTTCACAACACAGTGCGTTGTAGAGTGGCGGGTAGTGTGGCTACCGAGTTCACTACGCTGCATTTGGAGGTGCACGAGTTATAATAATTTGAAGGTGGTGCGTAAATTATGAATTTAAGGTATAATTATACCTTTAGAATATCTATTTGGGTACCTTGGTTGGTTTGTATAGAAAGAATAGAGTTTTCCTAACTATAACAAAAGTTTAACCTTTATTTTTTTCATTGAAAATATATATGTATGTTTAATGGCATGTGTAGCTGCGGATACACATGCTTTGCATAAGTTCGCCATCTAGTGTTGGGCTGAGTGTTACAAGTTGTGTTTCTTCAAAGAAGCTTTTTCGAGTCACGAGATTGAGTGACTCCTCTCGGTGGTAGTGCACATGGGCATCGAGTCCTTTGTTATCTTTCCGCCGTCTGGTACGGAAGTGTTCCCTCTTGCTCTGGTAGATCTCGGATCGGTACTATTGGAACTTCTTTATCTTTTCCTTCAACATCTGTATTGTTTTCAAATGCATTTTTCTAACTACACGCGATCCGATTGTGGCATCGGGGTAGATTAAACGTCCTTTTGGGCACCCGCGCCCTTCTCGGCCTACTGTGCACAGGCTCATGGATCGGACTCCAATTTGATTCTCCCCTCAGTGCATGCCTAGTTACCCTACACTGACCAACACTTAGTGTGCAACCTCTGCGTCTCTCCAGATCATAAGGAGGAAACCTGCAAGGTGTGCCGATCCTTCCAGTCCAAGAAGTCTTTGCGGGATCAAAGAGTGCGACAACTAGAGATGGCATTGAAGTCGACAGAACAAACACCCGACATTTTCGGTGAGGAACAGGCGAAACCTGTAGTTTCCATCGCAGACTCCGATTCCGACTGTGACTCAGATGGTTACAGCCAAGCTATTCCTGCTGGCAGTACGTGAGTACGCCAGCCCCTTCCAATCACCAAAAACATTTACAAAAGTCAGCACAAAAGGCCTTGGGTCCACCACTGCTTGCCGACCATGGTCGGACCCGAAAATTACATCTTGACGGCCGGCCCTCGGGTTCGGTGTCAAAGAAGTCCAAAATGCATTTGACTGGACAGACTACCACACCTGTTTCAGGATCGAGTTGTAAGATGGGAGCTTTCACTTTGGAATCAAAATTTTATAAACCACCTTGGTGCCGAAACATCCAAGCTCCTCTTCGAAGCATCCAAGCTCCTCTTCGAAGCATCCAAGCTCCTCTTCGAAGCATCCAAGCTCCTCTTCGAAGCATCCAAGCTCCTCTTCGAAGCATCCAAGCTCCTCTTCGAAGCATCCAAGATCCTCTTCGAAGCATCCAAGATCCTCTTCGAAGCATCCAAGATCCTCTTCGAAGCATCCAAGATCCTCTTCAGAGTAGAAAAAACTTCCATCTGCTTCAGAGACTACATTTCTGGCCCGTTTAAAGCAGTCAATCGCCAAGCTTTCGGAGCATACATTTGTGGGAAGCAAACCTATTCCATCTTCAGAGGAGTCAGCAGACATTAGGCCCCTTCTTGAGGTCATGGACCATAAACTGAGGAAAATACAAATCCAAAAGGATACAGGGAAAATTATTGCCTCTCCTCCTCTTATAACCAAAAGGAAACTGTCATTACAAGAAAGTTTGGAATCTGGGCCTTCAACGGTGAACCTATTTAAGCACAAGGAGAAGCCAAAGACAGTGCATCAGCCTTCTCCACCGCATTTGCCTTTCCTTCCTACTTCACCACAACCTGACACTCCACCACCTTTACCCACACAGTTTTCTGCACAGTTCCCTGTCTCCTCACATGGGGATTATATGGGTGACAATCCTTATATAGAACCATGGGATATGTACAATTCTGACCCAATTCCATCTAATGACCCTGATCTGTATCCTACAAGGCCATCTCCACCTGAAGGCACCACGGCCTATAATCCGGTCATTGCTACAGCAGCCACATACCACAATGTGCAGCTGCACCCTGAGCCCATGGAGGATGATTTACTATTCAACACTCTATCTTCTACACATAAACAGTATCAGTGTTTGCCGATGCTACCAGACATGCTAAAACATGCTGATAACATTTTTAAAGAGCCTGCAAAGTCTATGGTACTAACACCTAGGGTGGATAAAAAATATAAAGCTGCACCATCAACTCCAATTTTTATAACGCACCAATTGCCACCTGATTCCATCGTAGTCAGTGCAGCTAGAAAAAGGGCACATAGTTAGTCCAAAGGGGATGCTCTTTCCCCCCTCTTAAAGAAAGCTGCAAATTTGATGCAGCAGGCAAAGGAGTGGCAACTCAAGCTGCAAATCAGTGGAGAATTGTTAAATCCCAAGCTCTTTTTAGCCAGGTATGACATGGGCCATTGGGGCGAAATGCAGGAGTTCCTTCAATATCTCCCTACAGAACACCAACAAAGGGCACAGCAGGTAGTGGCAGAAGGACAAGCTGTTGCCAATGATCAAAATAGATCTGCCCTAGATGCAGCTGACACCACAGCTAGAGGAATAAATATTAGCGTTTTAATCAGAAGGCATGCTTGGTTATGGTCCTCCGGATTCTAACCTGAGATACAGTAAGCGGTCCTTAATATGCCATTCAATAAACCACTACTATTTGGGCTTGAGGTGGATACCACTGTTGAAAAATTAAAAAAGGACTCTGATACAGCTAAAACCATGGGTGCCCTTTACACAACACCTTTTTGGGGCACTTTTCATAAGCCCCAATTCAGAGGGGGGGTTTTAAACCCCAAACATCGGAGGCCTCTACGTCCCAACAAAAACAGGGACAGCCTTATTATTCTAGGGGATCTTTCAGGGGTTCCTATGGAGGACAACATTTCAGAGGTAGGGGCAAATCCACTGCCACAAGAGGAGCCTCCACCTCATCAAAGCGGTGACTTTCTTTGCATCCTCACACATCTCCTGTGGGAGGAAGACTACAACATTTCCACCATCATTGGCAACAAATTACATCAGATCAATGGGTACCGTCAATTATCCACAGTGGTTTTTGCATAGAACTCATCTCCACTCGACCAAACATTCCCCCTCGTTCACACAGGGTCTCTCAGGAACACATTGTTCTGCAGAAACAAGAGATAGAATCTCTTCTACTCAAAAGTGCAATAGAGCTAGTACACATCAATCATCAAGCAACAGGAGTATATTCTCTATACTTGCTCAGACCAAAAAAGGATGGCACATTCAGACCAGTCCTAGATCTCAGACCTCTCAGTCAGTACATTCTCTCAGAGAATTTCCACATGGTCACTCTACGGGATGTCATCCCCTTGTTACAAAAACAAGACTACATGACAGCATTAGATCTAAAAGATGCTTACTTCCATATTCCTATACATCCAGCACACCGCAAATACTTAAAGTTTGTAATAGCAGGCAAGCACTACCAATTCACGTCTAACCATGAGACCCCTGCAACAGTGTCTTTTACAACAATGGTCTCAGGCACATTGTCAACTTCACGTCTAGTGTTGTTAGATCGTCAGACTTAGGACTCTCTGCAATGGTGGAATCAGACCAACTTATCAAAAGGGCGGCCATTTTAGGACCCTGTGCCACAGACCATAATCACCATGGATGCACCAATGACAAGTTGGGGAGCCGATCTCAACAATCTTACGATACAGGAAGAATGGGACTCGGTCCAGCAGACTTACCACATAAACCACTTGGAATTGCTGGAAGTGTTCTTAGCACTCAAAGCATTCCAACCACCAATCACACACAAAACAGTATTAATAAGGACAGACAACATGACAACAATGTATTATCTGCTGAAACCGGGGGACACATTCATCTCAATAGTCCCTTCTAGCACAGACAATTTGGAAGTGGGCAATTCACAATTGTATTCACCCATTAGCAGAGTATATCCCAGGGATACACAACCAACTATCCGACCTCTTAAGCAGGACACAGCACCAAATACATGAGTGGGAGATTCACACACAAGTAATTCAACAGTACTTTCACATGTGGGGAACACCAGACATAGACCTTTCGCAACAAACGAAAACTCAAAATGTTCAAACATCGCATCCAGGTACTCACACCCTCGATCTAAGGGCAATGCTCTATGAATCAGTTGGTCAGGGATATTTGCTTACGATTTTCCCCCCTCTCCCACTATTTTTATTTCTGATCAACAAGATTTGTCAGACCTCTTTTACTATGATACTAATAGCTCCCACCTGGGCATGTCAACACTGGTGCACAAAGCTGTGGGATCTGTCTGTAGTACCACATCACAAGCTCCCAAACAGACGAGACCTAGTGACTCAAAACAAAGGTCAGATCAGGCATCCTAATCCCAGTATGCTCAACTTGGCGATTTGGCTCCTGGAGTCATAGAGTTTGGATATCTACAACTTCCATCAGAATGTATGGCATTCTAAAGGAAGAACGTAAACCTACAACTAGACAGTGCTTTGTAGCTAATTGGAAACACTTTGTATATTACTGTCAACCCAAAAACATTATTCCACTCAAAGCATCAGTATAGGTTATTGTATGTTATTTGCTTTATTTACAAAAAGCAAATCTTGCATATTCATATATTAAAATTCATTCAACAGCAATATCAGCCTACCTCCAAAACAGACAGCACACTTCTCTGTTTAGAATTCCTATCATAAAAGCTTTTATGGAGGGTCTTAAAAGAGTTATTCCATCTACAGCTCCACCATCTCCGGCTTGGAATCCTAACATTGTGCTTACAAGGCTTATGGGTCCACCATTTGAACCTATGCATTCTTGTGTTCTTCAATTTCTATCATGGAAAGTTGCTTTCTTGGTAGCAATTACTTCCTTAGGAAGACTTAGTCAAATTCAAGCATTCACTTTAGAAGAACCTTTCTTCCAAATTCACAAACACAAAATAGTACTTAGGAGAAATCCAACATTTCTTCCCAAAGGGGGGGTTCACCATTTCACATCAATCAGTCAGTGGAATTGCTAGTCTTCTTTCCACGGCCATATTCAGTTGCTGAAAGAGCTCTGCACACTCTTGATGTCAAAAGAGATCTCTTGTATTACATAGACAGAACAAAAGATTTCAGTAAATCTAAACAACTTTTTGTGTCGTTTCAACAGCCTGATAAGGGTAATCCTTTTTCAAAACAAGGATTAGCCAGATGGATAGTAAAGTGTATTCAAACTTGCCATCTTTAAGCTAAAAGGCAACTATTGGTAACTCTTAAGGCACATTCTACTAGGAAGAAAGAAGCTTCAATGGCATTTTTAGGAAATATACCAATGGCAGACATATGCAAAACAGCCACATGGTCTACACCACACACATCTACAAAACACTGTTGTGTGGATGTGCTGTCTGGCCATGTTGGTCAAGCAGTGCAACACTGTTTCAAACTACTCCAACTCCTACAGGCTAGCCACCGCTTATTTTAGGAGGGGACTGCTTTTTCAGTCAGTGCAAAGCATGTGTATCTGCAGCTACACATGCCATTGAACGGAAAATGTCACTTACCTAGTGTACATCTGTTTGTGGCATGTAGTGCTGTAGATTCACAGGTGCCCTCCCTCCACCCCAGAAGCCTGTAGTCGTTGTTGTACTTTATTATGTAAATATGTATATACATCGCATGGACATCTTCTTTACTTATTATATAAATGTACATATACAATTCTTTACTCCTTACATCACCCTCCTGCGGGAAAACAATCTAACAAAGGACTCTATGCCCATGCACACTATCATATAGAGGAGGAGTCACTCTATCTTGTGACTCGAAAAAGCTTCTTCGAAGAAAAACAACTTGTAACACTCCGAGCCCAACACCAAATGGCAAATTTATGCAAAGCATGTGAACCTGCAGCACTACATACCACAAACAGATGTACACTAGGTATGTGACATTTTCCATATATATGTTATATATCTGCACTGTGAGTGATGGTATTCTGCTCTGTCATGAGAACACATCAGCACACAAAGTAGTTTCCTTCAGTTCCAGCTGAACTGCTATAGCAATGTGTGCTTTTTTTTTTTTAGTTGAAAAACACTCTTGCTTTTAGGCATTTTTTTTCTCACTTTGGTGAGGACCTGGAAGCTCCTGCAACAATAACATTTTGCAAAATCTATGTCAAAACAAAACACACATTGACAAAACCAAAAGGCTGGTAATCACCGTCAGAGTAATTGGCTTTGCCAATGCATGTTTGTCATGTTCCCCATAGTCTTGCAGAAACTGGTTTTGCACACATTTTCCATTATTGATATTTGTTGGAAATACTATTATGTATCAACACATTATACTATACTACGCTTCAAAGAAATGGTACCCAAAAGTGTTGTTTGGCAAACATTTTTCTTCTAGTTGCTATTTTCTGTTTACATTTTATCTTGAACAAATGAATGATCAAGCATTCTGGTAGCATTAGAGGGATCCTCAAAATGTTTAACTTTGCACTACTGACAGTTGGTCCACTATTGTATACAAATGTGAACACACTTTTGCAGTCAGAACTCATAGCATTTCCCTACAGCTCTCACCCTATTAATAAAGACTTAGCATTAACAAACCATAACTACAAGTTCTAACAGCATGAACATATGTATACAAACCTTACCTCAACTGCAGACAATGGTCTTTCATAGATCCATAATGTAGTTCTGTGAACTGGCAGCCCATGGAGTGTTGGACAATAGAAATTCCACACCCCTGTGAACACACTCCTTCCTCTGTCTTTCTTGGTTTGAACTAAATTGATTCCATTGAAATGAGGTTTCCCCCAGTACTGACGATTCAAAATAAGAGGAGGTGCTATCCTTCCAATATCTGTTCTGCAGGGTACACCAGTGTCATCACTTTAGCAGTGTTCTTAATGCAGACCTGTATCCTGCCTGGGTTCTTCATTTGTTTTCTGGTCTTCAAGAGTCTACTATACTTTGTTGCTGCTTCTTTCTCTTTTCAGGATGCTCGATGACTTTGCACAAGAGATGGATAACACTCAGTCACGCATGGATGGTGTACTCAAGAAGATGGCAAAAGTCTCACACATGACAAGCGGTAAATGCTGCACCCTATGATCTCTGTTGCCTGACTTCCTCCTTCTCCACACTTTGCTTTACTTTCTAGTTGCATTGTCCCCCTTTTTCCCTGATTTTTCATCTGATTAGTGTAGGAGGCTGGTTCAGTTCATGGTGTACACCTATGGTGTGGCACCCTATACTGAGTCCAGGCAACCCTTAGTGATAGTGAATAGGTGTTGAGATAGCAGAAGTTCTCTAGGGGTAGCTGAGGCGAGCAGCTAAAGTTTATCCAGGAGAAATGTAAAACATTTGCAATACCAACGTAGTCAAACAATAACTTAGTCACAAGAAAGAACCACACAAGTGTTGCAGAAATAAAAGATTCTTTATTACAGCACTACTAAACTGACATTGACATATCTCCCTTTTGAGATATTACATACAATTACACACATGAAATAACCATTACAAATAGCATGTACATATACAGTGCCCTAGGGGAGGGTCAAACTATATACAAAAAAAAGTGGAATGTGAAAGTATGACTCCAGCCAAGGTAAGTGTGGTGGTTAGCTAGGGTCTGGGAAGAGTTAGGAACACCAGAGGGTAGGGACAGTAAGTGACCCAAGCAACCAGGAGAAAGTCAATTACCCACCCAGTTGTCCCGTAGACCAACACAGAGTGTAGTGGTTTGAGTTTGTGGAATTCAGGACCCTTCCCAGCAGACCTAGAGGAAACCAGCAAGCAAGAGGATGGATGGAGAGTGCCCTTACCCCAGGATACCCAGACGACAGGAGTACCTACACCAGGGACCCGGATGCAGAGGGGAGAAGGGACTCTCCCTCTCTCTCTGAAGACTGTGGATGCCTTGTATTGTCTAGCTGCTTTTATGACCCATGGGCCAGGCCGGTGGAACCCAGGGACTGATTCTGGACTTGGAGGACCTGCAAAGGAAGGGAACAGAGTCCAGCACCCAAGGAGGTGCTCAGGTGGTGCACGTGGCAATGGCCACCCTCCTGAAGATGGAAGTTCCAGCGGAAGAAGTACAGTTCCAGGAGCTGATGAAGATCCCAGGAGACACATACGAGCTGTCCATTGATGGTCGCTGGATTGCAGAAGGGTTAGTTACCAACCAGGTCACCAACAAGCATTGGCAAATGCAAACAGGCACAGAAGAGGAGTTTGCAAAGTTTTGGGGACAGCAATGCCCAGGGGACTCTACCCAGGAGGGAGAGTCAGAGCTGGCCCTCAGCACACAGGGAGGCCAACAGAAGCCGGTGGAGCCCCCACGAGTGACCCACAGGCGCCGGACACAGGGAGACCCAAGGAGGCCTTATCAACCCAGCAAAACAGAAGTCCCATGTCGCAGGAGTTGCAGGACAGGAGCTGATCTTCAGTTTGCAGAGTGCTGGGGGGTGGGCCTTCTTGGAGCATGAAGATCTCCCAGGGGAAGAGTCAACAAGCCTTGGCAAGTGCAACAGTCGCTGTGCACAGGGGTGCTAGTCCAGTGGCAGGAGCAAGGGCCTACAGTCTCCCAACTTGGTTAGAAGACTAGCTGGACCCAGAGGAGGCCACAGACTCATCACCTGTGAAGTAGGATCTGCAGATGTCCAAGGACAAGCAGACCCCACCAACCGGTCGACAAATGCCTTGAGGTGCCTGCGGTTGCAGAGGAGTGAGACATTCCCTCCAAAGGAGATTCCTTTATGAGTCCTGGTGCAAACAGAGTCCTTGTGACCCTAGAGGATACACAGCCTTAGATGTTGGTGAATTCTTGCAGGAAGCGGTGAAACAATGCAGCAGTGGGAGCCTTCCCACCAGAAGCAGACTTGTTCGGTTCCAGGTGAAGACCAGCAGCGGTTCCAAGGCCAGGGGCAGAAGATGGCTTGCAGAGTTCTTGTAGAGTCTTGCTTGATTAATCTAAGGACCAACCCACGAGGGAGCCCTTAAATAACTCTAAAAGGGGGTTGGTGTTTCTCTGCAGTGACCCACCTATCAAAGGGGTCAGGGATGTCTCCTAATTGGCCTAACCAACCGGATGCTTGCAAGGGCCCCTGCACATCTTATTTGCAAGATGGCAGAATCAAGTGGCCACCCATCAGACCTCTAGGAGCTGGACAGGGGAGGGTGGTCACTCCCCTGTCCTTTGTATAGTTTCATGCCAGCGCGAGAACCGGGGGTTGCTGAACTGGTGCAAAGCGGATAATGAAAGGAGGGCACCAAATGTGCCCTTTAAAGCAGTCTGGTGGTGCTCGGAGGCCACCCCACTCCAGCACTTAAGACACCTAATACACAGGGAGAAGTGGTCACATTTCTTGCTTGCAGGAATTCATTTGTTCTATTCCCCTGGCCTGAGCCTGGCTCACCAGCAGGAGGGCAGAACAGTGTCTGGGGTCAGCAGCAGCGTGGACTGGCAGCTAGATCCCATAATGCTGTAGTGGCAGAATTGGGGTTTCCCCTAGGAAACAGTACATGGTATCAGTCAACTAACACTGGAATTGGTGTAATTCATTGCATGATTCCAACATGTTTGATACCAAACATGCCTAGGTTCTGAGTAGCTATTATGTAGTTGGACCACTCGTGTTGGCCAGTGTCCACTACATACCTTAAGATGGCTTACCCTCACTTACAGAGTCCAGGAATTGGCTTGGGGGCCTGTAGGACTACCCTGCTCATGCAGGTGTACCTTCACACTGAGAGATATGCACCCTTCCCTTGGGATGAAGGGCCTACCAGAGGGGTGTCTTATAATGTGTAAGTGCAATGTTTAGGTTTGGCAGTGAAAGAGTGCATGCACCCTTTCACGCAGGCTGCAATGGCAGGCCTGCAGTCACGGTTTGCATGGGCTCCTATGGGTGGCATAATATATGCTGCAGCACATAGGGGACCACTGGTATACCAATGCCCTGGGTGCCTAGGTACCACATACTAGGGACTTACAGGGGTGCACCAGTATGCAAATTGTGGGTGTGAAAAGTAACCTACTTTATTTAGGGGAGAGAGCACTGACACTGGGGTTCTAATCAGCAGGATCCCAGTGCACTACAGTCCAAAACATACTAACACCAGGCAAAAAGTAGGGGGTACTACAACCAGAAGCCAGCTTACTACAATTGCTATTGATTTGTGTTTCTGTTTTTAATTTTTCTTTGTGTTACAACTATTTTCTTTCCCCCTGCCTCTCGCACACAGTTTGCATGTGTGTTTCTCAACCAGATGTACATGCCTCTTTTCTTCTTGGTAGGCTATTGTTGGAGCTGGTTTTACTACCAGGTATGACCTGCCACTTCAAAGCCTTAAATGCCATTTTCTAACTATCCCCCTTTGTTGACTAGTTTCCTATTCAGAAATACCGAGATTTTCTGATGCTTCTCAACACCATCCACATGGTAGGCTCTGTCAGCGTGCCTTCCCCGCCAGTCTTCAGATAGACTGTACAAACACCTTCCCAGATTTCAGCATCCTACTTATGTGCCTTTACCATAAACAAATCAATGAACTATCAAACCATGATTCTCTAAGCTTAAAACTTATTTTGGTACGCCAGAGAACTTCCTGAGAATACACACAACCTAGGACAAGGAAAGACATGAAACTGTCCATTGGCCTTAGTTACCCATCCCAAAGCTTTTCACTCAGCCTAAAGATCACTCTTTTGCTTGTTCTAATGCTTTTTTTCTATAAAGCTACCACCAGTAAAAACATTGAAGAGGAGCTAAGCTCTTTTCGATGCAGTCAAGCGCCACATCAAATGAGATTAGATTCTATAGCCCCAGAGTATAGCGACAAGTTCAACTCCGTCAACATTTTGTCCTATAAGATGAGAAAAATCTAATCACTTATGGACAACTCAAGAAAGACATGCTCACTGCTCATTATCCCACATTGCTCCATCCCCAAATGGACTGCCTTTGACCTCACCCCTCCAAAACCCATTCACCAATCTAGCCAACATCCAAGCGCTCAAGGCCTCCTCTTATGAAGACACATCCTGCCATCATTCATCATGAGGGGGTGCCCTAACACCGCTGGACATCATCCATGCTTCCCTCAAACAAAGAACCTTCCCAGACAACCTCACACAGGACAGATCCTCCCGTTGTTTAAAAAATATCTTAACAAGACAACCATGCCTACCACCATCCCATCACTCAGCTCCCCTTCATTAGAAGGATCATTGATAAAGGTTTTGCTATTCTACTACAAGAATATATTGCTAAGGGCACTGTCATAGAGGTTTACAAATCTGATTAGAACATGCAGCAGTAAGGAGTAAACTACCATTCTAGTAGTCAGTGAAAAAAAACGGACTTGTCTCTTAATCCTGCGTTACCACTCGGCAGTCTTTGACACAGTTGAGGGCCAAGCATTTGCTCAACAGCATGGGAACGCACATGGATTTCATTGACACAGTCCTGTACTGATTCATCTGCTATCTCACTGATCGCTAATAGATTGGATAACCAACGTTCCAGAAATTCCGCCAAAGATCCATCACTCCCCCATCACCTTTAGTCTCTGAATTGAAACTCGAGGGACTTGTCTCAATGGCAACATCAATCTCTAACTATGCAACCA